>NC_134872.1:18370905-18685072 GCF_049852395.1 Peromyscus maniculatus bairdii | reverse complement strand
TGCCCACAGGCCAGTCTGGTGGGAGTATTTTCTCAATTGAAGTTCCCTCCTCTAGGGTGACTCTAGTTTCTATCAAGTTACATAAAAACTAGTGAGCATGAAAAGAGGTAGTGAATATAAACTTTTTCCTGCATGACCACGCCAAATGGAGATAATTTTAAGCTGCTCTATTAAGGTTGCTTTTTTATTAATATTTTTTACAATTGATTCTCATGTATGTGGTTTTTCCCTTACTCTTTCATTTTTGATACTTTTCTGTAATGATCAAATTTCTTACTCTCTTTTAACTTGTATGTTTCATTTCTGCTTTAATATTCTAACTTTTTTTGCTATTTTCCATTTTTTTCTCATTAATATTTTGACTTCTTTATCTGTTGCATGATATTTTGTTTGTATTCTGACAAATAAAGTTTGCCTGGAGATCAGAGGACAGAGCTAGCCACTAGTTGACCATAGAAAGCAGGTGGTAGAGGCTCACATCTTTAATTCCAGCACTTGGGAGGCTCATGCCTTTGATCTCAGTACTTGGGAGGCTGTGGTGGTCCACAGAGGCTTCCTAGTGAGACTTTACTCGGGGTCAGAGAATCTGAGCTTGCTTTACCCAGCAGGGCTGCATAATGGGATGATTTTGGCACAGGTGTGTTTACCAGGTGTTTGGAAAGGTCTATACTTGCACATTGTGCTTTGATCTTGCAAGGGGGAGGCCTTTTGCCTCTCCCCTTGGCATATTATAAAAAGCCCTTTTGAATAAAGCTCTGGCAGCTGGGTACTGACCCAGGTCCCTCCCGAAGCTATCTTGTGTCTCTATCTTTCTACTTAGTATTTCCTCATTCTTCTCTCCCTACCCAAGAACCCTTCGAAAGTTGGGAGCAAGTCACAGAGCTGGACTCTGGTGGACTCCCACAGGAGGCTCATACCTTTGATCCCAGCACCTGGGAGGCTCACACCTTTAATTTCAGCACAATTGGGAGGTGGAGAAAGGAATATAAGGCTGATGGACACAGGATCTCACCCCCATTTGATCAGAGAATTTGTAGAGATAGGAAGTCTCTAGTGGCTGCTGCTCTGTTTCTCTGATCTTTCAGTTTTTACCCCAATATCTGATTCCAGGTTTTTATTGCTATGACTAATTAGGATCACACTTCACTTATCCTTTACAACTTTTAGTTTATAATGTTTCTGCCTCAACCATACCTGCTGTGTTGTTAAGCTGTGGCTAGCATAGTAAGTATGTGGTTTTTACTTCTCTGTCAGGTTCACTGCTGTTTATCACTGCCTTCCCCTTCCTATACAGTGCTGGGGGGTATATAGATGCTCAGCTGCTAATCTTCTGTCCTGCTTCACTGAGAGTCGAGGACCTTGATAAATACACAACCTATGCCAACTTGAACTTGAAGGGTAACACCCTCAGTTGGTGACCAGGTAAGCCTAGCTATCTGAGGTGAAACAGTGGGATCTTAGACCATGAACTTACTAAATCAGCTCAACAAACCTTGACGGGCATCATAAACTCACAGAAAACTATGAGACTGTATCAACTTGACAACATAAAAAAGAAAAAAAACCACAAAAATTCTTACAGTGACCAGTTTGGAGAATCCAAATGTGTCTAAAAAGAAAAAGCAGTGACCATTGGTTTGTGCTGATTGTGACCCAAGGGGAGGGGGTGACTCTCACTCACTGGGCAACCCTGGTGTCACATCTGCAACAGCAGACAGATGCTATCTGCAAGGGACCAATACGTAATAGCAAAGAGGGGGTGCCAACCTACATGGCAGGACCAGGGGCCTGAAGGCACACAATTCAGAACACCTAGACAAGGCAAAGTAAGAGAGAGAAGCACCAGGGGGAACATTGATGAGGCTAGGCATGCCCTGCCAGGGAATGAGAAGCCACAGTTAGACGGCCATCGGTACCTTCCTGCTGACTCCATCAATGCCACCACTCACACGTAGGTGACGGCAGGTAGGAAGGAATCTCTTATACCTTGAATACCAGCCAACAAGGAGTAGGAGTTTGCCAAAGATATCTGCCTGGAGATGGTTCTCATCAAACCTTTTATTTAGAAGTAGCACACAGTTAAATTGGCAATATAGATGGTGCCCTCTACTACCACAGGAAGACTGGCTCTTGTGTGTTTAAATTTTGGAGAGGAAAAAAAATAATAAGAAGAAGAATGTGACTTTCTCAGACTTGAGCATAAAAAATAGAGGGAATCTGGAATATAAAATGCCCAAGTCCGTGGCGATACAATTGTCAAGTGGGCAAAGGCACTTCCTGTCAAGCTTGACAATCTGAGTTCAGTCCCCAGGATTGCATGGTGGAAAGGCAGAGTGAGAACTGCCTATTGTAAGTTGTCCTCTGACCTCCACAGGCATGCTCTGGCATGTGCAGTACACATACATACATACACACACATACACACACACACACACACACACACACCAGCACTGCCCAAATTAATCTTATTTAAAAAAAAAAAACTCAGCAGATTATACCTTCCCATAAAAGGCAAGGTCACAATATTTTATATATATATATATATATATATATATATATATATATATATATCCCAGCACTAGAGAGGCAGAGTTAGGTAGGTGTATCTCTGAGTTCGAGGCCAGCTTGGTATACAGAGTCCAGGACAGCCAGGGCTATACAGAGAAACCCCGTCTTGAAAAACAAAAATTAAAAAGTACATAAAGAGAGCAAAATTATTAGCCATGTTAGCAAGCATGTATGCTTACTTACAACATATGGGAAATAAAAATTTAATAAGGAATCCACAGATCTGTGAGCTGCGTGATAGGGCCACAGAGGTGCATAACCACCCTGCCATCTTTTGTATCTTAGTGTATAAATCTAGTTGGTGAGAAGAAAGGAAAGGACATTGAGAATTTCAGTTTTGTTTTTCATTTCATTCTTTGGAGGGAAGGGATGGGTACAAGTACCCCTCCGCGTGCTTGTAAAGGTCAGAGGACAAATGGAATGATTCAGCTCTCTCTTTCTACTGTGTGGTCCCAGGAATCAAATTCAGGTTATCAAGCTTGGCAGTCAGCAACATCCACCCCCTGCTGAGTCCTCTCGCCAGCCCAGTTTTTCAGATTCTTAAAAAGAGGAAGCCACACAAGGATAAAGATTCACTCTAGAAGAAAACTACCACCTTTGCAATTATTGGCAATTATGCCTAGGTTGGATTGGAGTTCCAGACAAGAATAAACTGAAACATAAATACAGAATCTGACCCCGCAGTGCTCAGACACAGTAAAGATTGTTTCTAGACCACCAATGCCCCTAATTAGGCGTCTTCTCTCCCTCCCTCCATCAAGGACCCAGCCTTTGTGAGGAAGGGGTTTGATGAGTTTTTAAGAATATCGGAGCCTAGTAGCTCACAGCAGCTGGCGCCAATCCAGGCATCCTGCTGGATGGTTATAGGCTGTGTATTTCATTTTTACAGTCCAAATGGCTTCTCAATAATTTATCATCTGTGTGTGATGGAACAATAAAATGTGAGTATAAGTCTCTGCTTTCCGGGATGGAGGAAAGGACTCTGGAAGGATGGGAGGGAAACAATCTTATGACTTCATAAATCAAACACTGTACCTGATTCTTGGAATCAATGACCTCCCAAATGTTGAACTGAAACAGATATGGGAAGGGAGTCACAGAACCGAGCGTACGCAACTAGCCTATCCAACTAGCCTATCGCAGGACATCTTCCTGGGACAGCCTTGGGTAACAGTCTCCTACGACACATTTTCTTTGTTGCTGTTTCCTGCTAACTGGACCTAGATCACTTTAATGCTAGGTTTGAGCCCCCATCCAAGGAAGAGTTCTACAAGAAAGAAAATGAAGCCATAGGTTCCAGGAGGAGAATGAGGCATGCGTTAGTAAGACATTAAGAAACAACACTCAAATGAATGTAATAAAAGATTGAAGAGACATGCAGCTTACTGTTGAAAGGATCCATGTCTGCTATTGTATGCATGCTCCTGAGCATATTTGCTTTCTAAAGAAGCTTCTGTTTCCTTATTCGTTTTTGGTGGCTTTAAGCAGTGGGTCTCAACCTTCCTAATGCTGTGATCCTTTAATACAGTTCCCCATAAACCGGAGGTGGTGACACACACCTTTAATCCCAGCACTTTGGAGGCAAAGGCAAGTGGATCTCCGAGTTTGACACCAGCCTCGTTTACAGAGTTGAAGGACAGCCTTTTATTCTCCTGCCTATCCAAGTACCCAACAAACCTAAAACATCTTTATTAACTATTTTTTTTTTAATTCTTCCTGCTCCTATAAGTTGGGCCTCACTTAGGACAGACATACTCAGATTTCTGAACATTTGTAAACACATAATGAGGTATCTTGTAGATACACACGTCTGAATATAAAATTTGCTTCTGACACACTTTATATCTAGACCGAAGTTATGTTTTATGTTTTTAGTGTGGCTTTTTTGACTGTCAATTCCAATTCCCAGTCTGGAGGAAGAATTGGCAAGAGATGAACTGATATACCTTGCCATGTAAGGTCTTAAGGCAGTGGTTCTTACCCTTCCTAATGCTGTGACCCTTTAGTACTGTTCCTCATGTTGTGGTGACCCCAACCATAAAACTATTTTTTGTTTTGTTTTTTGTTTTATGTTTTTCGAGACATGGTTTCTCTGTGTAGCTTTGCTCCTTTCCTGGGACTCGCTTTGGAGACCCAGCTGGCCTCGAACTCACAGAGATCCACCTGGCTCTGCCTCCCGAGTGCTGGGATTAAAGGCGTGCGCCACCACCGCCCGGCTATTTTTGTTGCTACTTCATAACTGTATTTTTACTACTGTTATGAATTGTAATGTAAATATCTGTGTTTTCTGATGGTCTTAGGCAACACCTATAAAAGGGTCTGTCAACCCCAAAGGGTTCATGACCTACAGGTTGAGAATCAGAACCCTAAGGCATGCCAAGTGACTCAGCAATAAAGCTCCAGATGCTGCAACATGTCAAAAAGAAGACAATTTAACCAACACATTATTTTGAACATGTTTAGGAGAAGCAAGCAAAATCTCCCCCCACCTCCTCACCCCTGCCTATCCTAAGTATAATGGTAGGCAGCCAAACAACAGGCAAAGAGAAGTTTGTCTTTATACAGGTTTTTAGCTGTGGGTTGTCCCTGTTGCTATGATAAAATACTGACCAAAACCAGTGTTGGGATAAAGAGTTTATTTACCTTATAGTCCCATGTCATCATCTATCACTGAAGGAAGATCTCATGACTCAAGCAAGAACCTGGAGGTAGGAACTGGACCAGAGACCACAGAGGAACAGAAGAACATTGTTCACTGGCTTGTTCCACCTATTTTCTTTGTAGTCGAGGAACACCTGTCCAGAGGTGGTATCATCCACATGGGCTGGGCCATCCCATAACAGTCACTAATCAAGACAGTGCTCCACAAAACTTGCATTCAAGGCCATCTAATGGAGGCATTTTCTCAAGTCGCCACTTTTATGACCCAGGGTACTCGAGTAGGAAGAAGTGAGAAATATTAGCTAGAAAGAGCTACCTAGACGACAAGAGGAAAGATAGAAAACACAGGATAGCATCAGGAGGGCCTGGGTTTCAACCCACCAGCCCTGAACTTTATTCCAAAGGGCTTTTTATAACAATACCAAGGGGAGGAGCAAAGGACCTTCCCCTTGCTCAATACAGCCAAGTGTAGACCCTTCCAAACACCTGCGCTCAGCCTGTGGTCCAATCATCCTCTTTATGCAGACCTGCTGGGCAAAGCCACCAGGAAACCCAGAAGGGCTCCAACAGACCCTAGCTTGCACCAAGTTGATAAAACACCAGCTAGCATAGAAGTAAACAAGATATACTAGAAAAAAACCACTATTCTGCAACCTGTGTAAGAGGGTTGATCTGGTGTTGAATATGAGTAGGCAAAGTATATTTTAGAAAAAGACTCAATAATTATATCTCCTCATATATGCAGTATCATGTAAGAAGCAGATCTGTCATAAGCTAACACATTTAAAGAAAATATAAAGAAAAAATGAAGACAATAAATGATACTTCAGGGATCCAGTTAATAAAATCCAGCCTCTGAGAAATGTAACAGGATGAATATGCCACTTTAAAAACATTACAGTGCCAGGTGCAGTGATGAACACCTGTCACCCCAGCATTTGGGGGGCTGAGGGAGGAGGATTGCAAGTTGAAGCCAGGGTGGGCTACATTGCAAGAACAAATCAACTAATGTAAAGTAGCTATGGGATCTGCCTCCCAGCATCCAAGTGCATTGGGGTTGAAAGTATAGGCTTCATACAGAGCTTGACAGACATGGGTTCTATGGCTGCTGTCTGTCTTGCATTGGAGAGATGAAGATGACCTCTTTAACCTTACTCATAAAACGGTAACCTGAGTGCAATGTGTCATGAATGGTTGGTTCAACTCTAAGGATTGAAACTGCAAGGAAACAGTCATTGCCTACTCGCATAGTACAAAAGTGATTTTTTTTTACCTTATTACAAAATGTGGCTAAATGACCAACTACTTATTAGTCTAGTGACAATGTCAAATATAACCTGTTCTAAGACACTAATAGTGGCCACACTGTCAACTCAGCACCTATTGAGCCCAAGAATTGGGTGCAGGTCATCAAAAAGCTGGGTAAGATGTGACTCCTAGCTGTGTACCTTTGCATTTTGACAGAAGACATCATGTCTATGTCTTAACCCCCAGGAAGACCAACGAATGCTGTATCAGAGCCACTGAAAGTCTTGGGGGACAAGCTTCCATAAGGACAGCCATCTCATGTTTCTCCTTTCCCCCACACCCCGAGTTGGGCGAGCTTCCAGAGCAATGCTGGATCCCTTCAGAAGCACAAATGTTTGCCACTCTTCCCTGCCTCTCTCTTAGTCTTCATTTTGCCATCTGCAAGGTTTCCTTTCTCTCCATACACCAAGAGCCTACGGCACATCTCTCTGCATGATGGGAACCCATGCAGAGAAGTTGACAAGGCATCATGTTCAGAGAAGAGACACAACACAAGCCAACGTGGGATGTTATTGCCGACTGCTCTTCTGCAGGCTGAAATTCCATACTTACAGAAAGCCATGGGAACTGACTCATTCTTTTTGAAAATGTTTACTTTTAGAATGACTATTCCTAGTGGTAATTTTTCCAACAATATTCCAGTACTTGGGTCCAACTTTTTACTGAAGACATAAGAAATTCTTAATATTATAGTTTATTATTATTATATAGAAAGTTTAAAAAAACAGAATGGTAGCCCTGGCTTCATCAAACCATGATGGGCAGCCACCATACTGAGCAGGGAACATTCACACGACTAACTATGCAAAATTCTTGCCACCATTTACTTTATGCATGAGCTACAACAGAAGAGAAGCCCCTGGATTTGGATTAAATTCTGCAGTCCCGGGTGTCAACAGGCCACTTGGATATCAGCAGCATTAGAAGCTTTTGTCAGTAAAATCAGTTCAAGGTCAGTGAGACGGTTCAAAATGTTAAAGGCGCCTGCCACAGAAGCCTGGTGACCCAAGTGCAGTTCCTAGAACCAATATAAAAGCAACAGGAGAAAACAAACTATATAAGCTTGTCCCCTGACCTCCACACATATACTATGACATGCACAGATCCACAAATGTGACAATAATCAACATTTTTATAATGAACGAAGAAAACAGTGTAGGGTGGGTAGGCAAGAAGACAACACTTTAAAATTTGATATTTGTTATTCTTATATATGTTGAGGAGGGGCTACCTCTATTATCACCCAGCTATGCCTTGCCTGGGGGATTGGGTGGCGGTCCCTATCTGGTCTGTGTGCAAAGCTACACATTGCACACCTCGTATGTGAACTATCACCTTTACAACGTTCAGCACCTTTAAAATGAATTCTTTGCAAATGACTGGTTTCCCCTCACCTAAAAGCTAAGGGCATACCAGATAGTCCTGAAGCCTGGAACAGAGTTCCCCCACTTTGCTATACGTGGCCTATGCGTGGTTCCCGCCAAAGCATGCGCTCAATGCCCTGCCTTACCCGTCCCTTTGTCATGTAACTAATTAAACTGATGCCTGCCAACACTTGTAAGCCCAGCCACCATGCTGACTAGAGCTGTCAGCAAAGCTGCCGAACCTAACAAAGCCCCAAGCCAGGGGGACACAGGGGACAGAGCCATCTCAGCATCCTTGCAGCCTCGGCTGCTGAGCCACCCATCCACAGATGTGGCTGCGGCACCAACCACCACAGGAAAGGCATTTTGAGCCTGAAGCCACCCTACAAAATCAGTCGGGGCACCTCACACACCTGCCCACAGACAGCAGCATAGGCAAGGTCACGTGACCCGTGGACTTACCGTGTACGCTGTCAAAAGCATCAGACATGCAGGGAGCGACATGACTCGGAGGTAGCCTGGGTGCCCCTTTGGTCTTTGTCACGTGGGCACAGAGAAAAGGCAGGCCCTATTCTTAGGATTTATCTCAGGTAGATGATGACGAGCTTGGGGGGGGGGGGTAGTTCATACACAGCCTGAGTCCTGGAGGAACCCCAATTGACATCGAAGAGAGGCCAACCAAAAAAAGCAGAGCAGAGACATGCGGAGAGTTCCTCAACATTCTAGTTTGAGGATTTAGAATGCTGTGTCTCGCCGGGCGGTGGTGGCGCACGCCTTTAATCCCAGCACTCGGGAGGCAGAGGCAGGCGGATCTTTGTGAGTTCGAGGCCAGCCTGGGCTACCAAGTGAGTTCCAGGAAAGGCGCAAAGCTACACAGAGAAACCCTGTCTCGAAAAACCAAAAAAAAAAAAAAAAAAAAAAAAAAAAGAATGCTGTGTCTCCTAGACACATAAGGGGTAGGTAATATACTCCAAATTTGTTTGTTTGTTTGTTTATAAACAGGTGTTTGGCTAATAGACACAGCTGGTTTGCCTGGGGCCCACTGGCTCGCCCCCTTCCTGGTGCGTCAGCATCCCTCCGGGTTGTCTAGCACAGTCCCCCCAGGGCAGCTCTAACTCTAACATCAGCAACGCTGCCCAGACCATTTCTCATCACGAACGTACTAAAAGGGGCCACGGCTATTCTTCTGCTTACCCTTCCAAACAGGATTCTGGTTTCATGTTACAACAACAAAGACACAAGTTTGGTGCTTTACCCTGTTTAGAGGAGGGTGTGCTTGACAGAAATCAATGTCATAACCAAACGGGAACTGAAAAATCGCTAGAAGAAGCCGCATCAGCGTTAAAGGTTCAACAAGGCCAGGTGACTACAGTTTGAGATTATGGGAAGTTAAAATGCTACAGACTAAAGCCAAATGATGGAAACTGGGGGTGGTGGTGGTGGCAGAGGCAGGTGGACCTCTGTGAGTTCAAAGCCAACCTGTTCTACAAATCGAGTTCTATAACAGCCAGAGCTGTTATACAGAGAAACCCTGTCTTGGGAAAAACAAAACAAAACAAAACAAAACAAAACAAAAAACTAAACAAACAAAAAGCAAATGATCTTGGCCTATTTTTAATACCTCTGAAAGCATGTTCATATATATGCACACCTTGTATATGAACTATCACCTTTACAACATTCAGCACCTTTAAAATGAATTCTTTGCAAATGACTGGTTTCCCCTCTCCTAAAAGCTAAGGGCATACCAGATAGTCCTGAAGCCTGGAACAGAGTTCCCCACTTTGCTATACATGGCCTATGTGTGGTTCCCGCCAAAGGATGTGCTCAATGCCCTGTTCCTTTGTCATGTAACTAATAAAACTTCACATGACTGATTGGACAGTCGAACATGGCATCTGGGGACCTGAACCTGCATGCCAGGGCCACGGTCTCTCACACCGGGCTCCAGCATACACTATCTCTATTCCCTTTGAAATACCAGCTGTTTTCCTATCAACAAAGAAAACAGAAGGGCAAACTATAGCAATTTCCACTCAGAGGTTTCATGGAGATAAGGAATTAGCATTTATGATTAATATCATCCCCAAACAACCCATTTGGATGTTTGGGTATTTAGAGATCTTGTAAGTCTGAGATACATGAGTTGAAGCTTGATACACTCCAGATTTTGGGGAGGGGGGTTGGTTCTTTGTAATCAAGGGTTACACAAATGAAACCCCCTTTGTTCCAAGACACTTGACCATCCCTTGAGCCCCTTATCCAAGTGGTACAGCTATATTTAGGCAAGAACAGGCTGAGGTTGAGCTGCATAACCCTGGCTGTCGATTCTAGAACAATCTTTCATTTTGAGAGTCTGCCAAGAGTGAGGAGAGGCCCTGGGCTAGACTTCAGACAAACATGACTGACACATGAAACAGTTGTGGTCAGGATGTGGAGACAGATGGCCCCAAAATAGATCAGATACAGACCTGATAGACTGTTTTTAACTTCTCGTTCATGTATAAAACACATGCATGTCTTACTAATGGTCACAGGATGGTGGCACACACTATGCTTAAGTTCTTAGGTTTAGACTCTTCAGCTGGAAGTTTTTAATCCCTAAACACAGATGCATTAGCAATAACACCACACCTTGGAGTTATCTGAACTTACTTCTAGTCCAAATCACTCTAAAACGTAGGCTATCAACAGGTGGTGTGGGCAAGCTGCTTGGCAAATTCCTCCACTGACGAACTGAGCACCTGTGAGGTAGCTGGCATTAGGAGATGAATGTAGACAAGTCGATGGATGGCTTCTGGGAAGACCCATTTCCAGAAGTGGATTAAGAAATGACTAGTGCATAGAATACATATAGCTAACTAATTAAACAAATAAATGCAACAAAAAATGGCACGAAGTCCTAGAGGACACATCAAAGGGCCGGAAGTGGAGCATGATAAAGCAGAGGAAGTTGAGAGAACAAGATGGGGTTCCACACTCTTCAGACATCTCTCACCCCCTGCAGAGTCCACCTCCCTCTCTCCCTTCACCCCCCATGTCCTCTGGCCACTAACAATCCAGAGCAACGCACACACCTACCACGCACACACCCCAGGTGCATTCTCTCAACACTTCCCATTCCAAGAACGATTCGGGGACTGGAATCCAAGCTTGACACGTCCCCCAAGTCACCTGTCCATCCCCAATACCTCAGCAAGGGAAGTGCTGAACTAACAGCTGTTGAAAAGAATGAACAGCTGGCTAAATGCACACAGAGAGCAGCTTTGAGGAAAAGATCTGCAATAACAGTTTCCCAGGTAGCTCTCTGTCACATGGTTGTGTCTCAGGATCGTGAGTTCTCAGCTATCATTCCATCGCCATGCCCGCCCACCTGCCATGCCCACCCACCAGGCCCGCCAGCCACATGCTCCCCATGATGATGCTCATGGACTCAAACCCAACTGCAAGTTCCAAACCAACTTTCTTCTCTAAGTTGCCTCAGCCATTGGTGTCTTATCGCAATGATAAAAAAGTAATTAAGACAGACATCTTAATAATTTTCATTTTGACAAACCTTCAAGTGTAATCAACTCCAACAGGGGAAGGTCTGAAATATCAGAGAACCATGTCAGCTCTGAGGAGGCACACAGGACGTTTTCTTAGTGAGGCCCACGTGGGGGCAATTCCACCTGAATGAAGCAAATGAGTAACAGGTTAAGGACCATCTGGTCAACAAAGAGGAATTGCAACTAAAGCCCATCCTTTTCATTACCCTGAGTTCTTGTTCAAAACCTGAGTCTTCCAGATCTCCTCAGTTGTTAAGTATTCAGGACTGCTAGGTCTATGCACTCAGTTGGACTTTTCTGTTGTTTTTGGGTTTTTTTGTTTGTTTGTTTTTGGTTTTTTGATACAGGGTTTCTCTGTGTAGCTTTTGGAGCCTATCCTGGAACGCACTTTGTAGACCAGGCTGGCCTCGAACTCACAGAGATCCGCCTGCCTCTGCCTCCCGAGTGCTGGGATTAAAGGCGTGTGCCACCACCGCCCAGCCTTCTGTTGGTTTTAACCTATTTTTTTCTCCTTAACTAAATTTGTTCTTTGACATCTCTACACCTGTGCTGACCACTCTCCCCTCCAAACTGCCTCCAAAAGACCCCCGATCCATGCTCCCTCTTCTCCACAAATCTATCATGTTCATGTCTATTCATTGTATTTTCTGACTCACTGATAGCCATCAATCTGGATATAAACCATCTGGGTGATCATAGGTTTAGAGCTTTCCACTGGGCCTGATAGGCTCCCCTGAGTGCTTACAACTAGAGACAATGATTCCCTTCCCCCAGAATTTATATAAATTTTATAACATTTTAAATTATATATATTTTAAGGATAAAATTTATTTATATATATTCTGTTATATATATCCTGAGATATATATACACACACACACACATATATATACATATGTGTGTGTGTATATATATATATAGTTCAGGGGGTAAAGCACTCATGAAAGGACCAGTCCTGCTAACCCAACTTTTGAAAAATGGTTTCCCAGGTGCTCATGTGCAAAGCCAAGAGCCACAGAGAAGAGAACAGTCGCATCTTCAGTTCTTTGAGTATATCTAATTTTGTAAATATAGGAACAAAAGATATGAGATACCATACCCACATACCCATGGTTCATTTGTCTTAAGTTCCCGAGTGTACTTCATTTCTTCAGCACGCTGTAGTCTAATGCGTGGGCAGCCATGCTCTCATGCGCACACAGCACTTGCCTTGGCATGAACTCTGCATTCGTTTTGAAACAGTTCAGCTTCCCACCAGCTGGCGCAAGGACTGCCGTCTCCATTCCCATGCAGCGCATCTGCCAACAGGGAACCAGTTGCATTCTGTTCCAGTGTATACGGCTGCACCTGTCCAGAGAGCAGTACGGAAGGGGGCCCAGCCAGCTGATCCAGCGCACTGCACGGCGCCCACAGGGAAATCCGGTGTGTGTTTCTCGTGGCTCTGCCTGGCCGTGGCTTATTAAGTCCTTAGAACCTGGAGGCAATTTTTGTGTCTGTGTGTCTTTTAGCCACAAGAAGTTGCACGATGCTGAAGACAGCAGTCATAACTGCTGCTTTGGGTTTGATGCAAATTAGGCCAATGTTTTATTTTATTTCATTATTTTTGTCTGTGCTGGGATGGAACTTGGCTGCTTCCTTGTGCCAGGAACATGCCCCCCATCACTTTGCCCAGTCCTGGTTTGGAGCGCGTTGGCTGCAGGTACCCTTGCAAAGACACCTGTTAGTGCTTATTTATTTCTGTTCAATGGGATTACAAATGATTTTTCAATTTTTTTTTCTGTTTTTCTCTCTTCCTAAATGTATCAGGGCAGCATGGTCATTATAGTCCTGAAACCTATTTAACTCTTGAGGCTTTGGAAAGATATAATTACCCACTAATCTTCTAAAGAGGACACAGCTGGAAAAGATATTTTGGAAAGAAAGCAGTACACGGGGCTGGAGAAATGGCTTAACAGTTAAGAGCACTGGCTGCTCTTCCAGAAGTCTTGAGTTCAATTCCCAGCACCCACATTACCCACAACCACCTACAATGAGATCTGGTGCCTTCTTCTGGTGTGCAGGCATACATGCAGACAGAACATGGTATGTGTAATAAATAAATAAATTACATTAAAAAAAAAAAGCAGGACTCAGCAAACTGCTAAAAGAAGCAGCTTTTCCCAATTAACTCAAAGGCACCTGCTTCCACAGCTCCCTTAGGGCCTGAGTGAATGGGTGTCATGTGCACACCCTGACGCATCCCGACTGATCCTTGAGGTCAAACGTTTAGGCCAACTTCCAGCTTAGTATCTCCACGTGGATGTTGCAAAGCTGTTGCAAAGCTAACACACCCCAAGCTGAAATCTTTGGAATCTCTCCACCCACCTGCGTCAACTCTCCCCACCCCACTCCCTTACCCCCCCACCCCACCCCCAGCTTCCTCTTCTCTTTCTAAGCAGGATCCTATCATTTACCTATTTGCCTGGCCAGTCATTTGAAAAGCACCTGCAAACAACCATCATCGCCAGCAGGTCCACTTTTGTCTGTCTTGAAACAATTTGAGTATTCCAGCCAGCTCTTGAACATAGTCCGCGGCTACTCACCTCATTCTGTTTTCTCATTCTGTTTTGAGCGACCAGAACAGAGATTGGATAACTTACAAATAGATAGGATTTTTTTTTCTTTTTTCTGATAGCTGTGGATGTGAAGAGTCCAAGAGCAAGACACAGGCCTCTGGTGCCGCTGTGCTACATGCTACATCCCTACGTGAAGGAAGACAGAGGGAACAGAGAAAACCTCTCCTTCAAGCCTTTTCCTAGGGGCACCTGCTCCTATTCACTTTGCAAACTACCTCACAGGCCACGCCTCCGAAATGGTTATTGGCAGCCCGTGAGGGTGGGAGCGGCGTACTCCAAAGGCATCAACGGCCTTACAAACACGAACGTAAGAGTTACAGTGAAATCAAATCTCACACGGCCCCTGCCTTCAAATGATGACAACGAAGGAGGATTAAACACCAAACTGAGCTTCTGCGGACTCAACAAAGCCCTGAGCGCGCGCGCACACACACACAGGAAAGACACAATCGTAGGTAGTGTAGGGAAGTCAAGATGAGCGCCATCACTGAGAACGCAGACATATGGAAGGGAGATCGCTCAGGATGCAGACCTGTGCCATCCTCAGAAAGAGGCCCTGACAAGGAGAGCTCAGGTGCTGAGGACTTTCTGACCTGGAAGCTCATAGTACTGGCAACAGGAAAAGGGCCTGAGATAGAGGTCAGAAGTGACAGTTTCAGAGACCCCACTGCTGGGCGTGGAGTGGTGGTATGGAGATACCACAGACTCTCAGGTGTGTTCCATGGCGGGAAAAGAGGGGAACATTAAGGATACTATACACAAGCATCTCAAGGGACCAAACCTTCCCCTTCTTCCATATTACCACAAGCTCATCCATTAGACAGCTGTGTTTTATGAATTAGTGTGACCTAAGCTCTCTTGAACTAGGAGTCCGAATTAGTCGGTGTTCTCTAGAGGAACAGAATTTATAGGACAAATCTCTCTGTGGACATTAGAAAGGGTATTTATTAGAGTGACTTACAGGCTGTGGTCCAGCGAGTCCAGCGATGGCTGACTGTGAACCGAAGGTCCAAGAATCCAGTAGTTGTTCAGTCCATGAGGCTGGATGCTCAGCTGGTCTTCCGTATATGCTGAAATCCCAGAGAAGTAGGCTCCAGTGGCTGCCAGTGAAGGAATGGGCTTGCTAGCCAGGCGTGAGCAAGCAGGTAAAGGGCAAAATCTTCCTTCTTTGTTTTGTTTTGCTTTTTCGAGACAGGGTTTCTGTGTGTAGACCTGGCATTCACGACCAGGCTGGCCTTGAACTCAGGATCCACCTGCCTCTGTCTTGGAAGTGCTGGAATTAAAGGCACATGCTGCCCAATAAAACTTCCTTCTTCCACATCCTTATAAAGGCTTCCAACAGAAGGCGTGGCCCAGATTAAAATCAGGTCTTCCCACCTCAAAAGATCTGGGTTAAAGGTGTGTCTTCCCACCTCAAAGATCCAGATTAGAAGTGGATCCTCCCACTTCAAATTAAGCAAAACATCCCTCACAGGTGTGCCCCATTAGAGAGTATTAGTTAATTCCAGGTGTAGTCAAGTTGACAACCAAGAATAGCCACCATAGAGCCCTAGCAGCAAACTTGGGGGAATGTAAGCAGATGGCCTCTGTACCGAAGCTGTTAGCAACCTGTGGGTCTCACTCGTTCTCAGGGGTCACCTAAGACCATCAGAAAACACAGATGTTTACATTACAATTTATAAAATTGTAGCAAAATTACAGTTGCAAAATAATTCTGAGAGCTAGCTCCCTGGCCATCAAGCCTGGTCAAAATGGCAATTTCTGGTTCAATGAAAGACCCTGCCTCCAGGCAATAGACAGAGTGCTTGGTATAGAGAAAAACACCTGATGTTTATGCTAAATCTCAAACCCTGGACAAATGACTGAGGTGCCTATTTAACGTATCAAAGCAGACCTCCTTCTTCTCCTCCTCCTCCTCTTCCTCCTCCCAGCATCCCTCAGTGCCTACCTGTAACAGAGTATGGATCTCAGCATACCCCATCCCCTACCCTAAACTCTCCAGCCCAGGGGCTGGGCTGTTCTTCTCCCAGAGGCTCTTCCCTACATGATCCAGACATTTTGGTTACCCACCCTCTTGTACCTTTGGCCTCCTGGCTGGTTGGTGCACCTGGTTCCCCTCTCTCCACTCTCCCTTCCTCTCCTTCCATCCCCACGTGGCCCAGCTCTGTCTGGTCATGCCCACTCTGGACTCTCCCAGATGTCCCTGCCTCTTTAATGCTCTCCCTCATATCTACAATAAACTTTCTCCTCTGCCATACCTAGAAGTAGTCATGTCCTTTCTTTTTCTTTTTTTTTTTTCCATTTAGTCTAGCTTTAGCCTCTTCATGCATGCACAGGGGCCTGTGTACACTCACACTTAGGGGTATGCAACATATACAACAGCACACCATACACACACACACACACACACACACACACACACACACACACACACACACACACACACATTGCACCCTGCATGGCTTTAGATTTGACCTAACTGCAGTGAGGAGGGAATAAAGAAAGGGCAGACACACAGACACATATACAAAGAATCTGAGAATTGATGAGCCACGTTCATTCTGGTGGAACAGAACCAGCCAGGCAAAACCCAGAAGCTCAGCACATGTATTGTGTATAGGGCTGGGAGGAAGAGTTAGCTGGTGGTGGTAGGGGGTCCCGGCAGGGGACCAGTCTCAGGTTGTAGTCATGTCGGAGGAGTGTGCTACAATCTACTCTTTCTCTATGGTGTTGCCTGGACCAGAAGAAGGCTTTGCCAATTCCCAGAGCCTGACCCAAGGAAGACTTCGCCAACTTCTATGAATCTGAGGCATGGGTCCTTATCAATAATACACATTCACTCAGGGCTTCCTTTACTCCCTACACAGAGGCCAAAAGGCACAATATATGCAGCTTGTGATCAAATAGTTCACAGAAACTTATATAAATACAGCCATGATACGTACACTAGATGTTGATCCAAACTTAAATAAAAATTATAGGCATGGCTATACATGTATATAAAAATAGACATGACAGATCTACAAAAACATGGCTTTCTGGGTTTTTTTGGTTTTTTTTTTTTTTTTGAGACAGGGTTTCTCTGTGTAGCTTTGCTTCTTTCCTGGAACTCACTCTGTAGCCCAGGCTGGCCTCGAACTCACAAAGGTCTGCCTGCCGAGTGCTGGGATTAAAGGCGTGTACCACCACCGCCCAGCTGGTTTCTGGTTTTTCAAGACAGGGTTTCTCTGTGTTGTCCTGGAATTCACTCTATAGCCCAGGCTGGCCTCGAACTCAGAGATCGCCTGCCTCTGCCTCCTCAGTGCCCAGATCAAAGGTGTGCGCCGCCGACACCACCACCAGGTTAAAGACGTGTCTCTTCATCCAGCCGCTCATGAACAAGTGAATAGAAAGGAGTAACAGGTGAGAGGGACATGGGGGGCAGGGGGGACCCTCAAACACCACATGACTAGACTTCGAAAGTGACAACGCTAAAGAAAGCATACATTCAAATTCCTTTCTCTCATTTTGTTCTGTAAGACGAAGGTGGTGTCAAAATCAGAGGTCCTTTCTCCCACCGCCATCCCACTCCACGCCACACCATGGTCTCCTGGGCTTAGATGATGGTCGCTCCTTTCTGACCACTCCAGGCATTTTCCCAGAGGTGTCACACTCATCTTTAAAAACTCCAGTCCCAGCCGGGCGGTGGTGGCGCACGCCTTTAATCCCAGCACTCGGGAGGCAGAGCCAGGCGGATCTCTGTGAGTTCGAGGCCAGCCTGGGCTACCAAGTGAGCTCCAGGAAAGGCGCAAAGCTACGCAGAGAAACCCTGTCTCGAAAAACCAAAAAAAAAAAAAAAAAACTCCAGTCCCACTGTTGGTCACAAAGTACGCCTGGGCTTCTGTCACACTTAAAATCCAGCTCCCTGGCAGAAGTGCCTGGCCCATCATCCAGCTCTGACTCCATTTCCAACCTCACCGGCCATTTCCCAGTGCATGTTTATGCTGGCCCTGGTCACCTATGCTGGCCCTGGTCACCTATGCTGGCCTTGGTCACCTGTGCTGGCCCTGGTCACCTATGCTGGCCCTGGTCACCTGTGCTGGCCTTGGTCACCTATGCTGGCCCTGGTCACCTATGCTGGCCCTGGTCACCTATGCTGGCCTTGGTCACCTATGCTGGCCTTGGTCACCTATGCTGGCCCTGGTCACCTATGCTGGCCCTGGTCACCTATGCTGGCCTTGGTCACCTATGCTGGCCTTGGTCACCTATGCTGGCCTTGGTCACCTATGCTGGTGGGGCAGCTCCAAGGGATCTTGAGCCTGGTCCAGCTGTTGAGTCTTCATACTCATCCCCTCTCTCTCTCTGGATGTTCCTGCCCTGCTCATCCCTCCATTCCAGACTCTGCTAAATGGCCTTCCCTAACCTTGAACTACTTAAACAGCAAAACTGCTGTTCACTCTGCGTACATTATTGTTACCTGAATTTTTTTTCTTTTTAGACTTGTCTCTTCATGTGGGAGTCAGCTCTCTCTCTCTCTCTCTCTCTCTCTCTCTCTCTCTCTCTCTCTCTCTCTCTCTCTCTCTCTCTCTCCAGAGCCTCAAGTATCCTGCACTATCCTCTAATTTACTATGTACCCAAGAATGACCTTGAACTACTGATCTACCTGCCTTGAATGCTGGGATGACTGGTAATCCATATATATATGAGAAATGGGCAAGAAGGCTCAGTCACCTCTTTAATTTACACATAAAGCTTCAATAGTGCCCTATTTCTGAGTAGTTGTTAAGTTTACCTTGTCATAGGGCCCTCTGCCTTGGCTCTAAATAATTTGTATATAGTCAAACATCTCTGGGTTTTAGAATGTCAAGTGTCACATGAGCAGTATCAAAAATTAAAACTTCTGTTCTGATGAACCTGACATTCCCATGAGGGAATCACGCAATGAACAGCCAAACACCTAAAATACATAAGATGCCAGAGATGCACTGTAGAGACATGGAGGGCAGGGGGAGAGTTGGAAATCTATTTTAAACACAAGAGAGTGGCATTCAAAAGGAAGAACAGGCCAAAGGGAGACTCTGTCATGGGGCTATCCTGATTGCAGGTGAGTCAAGAACATGCCTGGCATGTCCAAGGTAGAACAAGCAAGCCAGGATACCTTGAGAGGAATAAACAGAGAAGAGAATGGTCACAGGAGACCAAAGGAAGGAGGAAAGTGGATGGGCAAAGGCGGAGAGGCCAGTAATCACAGGGTTTGCAGGCCACCGGGAGAATGCTGACCTTAAAAGATTTTTGTTGCTGGGCTTAGCGTTAGCACGGATTGAACTAGCCCACAGCTGGTCCGAGCCTGCACTGCAGAATGGAAGGGAGACAAGGCAGGATCGAAAGACAGAAATCAGAAAGTGCGAGAAGTGTTGAAGCCTGCACAGGAATCGGATTGCTGATAGACAGGTTGCATCGCAGGGGCCTGAGAGAGCCAAGTTCCAACATGGAGATCTTGTGCTCTTTTCCTGACCACGAGCAACAGGGAGCAGCCAGGAGCCGAGGCGGGAATGAAGCCGGGCACACTTCCTGTCGGGAGCTGGGTTGTAGTAGGCGTTTTCAGAAACAATGTTCTGGTGCTGTTAAGCCGAGTTTGCCAGTTAATTAGCCAAATGATAATAGATGCTCTGAAATGCTGGTCTTTTTGACCTTGGGGTGGGCTGGACCCTGAAGCTAGCTCTCTCTACAAAGCATATCCCCTTCCAATCTCCCAAGCAAGCCCCCCCCCACACACACACACCATTAGTGTTGTCTGTGTGTGATGGTAAAAGCAACAGGCACTGAAATAAAACTGATGAGCTTGGAAAAAAACCTATGCAGAGGGCTCAATGGGGAGTTTGCAGGATGTGTGTTGTGTGTACATTGTATGTTGTGTATGTGCTGTGTTGTATGTATATTGTGTATTTATGTGTTGTGTATATCTCATGTGTTGTGTTACGTATGTTGAATGTGTTTGCTGCATTGTATGTTATTGTATACATGTTGCGTGGACTGGGTTGTATTATTGTGCTGTGTGTGTGTGTATGATGTGTGTTCTCCTGTGTGGTTTTGTATGTTGTATGTGTATCCTACTTCCATATGATCCACTGTACTCTGTGGATTCAGAAGTAAATGGACCTACATGATGAGAGTTCTTGGTCCATTCCTCTCCCATCTGGAACAAGCCCTTCCTGTGAGGAGGTCACTGTGGCCTTCATCAGTTAGCCTCACAAATTTATGTATGTGGTCTTTGTCTCCGCCCCGAGATTGTAAACTGCTTCATAGCAGAGAGGCTCTGTCTGCTCCTCCTGGTTAGCCTCCGCACCCAGCCTTGTCTGATGAATGGATACTCCAAGGAGAGCCTAACACAGGGTCCTCGCCCTTGAAGAACTCATATTATGGTGGAATTCATGTCTACAATGGCTTTAACTAAACGTCTCCCTTAACAGTCCTTTGGGATTGTCCTAAAACCATTCTGTTTTCCCTCCTGGATGCTTTTGTCTCCTGCTCTCACCCCAAGCCTCCTGTCTGTACCTGAACCCGAGTTCTTTCCACAACTCCCTTGTTCAAGGACACACCTCCATTCCAGAATGTCCTTGCAGTTCCGTATCAAGGACTATTTTGCTCATTGAAAAGAAATCCTACTGTGTATTTGTTAATGTTGACCTCTTCTGGAATATTTTTGACTTCTTAAAGGAGTGCTACCATGTCTTGGAGTTTCTTAGGCCAGCTTGCCTTCTGCTGAATGGAGTGCTAAGTCCACAGTGGGTGCCCTTCAAGTTGTTCAGCTGTTAAACTCTGCAGACCCGAGCTCTGCTAAGAGGCAAGTCACAGCTGACCTCCACAGAGGTGGGCAGTGAAGCCTATTGTTAGAGCATGATTCTGGCTCCCTTTTGTTTCATTTGCTCGCCAATTCTGCCTCCTCTTTGGAAGGAAGGACCATGAGGGATCAGTTGGCCTCAGCTGGCAGGGGGTTGTCCAGACACACTGAGTGCATAAAGAAGAAAAATAAGCAGTACCTGGTTTGAGCCCTCGAGCAAGAAGACTCTGTGAGGCAGACGAAGTCCAAGCCTGAGCTTGCTGTGGAATCATTTAATGGTGTGAACTAGTTAGAAAAATTCCCAAGTACACTCCACTCATGGGAGTGTCTAGATTTGGCCATGCCTGACACTCAAGGCACACATCTCCGCAACCACTAACCAAGGCTGGCGATTCAAGATGGCGGATGGTGCCCCATCTGTCTACCACCACCTGTCTCCTGTGAGGCTGATACCACAGCTCTGATTGACAGGCACATAACTGTGCCTCACTGGCTTTGATTTAGGAAATATACATTCTCAGCTACATGTTTTCTCTTTCTTTCCCTGAACCTGCTTATTCTTCCTGAGAAAACTCCATGATAAAAGAAAAAAATGAATTAACCAGCCAATAGGACTTAAAGAATACACAGCTAGACCAGGTGGTTGGTGGCGCAGGCCTTTAATCCCAGCACTCGGGAGGCAGAGCCAGGCAGATCTCTGGCAGTTCGAGGCCAGCCTGGTCTACAGAGTGAGTTCCAGGATAGGCTCCAAAGCTACACAGAGAAATTCTGTCTCAAAAAACCAAAATAATAATAATAATAATAATAATAATAATAATAATAATAATAATACTACACTGGTAACATAATGTGTATCCATATCTGACTCTGCTAGCATCATGCCAGGAATGTGTATCCACATCTGACCCACAGATATGATGAATACCAGAGCACAAGTGGATGAAGAGGTATTGGGTTGCTAAAGCTTCTCTGTCAAAAACTCGACTAGACTTGGGATGACCTGGGAAATACAGCTCTGGACACACCCATGAGAGAGAATTAACTTAGGAGGGGGAGCATCCAGGTTGGACAGTGTCAAGCTTCCGACTACTCCTTCCACCAGAGTGCTGACTTCAGCCCTACTTCAAATCTTATCCGTCTTCTACTGTTCATTCTTAGCAACTCCTAAGGTTGACTTGCTGGCTCTTCTGACTGAGACCACTGGAGTGACATGAGAGGTGCCAGAAGAAGATGCCCTGCTGTGAGGGAGACTAAGGAGAGAGCATCCCATCAGCTGAACCCCCTCATGCCGCCTAGCCAGATGAATCCCCCCAGATACCATCTGAGTCAGATGACTCCCCTCTAAATACTTGCTCTGCTCCGTGACCTCTGCAGGGGTCACACTCAAACACTGAGCTATGTGCTAGGTGTTAAGTGAGCACATTTCATAAGTGAGCCTGCAGACAGAAAGACAAGCCGAGACACCACCTCAACATTACAAGGTATGTTATCCAAGCAAACGGGTGCCTCTCTGCATCCACAGCTCGTGGACCTTGAGGGTAGCAATGCTAGCCCTCTCTATGTGATGGGCAGCCTGACATACACACAGCCTGGGTCACTTTACCCCTGGCACTGAATACACGACATCTCCTCCAAATATCACCACTCTCAGGCACCAATCTACTGTCTCCAGTGATATTTGCCTTGGTTTTTCCATACCTGCTTTGTTATGTTAATCAACTCTTTGAGGCAAATCTTTCTTAGAGATCCAGGCACCTATGGTTTCCCCCTGTTTCCTTTATAAAAATGGATTCAACAATGGTTTGGTAAACCCATTCACACAAAAGTACAAAAAAAAATGAGTCTATTTTGTTTTTTAAAAAATGTCTTGAGGGCTGGAAAGATGAGCCAATGGTTATTGAAGAGCACATAGTACTCTTACGGAGGACCTGGGATCAGTTCCCAGCACCCATACGGTGGCTCACAATCATTAGTAAGTCCGGTTCCAGGGGATCTGTCACCTACTTCTAACCTCTGAGGGTACCAGGCACATGTGTGGTACATAAATATACATTCAGGCAAAACTACTCATACACATAAAAATAAATAATAAATAAATCTAAAAAGTGTTTTGATTATTGTATATTAATGAAATATAAGTCTGGGTTTCATTTTGACATTTTCATACACATACATAATATATTTTGATTCACCTCAACCTGCTCACTTTTGACCCCACCTCAACTCCTGATAATCTCCTTCCTCTTCCTAGTCTTTCTACTTTCCTGTCTTTGTTTTTACTTTAAAGAAATGAATAACAAAGTACAATACCCAAGCATCAGTAGTACATATCTGGTAGATGTCTGCGAGAGTGTAAATGAGAACGTCCCCCATGGGCTCAGACATTTGAGCACTTGGTCACCACTTGGTGGTACTGTTTGTGGAGGTTTTGGAGGTGAGGTCTTGCTGGAGGAAATATGTCATGGGGGGGGGGGTGTTAAGTGGCAGCCCCACATCTTACCTTGAATCACATCTTACCTTTATTCACTCTATTAAGTTAGTACTGTTGGTTGGAATTTAATTGCAAAGCTGTCACTGGAATTGGTTGCTTTTTCTTTCTTTTTTTTTTTTTTTAACTCTTTTGGTTCTTTGCTCTTTGGGGGGCCCACCACCCAGCCCCCAAATAATCACACAGAGTCTTACTCTTATTTATGAATGCCTGGCCTTAGCTTGGCTTATTTCTAGCCAGCTTTTCTTAACTTAAATTATCCCATCTACCTTTTGTCTCTGGGCTTTTACCTTTATTCTACATACCTTTCTTTACTTCTTACTCTGTGGTTGACTGTGTAGCTGGGTGGCTGGTCCCTGGAGTCCTCCTCCTTCTCTCAATCCTAGATTTCTTTCTTCCTAGATTTCTCCTATTTTTTCTCTCTGCCTGCCAGTCCTGCCTATCCATTGGCTGTTCAGCTCTTTATTAGACCAATCAGGTGTTTTAGACAGGCTCAGTAACACAGCTTCATGGGTTTAAACAAATACAATATAAAAGAATGCAACACATCTTTTCATCATTAAACAAATGTTCCACAGCATAAACAAATATAACACATCTTTAACTAATATTCTACAACATGCCACTGATATCATTTTTTTTTGTTATTGTTGGGCTGTGTGAGATGGACAGTCAGAGAAATTCTGAATCTGTCTGCAGTTAGTAAGAAGACCAAACAAAATTAATTCTGTATATGTGCAATAAAAATGTAATGGAGATTTAAAAAAAAAAAAAAAAAAAGCTGTGTCATTTCCAAGCAAAGCAGCCACCCTAGTGGCACCTGTCCCAGCTGCCAGAGGATCCACTGCTTGTGTCTAGGGCCATGTGGGTGGGTGCTAAAGAGCCCATATGGTATGATGTTCATTTCCTGAATTGCAGGCAAACAGCAGGTGGATGGTCTTCCGACTGTCTTTTTAAAAAGCAAAAGAGCTAGAAAGTCCAGGATCTGGCAGGTGGTGTGAGTCCCTGGGAAAGGTGAAAGGGCACAGACAGAGAAACAAGCCTGTCTTCTATCATAATGATGACAGCGGCAGTGTCATGATGGAGAAATACCCAGGCATATTGAATAGCTCATCTGTGTTTGCAGTTGGCTCTCAAACCTTAGGGACATGTAGCACTCGTGTCAAGTACTTCGTAGTTTTTGTTTTGTTTTGTTCTGTCAGGCCAGGACTTTGCCACACTGTCATTCAAAGCAGAGTTGGAGATGCCAGAGACACAGTTTAGATGCTAAAATGTTTCCTTGCAAGTACAAGGAACTGAGTTTGGCCCATAGAGGCCATGTAAAGCTGAGTGTGGGATGCACCCATGCAATCCCATTGCCAGAGAGGCAGAGACAGGTGAATCACTGGGCTCACTGGCCAGTAAACCCCGAGTCTGTTTGGTGATTTCCAGATCATTAAGAGACCCTATATCAAAAACACAAGATGGACAACTCTAGCAGAATGACACCAGAGGTTAATCTCTGGGCTACACACATGTGCGCATATGCATGCACACATAACACTCATATTTGCATGCATCCCCACATATGTGAACATTCACACGGGAAAGCAGAGTAAGAGGCTTAGCTATAGGGAGATCCTAGTCAACAAGAGATTGAGATGAAAACACATTGTATTAGTCAAGATTCTCTAGAGAAACAGAACTTACAGAATGAATCTCTCTGTAAAAGGGATTTATTAGAATGACCTACAGGCTGTGGTCCAGCTAATCCAACAATGGCTGCCTATGAATGGGCAGTCCAAGAATCCGGTAGTTGTTCAGTTCATGAAGCTGGATGTCTCAGTTGGTCTTCAGTATACACTGGAATCCCAAAGAAGTAGGCTGTAATGTCAGTGAAGGAATAGACTTGCTAGCAAGGCGAGATAAGCAGGTAAAGAGCAAAAACTTCTTTCTTCCATATCTTTGTATAGCAGTGGTTCTCAACTTGTGAGTCACCACCCCCTTAGAATCGAATGTCCCCTTTCACAGGGGTTGCCTAAAACGATCAGAAAACACTGATGTTTACGTTACCATTCATCACAGCAGCAAAATTACAGTTATGAAGTAGTGGCGAAAATAATTTTATGGCTGGGGGTCACCACAACATGAAGAACTGTATTAAAGGATCACAGATTAGGAAGGTTGAGAGCCACTGTTACATAGGCTTCCAGCAGAAGGTAGGGCCTAGATTAGAAGTGGTTCCTCCCACCTCAAAATATCTGGATTAAAGGTGTATCTTGCCACCTCAAAGATCCAGATTAGAAGTAGATCTTCCCACTACAAATTAAGCAAAACTCCCTCACAGGTGTGCCCTATCTTGGGGTTCTAGTTAACTCCAGATGTAATCATATTGACAACCAAAAACAGCCATTACACACATCATGGTCAGCACTTGAAAAACAGGGAGAGTAACAGAAAAAGAAGGCAAGTGTCTTAGTTGGGGTTCCTATGGCTGTGAAGAGACACCATGACCACAGCAACTCTTATAAGGAAACATTTAATTGAGGTGGCTTGCTTACATTTTCAGTTGTTCAGTCTATTATCATCATGGTGGGACATGGTGGCATGTAGGCAGACATGGTGCTGGCTACATCTTGATCAGAAGGCAACAGGAGGTGGACTGAGACACTGGGCTATATCTTGAGTATAGGAACCCTCAAAAACTGCCCATACAATGACACACTTCCTCCAACAAGGCCATACCTACTCCAGCAAAGCCACACCTCCAAACAGTGCCACTCCTATGAACTTATGGGGGTCAATTACAATTCAAACTACCACAGCCAGCTATTGCATGTGTGAGCTATCTTTGGCCTGGAGGCAAAAGACTGTGTCCACTGGTTGTATTAATATCCCAAAGGAAGGCAGTTTTGATTGGTTCCCAGTTTGGAATCATGAAAGGAAATCCCCATGCATCTCCCATTTCAGGCAGATAGAGAGAGGATGATTGGAGAAGATATAAAGCTAGGCCCTTGTCCCTATGGCCTGTTTAGCCTGTGTCAAAACACCATCAAGTTTCAGTGCACCCCAGTGAGGCATGAGGGAGAGGTGGACATGCTTCTAAGCCTCCAGTGCAAGCACCTTGATTTTAAAGCCGTCTATAAAAGTCTGGCCAAGCTTCCTGGAAGAGGAAAGAACAAATAGAAACCTTTAGCTTAGGCATCTAATAGTTTACTTGGTAGATGTAGTTGGTTTTTTGACTCTTTGGGGACCTGCCACCCAGCTCCTAAATGCCCAGCATTAGCTTGGCTTGTTTCTTGCCAGCTTTTCTAACTTAAATTATCCTGTTTCTCTTCTACATTTTGCCTCTGGACTTTTTTATTCTATATGTCTTTCTTTCCTTCTTACTCCATGGCTTACAGTATGGCTGGGTGGCTGGCACCTCGCATCCTCTTCTCCTTCTCCTTTTCTCAATTCTCCCTCTTTTCTCTTGAGTCTAGACTTCTATTTATTTTCTCTGCCTGTCAGCCCTGCCTATCTTTTCTTCTACCTAGCTATTGGCTGTTCAGCTCTTTATTAAAACACCAATCAGGTGTTTTAGGCAGTCAAATTACACAGCTTTACAGAATTAAACAAATGCAACACATCTTTTGCATCATTAAACAAATATTCCACAGCATAAACAAAGGTAACACATCTTCAACTAATATTCGACAATGGGTAGACACTGCAATATAGATCTCTTTGTAATTAGAAAAGAGACTTGCAGAGGACCTAGGTACCTGCAGTGACAGTAATCCAAATTTCCTATGCATGAACCTGTCACTTGGTCATGGATTCCCTTGGTCTGTCAGTCACAAATCTACCATTCTCCAGCAACTCCTATCTGTAATCCTTCAGTCAGGTTGTATCTTGCTGAGTTTTCAAGGTTCTGTTCTCCCCAAGTTAAAAGATGAATATCACGTGGGATAATCCCAGCACTGAGGAGGCAGAGGAGGAGGATGTCTGTGAGTTCGAGGCCAGCCTCATCTACATTGGGAGCTCCAGGACAGCTCATTGGGTAGCCACAAAGACTCCTTGGACATGGGTTTAAACCAATAGAAAGTCTTTATTAGCTGGCTGTTGACTACACTGGGTGTTCCTAATCCCAGTGTAGCACTGAGACCTTCTCAGGGTGAGCTTTTAAGCACAAAAACCATGTTCAAGTTGACATACTTCAGTTAACAAGAACAGCCAGCCAGAAGCAGAACTACAGAAGCCAAAACACAAGGTTAGTACTTAGACTTTCCTAGAACTACAGACTTTGACAGGTTAGGTCTTTATTTTCATTTTGGCAGGTGGTGCTGTCTATGTGCTGAGTTTTACAATCGGAATGCTACTTCCATCATGGAGTCAGTTGTGCTAAAGTCTAGGGACCTACTAAGGTCTGGGGCTTTGTTACACTAGGACTCAAATATAGATATGATATCTCTCACTGACTCAACAGACACCATTTTGTGTAGCATAAATATTTTCACTCTTTCTAAATGCCCCCAAGGTAGGCCTGCTCACCTCTTCCCTTGTGTCCAATTCCTAAGCAAGCCTTCCTGGACTTGATCTTCAAATTCTATCTATAGTCCATCTCATTGTCTCCTTGTCGAAGCTATCAGTGTTTCTTGGTTAACCCAAGATAGAAGTTCCTGTATCCAGAGAAACACAACCCAGAAGAGATGGATTAATAGTCATATAAGTGGAGAGAGAGAGAGAGAGAGAGAGAGAGAGAGAGAGAGAGAGAGAGAGAGAGAGAGAGACACTCTGGAGATGTGTAGGGTATTACACGCTGTTTGTTTCTATGAGTTGGAATTTACTGAACACAGGCAGGGTGTCCTAAGAAAAAAAGAACTGGGTCCTGATGGGCATGGAGTTACTCTTGGAAGGTCAAGGGCTACAGAAATCACTTAGCCTCTCTCTCTAACATGTGTATGTGTATACATGTTCACATGTGTGTGCATGTGTGCGCACATGTGGAGGCCAGTGGTCCATATCAATGTTTTCCTTCATTCTCCATATTATTTGATTTATTTATCTGTAAGTCAGGGTCTCTCCAGGATGAACCTGGAGCTCACTCGTTGGCTAGACTGACCAACCAAGCAAGCCCAAGGGATCCACTTGTCCCTGCCTTCCCACAGCGGGCATTACAGACCCATGCTGCCTAGGTATTTCTTTTACAGGTGAGTCCTAAGGATCAAATCAGACCCAGCGAGCACTGTACTGACTGAGTCACCTCTACAGACTCTTTGTCTGTCACTCTGTTTCTTCCTAGTAACAAAAGAAACTGCTCTGGCAAAAATGAACGATAAAGGGGTCTTCAAAATTCTCTCATCTTTCTGCACACAGTGACTGTGAATGAGTCACGTCTGGAAGTCTCCCAAAGCTTGCTTCTCTGTCACCACCAACCTTCACGAGGGGTTTTGAATCGGGTGCGACCTACAAGAAGTCACTAGAAATGGCGCCAGCTCTCGAGGCAGGCGCAGGCTGGCGATGACAAGCTGCAGATGTTCAAACGTGACTTTTAGCCCCCTGCCTCAGCAGGCCTGTCTCACCATAAGGCTCTTTGGTTTCCTGATGGGTCTTTCATGAGGACACATCATAGTAAACCTTCAGTGTCCCTGACTGAAGACGGCAGATGAGGAGGTTAGTATGTCAGCTGTCTTTCATGTGACAGGATCTTAAAGACACAGAGAGGTGGCCAAAGGTGTTCCAAAGCCCAGCCTCCTGCAGCCACTGAGGAATGTCTCAAGAGACTGTCACACACAACCGAAGATGCCTGCAGGGAGGAAAAGCAGTTGGTCAGAGTTTCATTCAATCATCCGATCATTCATTTTCCTCCCTTAGTCACATTTGGGAAGCTTCCACTATCTCTCCCAAACTCAACTCCCTTTGTGTCTCTGAGACACAAAGACAAAAGTAGCCTATCGTTTTTGACCTGAGAAAGCACCCTCTCGGGAACAGCCCTAATTTTTATGGTCAGTGCTAGGGATTCGAACTCAGATCCTTATCCGGCACAGTAAGTGCTCTTAACTGCTGAGCCATCTCTTCAGCCCCAGCCTTTGCCTTAAGCCTGGCAGTTCACATAAAACAACTGGGATATTTGCTATCTCAACGTTGAACTTTCACATTCAATTCAAATCATGAACAGAGGCTGGAGGATTGGAAGTTCAAGGGCATCCTTGGCTACTTGGCGAATATGAAGACAGCCCGGATTACATGAACATGAGACTTTGTGCCCACCCCTCCCCAAATGAATATTGAAAACAGATCTACTGTGCACTTAAATTTTTCTGTGTGCTTAAGGACTCTTCCGAAAAGATCAGTGGTTCCCTATATTAACAAAAGTGGTATGTTTGGAACTATACAGTGATAGCATCAACATTTGGAAAAGCTGCATTAACCAGGAAAGAGCGGTATTCTAAGTTATCAATGCTCAGTGCTATACAACCATATGTCAGAAAAATGTTGCATCCAGGATGGAGTACTGCTCAGTTATACTTAAATGATCTGTGTGTGTGTGTGTGTGTGTGTGTGTGTGTGTGTGTGTGTGTACATGCGCACACTATAGCATGCCTGTGAAGGCCAGAGGACCACTTTTGGGAGTTGACTCGCTTTCCACTTTCTTGAGGTAGGGTCTCTCTATTCACTCCTGATGCTCTTTGTACTCCAGGCGAGCTGACCGAGGAGCTTAATTCTCCCGTCTCTCATCTCTTTGTAGAAGTCTGGGATTATAGCTGTATGCTGTTGTATGCAGCTCTTTTACATGGATGGATTCTGGGACTCCAACTCAGGTGGGCTTGTGGAGCAAGCACTTTTAACTCACTGAGCCATCCCACTGGCCCAGGTCAATAATTTTTTTAAATTTATTTTTATTATGTTTCATCTTGTGTAACTGTGTGTATTTGCTTGTGAGTGCAGGTGCTGGGGGGAGAGCTAGAATTACAGGAGGGTTGTGTGCTCCTTGGTGTGGGTGCTGGGAACTGAACTCTGGTCCTCTGGAAGAGCAGCAAGTGCTCTTAAGTGCTGAGCCATCTCTCGAGCCCCTTGGGGCAACAAGTTTTAACAGCAGCGTGAGCAGTTTGGTTTTGGGGTTAGTACAACGAGAGCTGGCATGTGTTGTTATAATATCAAAGAATAAGTCCTTCAAATACCCTTCCCTCCCCAACTTCACATTCATGAAAGACCAAATCTGTTTCCTCTCCTTCAACAAGAGCAAAATCTCACCAGAAAGCCGGGCAGTGGTGGCGGACGCCTTTAATCCCAGCACTCTGGAGGCAGAGCCAGGCGGATCTCTGTGAGTTTGAGGCCAGCCTGGGCTACAGAGTGAGATCCAGGACAGGCACCAAAACTACACAGAGAAACCCTGCCTCGAAAAACAAACAAACAAACAAACAAACAAAAAATCTCACTAGAGACTGGATGCCAGAGAACATGCATGACTTCAATGTCCTTAGTGGAGAATGTACCACTCTTCTCATTAAATTTCATTTCCTTTCAAAAATTCATTTCCTTATTTTCCATAAACAGATATGTTGGATGGGTTTATGGATTTAAATGGATAGACTTTAAATTTACAATTTTCCTGCTTCCGTTTCTGGAAGAATGCATATCAATAACCAGATCAGGCAGGGAAAAGGAAACTGCTGAGTGATTTTTGAGAATACCACAAGGTTCTAAGACAAAGTTTCAACACCTCTTGTCTGAGTTGCTTCTCTTCTAGCTGTGACCAAATACCTGACAGGAGGCAGGGTTCCTCTGTTCAAACCAGGAGCCCAGGCCCAGCATAACGGGAGCAGGGGCATTCCCTTCCTCAGCCTTTGTGTTCAGTGGGGGAAGCCCAGCCACAGAGGCCATTTGCTTGGCTCAGTCTATGGATCCAAATGTTAAAGCTGCTTATAACACTCTCACGGAAACATTCATATAATACATCTGAGCAGATAGATGCCTGGACACCCTGTGACCCAGCCAGGGTGACATGTTAAAGACAGGAAAGAGGTCAAGGTCCTCTTTAGCAACATAGCAAGTCTGAGGCCATTTTGAGCTGCATGAGACTCTGTCTCAAAAAAAGAAAAGAGCCGGGCGGTGGTGGCGCACGCCTTTAGTCCCAGCACTCGGGAGGCAGAGGCAACAGGATCTCTGTGAGTTCAAGGCCAGCCTGGTCTACAAAGTGAATTCCAGGAAAGGCCCAAAGCTACACAGAGAAACCCTGTCTCAAAAAACTAAAGAGAGAGAGAGAGAGAGAGAGAGAGAGAGAGAGAGAGAGAGAGAGAGAGAGAGAGAGGGTGAGGTGTGTGTGTGGTGGGGGAGGAGGCCTTTATCATAGGCTCCCATGTATAGAAAACCCAGTTGGGTTCAGCACTGTCCAGCTTCCAAGCATCACTAGGATTCTTCAAAGACGTCCTCTGCAGACAAGAGATTATAGTAACTGTGACTCAAGCTGTACTTCATTCCAGGATTAGGTTCTGAGAGCAAAGGACAGGCAGACTTCAGAAGGCAACCACGGGTGTTGGGAGCAACAGCTTGCTGGAGCGCCGTGCCAGGAGGGCAGGAGCCCCCCCCCCCCCCCCGCCCCGCCCTGGCTCCCATCACGTTTGGAAAGCAGAGGGGCTGGGGCTAAAGATGGACCCCAAGACTGGCACTCCGACCACTGAATGTGTGGCCTGGAGGCAAGCCAAGACACCTTCTATGGCTGGAATATCTGCTGCTGTTATCCTCAGGGATCAGTCTTAGCTCTGCATTCGTTGCCATGGAGACCATCTAAGTCTTCTGTTTTTCCCTTCGTGATGATCAAGAAAACCTACACACACACCTATTCAGAAAATATTCTAATACGTGGGCTCACACCCAAATAAACGACGACGATGTCCTCTGCAGGAAACAAAAGCAACAGTGTCTGGGGAAAGAAGAGGGAAGCCAGTCTGCTCCAACAACGGGAGAGAGGTTAGTAGTTACCTTCGAGACAGCGTTCCGCTTTTCTGGTTTCAAATAAAACCTGCTTATATTACAAAATATGGGAAATTCATACAACACAAAAGAGAATCCCGAAAATTACCTATACTCATGTCTCTTTTTATGGTAAAAACAAACGAACAGAAACAAATAAGATCTAAGCCTGCTCTTTTTCCTATACCTGGGACAACCACCTTTATCAACTTGGTTCGAATCAGTCCTGCCAATCTGTCTTATTTTTATATATCTGTCTGTCTGTCTACCCATCCATCTATCCATCTATCCACATGTCTATCTTTTTTTTTTTTTTTTTTAAGTTTTGAGACAGGAAGCTGGGCAGTGGTGGTAAACTCACCTTTAATCCCAGCACTTGGGAGGCAGAGCCAGGTGGATCTCTGTGAGTTCGAGGCTAGCCTGGTCTACAGAGCTAGTTCCAGGACAGCCAAGGCTACATACAGAAACACTGTCTTTTTGTTGTTGTTTTTGTTTTGGGGTTTTTTGTTGTTGTTGTTTGTTTTTGAGACAGGGTTTCTCTGTGTAGCTTTGCGCCTTTCCTGGAACTTGCTTTGGAGACCAGGCTGGCCTCGAACTCACAGAGCTCCTCCTGACTCTGCCTCCCGAGTGCTAGGATGAAAGGCATGCACCACCACTGCCCACCTAGAAACACTGTCTTGAAACAAACAAACACCAAACAAAACAAAAAGTTTTGAGACAGGGTCTTGCTATATTGCCCAAACTGGCCTTGAACGCTTAAACCCTAAGAGATACTTCTGTAGGCTCCTATGACTACAAGTACATTCCAGCCATTGTCCTAGACATGTGCAGGCCATTGATAAATGATTATCTGTTACTTTCCTTTTAGTGTGAAGAAAATACCATGACCAGGAACAACTTGCAGAAGGAAGAGGTTATTTTGGCTTACAGCTCCAGAGAGGTACGAGTCCACCACGAGAGGGAAGCATCACGCAGCAGACACAGCGGCAAGAACAGGGAGTAACATCACGCCTTGAACAAGCATGGAGTAGAGACAGCGAACTGGAAGTGGGGAGGGACTAGAAACACCCAAAGCCCACCCCAATGACCTACTTCCTGTAGCAAGGCTCCACCCCCCCAAGGTTCCACATCCTCCCTAAACAGTGCCAACAGCTGAGGACAAAGCCTGTGAATACCCAAGCTGATGAAGGACATTGTATTGTCATTCAAACCACCACAGCCAATAAGAAGATCTCCTTCCCCACGGATGCTACATTCTACTGAGAGGAGACAGAAAATTAACCAGACATGCGTCAACAAACAGAAAGCTACTGACTTGTGGCAAACGCTCTGTAGAAAATGAGGGCGTATCATCCTTAGAGGACCCATTGAGGAGAAAAGCAGCTCGGTGAAGACTGGGGGAAGATATTCCTGGGACCGGGAAGAGTAGAGAAAGGAGGGGCCTTAATGCTTACACAGAAAGAAGATGGGTGTGTCTAACCTGTGACTCAGGGGCCATCTGTATCTCAGGATAGCCATAATGTGGCCCAGTGCATTTGTGGATGACAACATCTGGTCACAAAAGGCTGAGTCCAGAGCCTGGTGGGGATGAAGAGAGAGCAAAAAAGCCGCAGTTGAAGAGGTGAGCCATAGATAAGTCATAGAAGATTTGGAAAAGAAAGTACCAGGAAAAATAAATAAATCTTAAGACACTAAAGGAGTTTTAGCAGGGCGGAGGGAAGAGACTTAGGGCAAAGGTCAGCAGAACTCAGCCATTTCCTTACTTAAGTGGGAAAGGAGAGCACGCCCAGGCTCTTGGGGGGAGGGGCCACTTGGGGAGATGATTCAGGGGGGTAAAGGTACCTGCTGCTGGCCCTGCTGCTGGATCCCTGGGTCACACATGCTGGAAGGAGAGAACTGACTCCTCCTGTAAGCTGTTCTCTGACATCCACCGTAGTCTGTGGCATGTGCGCGCGCGTGCGCGCACACATATACATAAATAAGTGTTTAAAGAAGGGCATATCTCAAAACCTTAGAATTACTATATATGAACTTCACGATGACGCTTCACAAAATTAAAAATAATTGTGGTTTCAAGAGAATAATCCTAGCACACTCCCCAAGAAATGACAGCAAAGCTTTTGCTTTTTTTTTTTTTTCTGGTCTTTTCCCCTTAAGATCATGTTTAAATGTAAATCCCACTGGAGACCTTCACATTTAAATAGCTTTATTCAAAATGAATGAAAACCAAATGTTTAGTCTCATGGAAGGTCAAGTTGAGAATGGCATTGGGGTCAGGGGGGAAGAGTCCCCCCAGCAAGAACCCGGTATTACCACATCCTAATCCCACGTCACCTCAGATTTTGGCTGTAGGTGCCAACTGCCGGAGGGAATCAAAAATGGAGACGCCAAAATGCAGATTCCCTGAGGGCCACACTGACTTGCGTTTCTTTAGTATTCTTTTTTCATTTATTTGTTATTGTTGTTGCTGAGTGTGTGTGTGTGTGTGTGTGTGTGTGTGTGAGTGCCTATGAGTGTCAGTGTGCATGAGTATGTGTAAATGTTCCTGTGTATGCACATGTGTGAATGTGCCTATGTGTGCACGTGTCAATGTGCCTTGTGTGCATGTGAGTGTGTAAATGTGCCTGTGTGTGCACATGTGTGAATGTGCCTGTGTGTGCACATGTGTGAATGTGCCTGTGTGTGCATGTGAGTGTGTGAATGTGCCTGTGTGTGCATGAGTATGTGTAAATGTGCCTGTGTGCATGTGAGTGTGTAAATGTGCCTGTGTGCATGTGAGTGTGTGAATGTGCCTGTGTGTGCACATGTGTGAATGTGCCTGTGTGTGCATGAGTGTGTGTAAATGTGCCTTGTGCGCATGTGAGTGTGTAAATGTGCCTCTGTGTGTACCAGTGCACATGTGTGCACAACACGGCACAGTGCCTGTGTGGAGGTTAGAGGACAAGTTTTCCAGAGCTGGTCTCTTCCACCTCAAGGGTTTCTCATTTCTACAGCTGTACTGCATAGCCCAGGCTAGTGGGCCTGTGAGCTTCCCGGAGATTCTCCTGCCTCTTCCTGCCATGCCCCAGCTGGAGTGCTGGGGTTTGCCTATGGGAATCACAGGATCTGGGTTTTTATGTGGGCTCTGGGAGATGGGACTCAAGTGCTTTTACCCACGGATCCATCACCCTGGCCCCCTGACTCACTGTTTCTTAAGGTAGCCACTAAGGGTACCGCTGTCCATTACAGTGATCAGTCAGTTTAGAAAATACTGCAAGTATCTGTGAAGACATGCAAGACACCACAGAGCATGCTCAGTCAAGTCCCAGAGGAGGAAGCTCACATGTGGTTTCTGGTTTAAAGGACAATGGGCATCTCCGCTGGCGATGTACTAGAAGGGTGACCAGCATAGTAATATAGTAATATACCGAACAATTTATATTCAGCTGCTGAGATTACTGGCACGGGGAAAGGAAGTGACTTCATTTGTCTTCCAGTCAACCCTTCAAGATGTAAAATTATTTCTTCTCACACTGCCAGAACCAACACACTCCACTTAGTGTGACCCAGAAGCACATAATTTATTAGATGGCATAGTGTGGCCCTCACAGAAATGATTACTACGTATGCATTCAGAGTCCTGATATTGAGATGGCTCAGATCATCCATTGTTTGTTTGTTTTGCATTCAGAGATGTGAGGTGTGTGTGTGTGTGTGTGTGTGTGTGTGTGTGTGTGTGTGTGTACTGTGTATGTGTGACTGCCGGCTATTTAATCTAAGAAAGGGCCTTTTTATTTTCGATAGGACCACAGCCTATGAGAGAATCGCGGTGGTGATAGCATCCAGAGCCGTTGTACTAGTTCCGAATCCCTGGCGTAAGCTGCTCAAGAAGACCCAGGGTTCAGAGTGCGCCGTGCAAGGTCGCTTGCCTCTGTGTTCCTGTAGTGGGGTACAGCAACGTCACGGGGTCTTCTGAAGACAGGAAGTGTAACGGGCAAGCAGGACGACAGTGGCTGAGACCCAGGACGGGTGTAACCTTCAAAAACACATACCCCAGGGATGAACTCCCTCTAACAAGCTCCGTGTCTACCATCGCCCCAAATCATGGCACCATCTTGAGACCAGGCCTGAGCCTGGGAAACCATTAGCCACTCTCTAGACACTGTCGGCTCCACCCCTGACCCTGTCTCAGCCTCAGAGGCTCTCACCTCCAGCTGCTGCCTTCCCATCTCCACTCACTTTAACAAGCGTGGGAAGCTCGGCTGAACTTTCGAACTTCCGGCCTCCCTCCCTCTTTCCATCTCCGAGGATGGCAACTCCTCTCCTGCAGATGCTCAGTCATCCTTGACTCTCGATTCTCTCCCACTCCACATACGAACCTATCAACCAGTTCTCTCTACTTCCTAAAATAGACCCACAAGGCACCCCCACTTCTCCACAGCTCCGATGTCACCAGCCCACGCCGCCACCGCTTCTCCCCTGAATTTGGAGGAACCTTCTAATAGGCCTTTTAAAAATCCCTCTCACTTTTTACATTACATTTTACTTTTTACAAATTTTTAATTGGCCAGGTGGCGGTGGCACACGCCTTTCATCACAGCACTCGGGAGGCAGAGCCAGGCGGATCTCTGTGAGTTTGGGGCCAGCCTGGGCTACAGAGTGAGATCCAGGAGAGGCACCAAAACTGTACAGAGAAACCCTGTCTTGAAAAACAAAAACAAAAAAACAAAACAAAACAAAAAAATTTTATTAGCATATACACAGTATTAAGTTTCATTATGACATTTTTTTTTTTTTTTTGATTTTTTGAGACAGGGTTTCTCTGTGTAGCTTTGCGCCTTTCCTGGAGCTCACTTGGTAGCCCAGGCTGGCCTGGGACTCACAGAGATCCGCCTGGCTCTGCCTCCCGAGTGCTGGGATTAAAGGCGTGCGCCACCAACGCCCGGCCTCATTATGACATTTTTAAACACGATTCTTCCTGAAACCTTTCCCCGTGTTCTCTGAAGTGTTCTGATGTATTTGAACCCTTCCATATTAACAACCAAACACACAGTGAATAGTGATAAAAAACCCTACATCCATTCTCCCCCCAACCTCAGCAGTGATTGTTACATGACTGTTTTTGTTTAACTAACATCTCCCTCTTCCAACCCCAAGGACTGCCTGTCTCTTGCCCAAGTTTAACCCAGAATCCTTTCCAGGCAAACAAACTCCCTTCCTTTCACCTTGCCCTGCCTCCCACAGCTGCGGCCTGAGGGCTGTTTCTCAACTGCCTGAAGGATGCTCTTGCCCTGGTCCTGGCTATTCCTCCTCACGCATGCTCTCTCTCTTCCTTCGGGTCTTCACCCGCAGATTCCTAAAGCCTGACCCCCGCTCACTGTCTACATGTAGCCAACAGAAGCGTTCCTCTCTACCCACGGGACTTCCGAAAGCTTGGCTGCTGAGAGCAACAGTTTATATGGCTGTCTCCACCTCACCCCTGGCTTGACCACCTCTCTACACTGAAATGAATCCACACGATGACCTATCTGCGTGAAGCTGCCCTGTGGGAGAAGGCTCCCTTAGCTCTCTCCCTGAGCTGAACAATGCGGTCTCGTGTATATAGGTAAACGGGGTACTAGCATGCACATGTTCAAAGAGTGAACCTTCTTCGATCCTGCTCTAAGCCAGAGATCTCATTTGCAGGCTAGGGCAGGGATTTTGAATTTTATTCTTAGTGTTTATAAGTGATTTAAGTGGGAAGTGTCGCCCATAGGCTTGGTTATTTGAAGAGCAGGTACCCGGTGGGTGACACTGTGTTTCGGGAGGTGTTTTAGCCTTGCTGGACAAAGTGTGTCACTGGGGGCCAGCTTTGAGACTTTATAGCCTTGCTCAGCTTCCATGTTGCTCAAAATGCTTCGTGTTTGAGATTGAAGATGTGCTCTCTCAGCTGCCTGCTCTGCCCACCATGCCTGCCGCTTGGTGCTTTCACTCCCCCACCATTACGGACTCTCTGTAACCGTAAGCCAGAATAAACCTGTCTTCCATAGCTTGCCTTTGGTCTTGGTGCTTTAGCACAGCAACAGAAAAGCAACTAATATAGTGTAGCTGTGTCATGTCTAAGATCGCAACGAACATTCTCCGACATCATCATCTATACTTAAGGACGTTGAAGGGTACGCTTTGAATCAAATGCTGTGCCTTTTGTCATGCAAAAAAATGTATAATGATGAGGACAAGTAACACTTGTGCTTTTCGGGGAGAGTGTAACACAGAATCACACACTCCCTCTCCACCATGCTTCCACTGCTCCCAGGACCCACTGAAACCTCAGAGGTTTAGGTGCAAACATTGCCTGCCAGACGCCAGCCACATCTGGCTGCACCCTGGGTCTCCTGCACCTGTCAGAGGTTGGGTATAAACCCTGAGTTGATTCACTTGCACATACATTCATCTACAGACTCGTCTTTGTCTCTACCCACTACTCAGGAAAAGGCGAGGGCCCTGGATGATGAGGTGCCAGATAGATCTGCGGAAGGAGCCAAGTCGTCTTTTCCCAGCATCCTCTGGGATCCTCTCAGTACTTTCTGGGAATTGATGTCCTGCCACAGAAGGTTCATGCTGTGCCTGGGATTACAGATTAGGGAATGTGTGCACGTGTAACTCTTTAAATTAGTATTACTACGGAATATTTACCTAGTTGACATGGTAGTTGGTTAATACCATTTCCAATGGGTTAGTGACTACACTAAAATGCGTTGATGCCCACTAAATGTTTTTAGCCACCAGGGAGACGGCTAACCACACATTTATTTATTTATTTGTTCATTCATTCCTGTGTGGGTGTGCATATGGAGGCGGGAGACAGCTTGCTGCTCCTTTCCTTCCTTCATGTGAGGCCTGTGAATTGGAAAACCAGGGTGGCAAGTCGGCAGGCAGCACCTTTTCCTGCTGAGCCAGCTCACTGGCCCCAGCCCTTGTCCTTTTAGACATGGTCTCTCTGAAGAGCTACACAACAGCCCTGAACTGGCTATGTCATCCAGGCTAATCTCAACCTTGTGATCCTCCAGCCTCTAGCTCCCGAGTACTGGGGCTGTAAGTGTCTCACTAAACTTTATAGTGTTAACTATCTAGTTATGACTCCGTTTAACAGCGGAGGAAGCTGAGACCCATGTTCATCAGATAAAATTCCCACAGCCACACAATAGGCTGTCAATGGAGATGCCATGTGAATGTCAGCTGATTCCAGTTGTGGCCCCTGCTTGGTGGCTACCCACGCTGTCCTGGCAATGACCTAATGGAGGATTCTGCACTCCGTCTGATTACCAGTTTTGGTAAAGATTACATGGCCTGGTGATCAACTTCACATATGACCTAAAGTGTAAGAAGGACCTGTATTCACAGAGGTAGGCTTTCGCAAGGTGAATTTGCTGAGAAAACAGACCATAACAAATGCACACCTGAACGTAGGCTCCTCACCTCGGTGCTGTTGACACTTGGGGCTAAACCATTTTTCCTTTGTGAGGAGCTGGCTAGAGCATGGTAAGATGTGTGGCAGCATCCCGGCTTCTGGTCACTGGATTCTACTAACAACCCCCAATTATGACAACCAGAAATAGTCCAAACATGGCCAAATGTCACCCGAGAGATAAAACTGCTTCCGGTTGAGAACAACGGACTTCATTTTTATCTCACAAGGTAAGAGGAAGGTGGAGCTGAAACTGAAATCAAAGTCACCTGACTCCAGATGGCAAGCTCTTATCATGATGGGTTAACTTGCAATGAAGGTAAATCCCTGTAGTTAGAGCCCAAACCAAATCAAACAGAGTATAAGCCAAAGAGAGAGTTGTACGAGTGAGTAAATGCAAAAGAAAAACAGGAGGGTAGGCCAGGAGAGGGCCAGAAAGCATGAGTGTGTCATCCCAGCACCAGGAAATGGCCAATGAAAAGAAGCAATGCTTCGAGATGGAGGCACTGATGAGAAGAGCCTTATCTAGAAAAAATCCAAAGACGGAGCAGAGAACTGGAAGGGGCCACACACTCAGCCCAAGAGGGGAAGCAGCGGAGCCGAGATGTGCCTGGGAAAACCTGGAGACTCTGGAAGTAAGCCAGTATATGTCTTTTAATATGTTTTCCCTGGGTGAAATAAGGACTGGAGGCATTTTAAAATTGTGATAAACAGTTGGCTGAGGTGGGGTTCTTAAGAGATGAGACAGTTTTGTTGAAATTTCTTCTGAAATTAATGTCTTAATTCATTTTTAACTTAATTAACAAAAAAGAAAAAGGAAGGAAATGGAGAGAGACAGAGACATAAGGAAAGAAAAGAAGAAACTGCTCACTGTGAACAACCTGAAAAGTTCAATTGACGAAAGAATAAAGGCAATTAATTCTCCAAATGACATAAACTTCCCTAACAAATCCTCCTTGAGTCTGGACTATATACACTTAATATCAATCCATATTTGCTTCTACCTCACTCTTGGTAACAGCCATGCACAAAGCATCTCTGCATACATCAAGGAGGTTGTTAATGAACTTGTGCACTCTGAGAAGTTCTGTCCTCAGCCTGGGAGCAATCCACCTCCCTTCTACCAGAGCTGTGCACCTTGGTGACTGAACCTGAGAAAAGACTCCCCTAGACAGTTGTTTTCAAGCAGAGAAACCCTTCAACATCACCCACAGGCTCTCTCCTTTCAAACAAAGATGCATTTTTACAATTTTAACCTTTCTCTGGTGGGGTCTTGTTCTCAGGACACCTTTTCAATATTCCCAGTAAGAGCACAAAATTTATTCTTAATGGTACCAATCTTTTTTGGGGGGTGGGGGGGTTGGGTTTTGTTTTTTCCAGACAGGGTTTCTCTGTGAAACAGCCCTGGCTATCCAGGAACTCACTCTGTAGACCAGGCTGGCCTCAGACTCACAGAGATCCCCTGTCTCTGCCTCCCAAGTGCTGGGTTTAAAGGTGGTGTGTGGCAGCACTAATCTTCTTAACAATTGCAGATGCTGCCTCTGTGCCCTCTTTTTGTCTACAACACTAGAGTTTCTCACATTCTTCTCCTCACCAAACCACACATTCCCCCCGCTCTTTCTGCTCTTCCACTGTAGATCTGACCAAGTGCAGCGAGAAGTAACCATGCCACACCCTGAATGCTGTGCTATCTTGAACTATCCTTTGCCAAAGGAATCATTTCATTACTTTGGAATACAACGTCACCTGAATTTTTGGAACACTAAGAAGAATGCAGTAAAATCCTTTGCCAGAATGCGATACACATGGCCCCTGGTACAGTTCAACACAGGCCTGTTGCCCTCTGAAACTTCATGAACACAGTCCCCGCTGCCAGCAATTCTCTCGGTGTTCTGGTCTCCCTCACTCCCAAGTAGAAGAGCCCACTAAGCTCGGCTTGTAGAACTCCAGGGTTGTTCTAGCCTGAAGCTCCAGACTTCCCATGGAACACTGCAAAGGCCTAAGAAAGGCATGTTTATGCTTATCAAAGCAGAGGCCCCACTCCTGGTACCAATTCTTAAAAGTATATTTTTATTACTGTTGATGATTTCCATACAAGTATACAATATAAAATATGTTAACCCCCCCCATTCCTTCTCCTAGCTCTTCCCAGATTCATCCCCATCCTTCCTAAGTTGATACCCTCATTTTTTTTTTAATAGTCTACTTATTCTAATGTGTGCTACCCATATACTCAGGGGTATGAGGCCATCCATGGACCATGGCCAACTTAACCTGGTAGTCATCTTATGTATTAGATACTTATTTTTTGTTGTTGTTGTTGTTGTTGCTATGACCAATGGACCTGACAAGAAGCAAATGAAATGATAAGATACATTACACATACACATGAAATTCTCAAAGAATAAATAAAAAACAATTTGTAACAAAGCAATCAAACAATAGAAGAAGCAACTTGAACGAGGGTTTATTTTAGCTTTTAGTTTGAAGAGACAAAGACCATTATGTCAAGGGCAGCATGACAGAGTGTGATGTATGTGGCTGGTGACATTGTGTCCACAGCCTAGAGGCGGGGAGGGGTGGGGTGGGGGGGTGGGGGGTGGGGGGGGTGGGGGGCATGGGAATGACAGGGCTTGGATTGTTTCTCCTTTTGATTTAGATTAGAATTCCATGCCCTGGAATGGAGCCACCCACACTCAGGGGACATCTTCTCACCTCAGCTAAACGTCCTCACGGGCAGACCCCAAGGCTTGTCTCACAGGAGATTCTAAATCCAGTCAAGTAGATAATGAAGACTAATCTTCACAGAAGGAAAACCAAGAATGACAAACCTGGGTGAGGTGGTCTATGAGGCTTTATGCACTGGGCTTAGTTCATTACACGCCAACAGGCATTTGAGAAACAACCTAAGAAGTATTCCTTCTTGCCTGTGGAGCTCTGAACAAATCCATTGGCTTTATACCTCACCTTTCTCTCTCAATTTCTGAAAAATACAAGTCTACTTTCTATGTCTCCAAACCTTGGCAGTTCACATACATGAAATCCTTTTTCTAAAAGCCATATTTGAATTTATGTGTATGAGTGTGCTGCTTACATATATGTGTGTGTAACAAGCGTGGGCAGTACTAGAAGAGATCAGAAGATGTCAGGTGTCAGATCCCCTGGGACTAGAGATACAGATGGTTGTCAATCTCCTGGAGAGGATGATGGGAACTGAACCCAGGTCCTCTGCAAGAGCAGTAAGTGGTCTTAACTTACTGCTGGGCCATCTCTTCAGCTGCTAAAGTGAAACCAGGTGAGGGGTGTCTTTCATTCTTAGTTTCTTTCACTTTGCATAGCATTTTCAAGGCTTGTGTGCTCTGTGGTATGAATCATTCTTTCTTATAGTGGTTAAATAATACCCATTTATGGATCTGCCTCATTTTGTTTATCCATTCATCAGCTTACTAACATTGAGGTTATTTTAACTTTGGGGTGGTTCTGAATAACAAGGTTATGATCCTTTGTGTGTAAGTTTTTGAACGGGACAGCTTCATTTCTCTTGGATGTATACTGGGAACAGGATGGATGAGTAATACAATTCTCTTGTTGAACATTCAAAATCTTGAGAAATTGCCAACTTGTTTTCCAAAATGGCTGCCAGTTTCATACATAACCCAGCCAGCAATGAAGATTATAAAAGGTTTTTTTCACTTTCTCCACAATAGCTTATAATGTCTGTGTTTGTTTTCAGTTATGTGAAGGACTATCTCATGGTTTTCATTTGTATTTCCTTAAAAGCAACAGGTATACAGTATTTTCATTTGCCATTGAAAATGTGAAGGCAGGTGTGGACACATCATTTTGTCCCAGCACCTCAGGAGGCAGAGGCAGGTGGATCTCTGTGAATTCAAGGTCAGTGTGGTCTACACAGTGAGTTCCAGGTCGGCCAAGGTTACACAGAGAAACCCTAATTCAAAAATTGAAAAAGAAAAAATAGTTTGTATGTCTTCCTTGGAAAATATATATTCAAAATCCTTTTGTCAAGTTTTTTTTCTCATTTGTAATTAGATTGAATCATTTCCTTTTTATTGATGAGTAATAGGCTCTTTGTATATTTAGGATACAACCATTATCAGACATGTGATTTGCAAATATTTTCTTTCATTATTTAGGGTTCTCATAGATAGGTTTTCCTTGTGGTAGTCTCTGAATCACAACTTAAAATGTTTTTATAAATTCTAGTTTTTCTGTTCATTTATGTCTACCCACTTGTACTACTTTTTAAATTATATTTTGTCTAAAACAACCTATGATTAAATTCACAAAGGCTTTTCCCTAGGAATATATAGTTTTATGCCTTTTACTGTCATCTATCATCGATTGGAGCTAATTTTCCCATGCCACTCAACAGATGGGTCCAACGCCATGACTCTGCACTTTACCATTGAGCTACACTCCCAGTCCAACCCAGAGGTTAGTCTGCGTTACGTCCACGACCTACATTGCTCAAACACACATGTAGCCCATCATAGGGAACACGGCTATAACCCCGCATCTGGGGATGGGGTGCATCTGCCCAGCTGGTGGCCGACTCCACAGACAATTATCCTCTGCACTTGGCATTTGCTCATCTTTTTGTCTTAACTGGCACATTCAGTTACTGCTGGACACTTCCTAATAGGTCTGCATAACTCACTATAAATACATATGCAGTTTCTATTCATTCCCGTTTCTCTGCTCCTCATCTCCCCATTTTGATCTGGATTACTTTTCATTACTTGAGCAAGTAATTGGCTGTTCTGTTTTATTCTGCTTGACTGGTCTGGAAGGCAAACATTGCACTTCGGTTTCATTAGTGTCTTATTTTAAATTTTTTTTTTTTTTGTGATATATATTTTTTATTTTACAATACCATTCAGTTCTACATATCAGCCATGGGTTCCCCTATTCTCCCCGCTCCCACGCCCTCCCCTTACCCCCAGCCCACCCTCCATTCCCACCTCCTCCAGGACAAGTCCTCCCCCGAGGACTGTGATCGACTTGGTAGACTCAGTCCAGGGAGGTCCAGTCCCTTCCTCCCAGACTGAGCCAAGTGTCCCTGCATAAGTTCCTGGTTTCAAACAGCCAACTCATGGAATGAGCACAGGACTTGGTCCCACTGCCTAGATGCCTCCCAAACTGATCAAGCCAATCAACTGTCTCACCTATTCAGAGGGCCTGATCCAGCTGGGAGCCCCTCAGTCTTTGGTTCATAGTTCGGTTTCATTAGTGTCTTATTTTAAATTTTTTAAAAAAATTTTATTTATTTATATCTTATGTATGAGTGCTCTGCATGTATACCTGTGTGCTGGAAGAGGGCATCAGATCTTATTATAGATGATTGTGAGCCACCGTGAACTCAGAATCTCTGGAAGAACAGCCAGTGTTCTTAACCACTGAGCCATCTCTCCAGCCCTCTTATTTTAGATTTTTAATCTATCTGGGCACACACCTAGTGGTACACACCTTTAATCCCAGCACTCAGGAGACGGAGGCGGGCGGATCTCTGAGTTCAAGGCCAGCCAAGGCTGCACAGAGAAACCTTGTCTTGAAAAACCAAAATAAAACATTAATATAAACTACTCAACAAAATAGTGATAATGGTGAATACTTGCTACTACTTTATTATTTTCAAAATGTCTTCTGCTGTGACCTGCAAGGCTTTGAGACTGACCTGACTGGGGTGACAGGGATGAAGACATGACAGATCCATGGTGAGTTAGCAAAGCTGGGCTCAGGTGGGCCTTGTGCTCTGATGGAGACACAGCAGCAGCAGCTAGGAAGCTCAGAGAATTTCTTCTATACAGCTAGAGGAGGAGGTTGCGTTAGCGAACCTTGGTAGGGGGACCCTGTAGGGGAGCAGTCTCAGGCAGCAGTCCCCAGGAGGAGGCAGCTGTGGTTGATGGCTTCTGCACACAGTCAACATCTGGACTTGGACCAGGACAAGGCATTGATTGCCATTCCCATCAGTCTGAGGCACTGGGGTTCTTGACATGGCCAAGTTCGGGTCAACAATACGTGTTCACTCAGGATATCATCTGCTCTGCTCGCCAGTCTTCAGACTCCTCAATTCAGCTTTTCCTCTATCCTCTTGTTATTTAAAACTCCCCCAAACAGGTCGTTATTGTTATTGTTGAGATTTAAATTGCCCTTATCTCTCATCATTGGCTGATATTTCTGTAGCCAATGGTTGTCTTTTTGGTCTGGTGTTGGGTAATATTGTTTTTATTTATCTGTAACTGTTCTTTACAATTTCATGCTGGGTCATGACTTCCTGAATATGAATATTGTTATTATTATTTTTTTTTTAATTCTGAAAAGTTCTCAGCCATTCCCACTTTAAATGTCGCCCCTCTGCATTTCCTTCGTTCTCCAGTGGCCTACTAGATGAACAGTGGGCCTGTCCCTTAAACAGATCTCATCTGCTCTTATGTTCGTTTCTTTGTTTTTAATCTCTGGACTTCTCTGTGCAGCATTCTAAGGCTCTTAGTCCTTTTTCCTCTTTGCTAATTCATCTTCCGAGAATTTAAATTCAAATTTTAAATGAAAATACCCCGATGAGGGTTGGAGAGATGGCTCAGTTGTTAAGTGTGCTGGCTGCTCTTCCAGAGGATCTGGGTTCAATTCCCAGCACCCCTACGGCAGCTCACAACCATCTGTAACACCAGTTCCAAGGGATCTGATGCCCTCTTCTGGCCTTGACAGGCACTGCACCCACAAGGCACACAGACTTAACACCGAGATTAAACGCCCATGTGCATTAAAAATGAGTTCGAGGCCAGCCTGGTCTACAGAGCAAGATCCAGGAAAGGCACAAGGCTACACAGAGAAACCCTGTCTCAAAACAAACAAACAAACAAAAAAACAAGCAAACAAATGAAACTGAAGGAGTGTTCAGGTGTCTGCAGCAGCTAGGCCAATACGTTCCCATCTGGAACAAGACAACCAACTCGAGCAGAAAAAAACTGCCTGGATATGTCCACTCCATGTTGGCGGTTAGAACAAAGCACAGAACGATACCCAGCCACAGAAGACAGAGTAACCCTCTTGACTAAAATGACTGATTTGTGCTCCTTTGTCAAACTATTTGGGGCAGATGATACCTTGGAGACACCTACTCCCTAGTCAAAACTTCTCAGGACATTCAATTACCAAGTGCAAAATCCCCAAGTCTCTTGTCCCACAGTTCCTCTGGTGTGTATGGTTGTAACTACAAAGAACTAAATAAACCTAACTTTTGTTTTTTAAAAAACTTCAGGGGCAGCCGGGTGGTGGTGGCGGCGGCGGCGGCGGCGGCGGCGGCGGCGGCGGCGGCGGCGGCGGCGGCGGCGGCGGCGCACGCCTTTAATCTCAGCACTTGGGAGGCAGAGCCAGGTGGATCTCTGTGAGTTGGAGGCCAGCCTGGGCTACAGAACGAGATCCAGGACAGGCACCAAAAACTACACAGAGAAACCCTGTCTCGAAAAACCAAAAACTTCAGGTGCATTCCTGGTCTTTGTGCAATGACTTACGGCTGATTGACTGAGTCACAGAATCTTGCCGTGCAGTCCGGGAACTCATGACAAACTGAACTTTAGGGTGTTTGTTTTCTATTCTATTTGGCTCATCTGTAATTCTGTCTGTTTTTATGTTTAACGATCTTCCCTCCATGCTTTCCACTGCATTGTTTATAGCTGTGATTATTTTAAACAATTTTATCCAACTCAATTCTTTCTGATAGTCTTATTGACGGAAGCTGTACATAACATCCCGCTCTTCTTTGCCCGAGGATGTTTGTTCAGAGTGGATTATAAGACTGTATTATGTAGTTTTCATTGTAATTGCATCCTCATTGTGAAACTGGGTCCTGTGTTTTCAAGGTACCCCAAGGATATTAGCAAGCCAGTGCCAACTTTTTTTTTTTTTTTTGAGACAGGGTTATGTAGCTTTGAAACCTGTCCTGGAACTTGCTCTATAGACCATGCTGGCCTTGGATTCACAGAGATCCGCCTGCCTCTGCCTCCCAAGTGCTGGGATTAAAGGTGTGCACCACCACTGCCCAGAGCCAAGTATTTTTTTAAATGAATTTATTTTTATTGTCATATTGTACACAGGGTGTGATTCACCCTTCTGAAGTATGCTTGACGAGACCGGAGACCTGTGGCATCACCCATCACCTGAAGTTCCCTAGGCCACCTTTCAGGAAGGCAAGCTGTTTTGGAGACTGTAGTGTGTGTGGACTCTCATCCTTCATGAATCCTCATCCACAGAGAAATGTCTCCAAAGATATTTAAACACCAAACTCTGTGGGTCACAGGTCCCCCGCTGCCACCGCCTCAGGTTCAGACTCCACACTTACCGCCCTCTTTCAACCTTGTCTCCCTCCTGTTTGTATTCATATATTTTCCTGAAATATAACATTTATGCAGAAACATGCACCATCCTAGGTACACGTCTAAACACCATTTTGTGACTGAACACACGTAGCGCCCAGATAAAGAAGAGTAACACTGCCAGGACTTTCCAGACACTTCTCTCTCTCATACAGAGTCATTCGTCTCACCCCTGACAGCACAGATTAGCTAAATGGCTTTGTGTTTATGCTCTTCTGCTTACCAAAGAGGATTTAAAGAGAATTTTCTGGATACCAGTTCTAGCCAGTCCCCCGCAGGACAAGTTTCCAGGAGCAGAGGTTGACAGTCTCCACACATAGTCATGGGTTCAATATATTTAACTGTTCATAAGTGCAACTAGACAGCAGATTCTGAGTCTGGCTTCTTTTGTTTATTCTTTACTTATTTGCTTAGTTGTTTTGGAGACAGGGTCTCACTATACAGCCCTGGATATCCTAGAACTCACTGTGTAGACTAGGTCGGCCTTGAACTCACAGAAACCAGCCGACCTCTGCCTCCCGAGTGCCCAGCTTCCTTCCTTTCTTTTGAGCTCTGCCATATGGTGAATAGGATTTAAAAAATATATATTTTTTTTTTTCTGGCTAGCAATTTTAGATGGCCTACTTCAGGACAATTTTCACATGACTAGGCTGTCCCATCTCCAGACATATTTTACATTTCAATAGTTTTTGCAGATCTGCCTATTTGATTTTTCTTAATCTGTAACTTAGATCTAAAACACACCAACACAAAAGAGGAGTGGAGAGAGAGAGAGAGACGTATCACAACTCATCTTCTAGTCACGACCTCCTGCCTGGATGGGATGCTGCACGTTCAATGTTAACAACATTAAAAGCAAAGCCAGCGAAAAGGTGAGCTGAAGAAGCTGAGTGACTGGAGGTACGGATAGGAGGAGAAGAGGATGTGCTTGCTCGGGGATGGACTCTCAGGGGAGACGACACTTATACAAAATGTGGACAAACGGGTCCTGGTGACTCTGCAGTGTGCCAGCAATGTGTGGTTGATTTAAAAGCATCCCAACGGGGCTACCTTATTCTACTCTTGTTCTAGACTTGATATACCAGTATGCCTTCCGGGTGATATCTGTAGAGGAAGAGATCTTTAGCAGTGTGTTGTCTGACTCTGGTTAATGCCCAAAGAAGAGATAACCATGGAGAGAAGATTTTGCTAACTTGCACGCACTTCCGGTCTATGCATTCCATAAATACTATCATCCTCAAACCCCTTTTAGGTTCTGGAGCCCCAGGTCACACTTTGAACAATTTAAACGGCAGGAGACTGCCTGTCTGGCCACTTGGGCAGATGGGAGATTTACACAGCAAAGACACTGGCAGAATTATTTCTTAAGTACGCCAGTGTTGTTCTTTTCCTAAGTAGTTGTTACAGGGGTCATCTGGCCCACTGGGCAGACTTATGCTTTTCCTGATAAGACCACAGGGGACTTAATGGCAGACCAGGCTTAATGGCGGCTGTGACCCTGCGCTGACCTCCTCCAGCTGACCCTTAGAGGAACGTTCTTTGATCTGGGGATGGGCGTAATGGCTGGTAAGTCAGGGCTGTCTCCTTTTGTTATAGGAATGGAGCCTAATTGGAGGTCAATCCTGGTGAACAAACATTCACATCCTAGCACCCTGAATTTCTCTTATCTCTAAAAGGTCTGGTGGGTGCATTTTAGAGGCAGCGCTCCTTTAGCTGAATTCCACTTGTGTGGCTTAATGCCTCCTAGGCAAATCCAGTAGTAAGTCCTTTACAGCACCAATTCTAGACTTTCTTCTTTATCACTATCAAAGCAGCTGTATCTGTGGTGGGCGTGGGGGTGGTGGGAGGTGATCCTGGCAATGTCTGAAGACATTTTTGGTTGGCTCACTCCCGGCATCTAGCAGGCAGGGCAGAGGTGTACGTATGGATAAACAAAACAGACATCTTAAAATGCACACCAGCGCTCACTCACTCCAGCAAAAGCTATCTAGGCCCAAGAGTTGACACAGCCAATGTTCAGATCCCCCTGCAAGGCCCAGGGACCAGACAGGTTCCAAACAGTGGAGACTACCTTTCTGAAATTGATGGTCCCACAGGAGCATTTTCTACCTCTAGCCAGCCCACATTTGGGCCACTCTGAGTCTGTTTAAAACTCTAGCAGGTCCCGAATCCACCAAATCATTGAGAGTTTGAGTGATGTCCCATGGATCTGATATTGACCGAACCAGTGATGTCTAGTGACATATATATGGTCATGACAACCAAGTGACAAAAATTCCCTATGATTTATGCCACTATTTTGATGTCAGCATTGAGAAGATTAAAGTTTTAAGGGTACCCAGCAAACCAAAATGGAAAAAAAAAAAATGGTATTTGAGAAACAAAGATTTCGATGCCCACCCCCTCACCACCTTCAACTGCAAGGTATCCTATTCCTATTCCACATATCTTGAGACTTATGTTCAGGGTGAAGCGGATTTCACTATTTCTGCTATGGAGGTGGTCATTTACACTCGGCCCTTCTTCCTCCAGGGAACTCAGGCTACCGCTACCCTCTGATTCATTTCCACTGGAGAGCTGAGGAGGTTTATAATGATCCGATCTATTTTGTAGCTGGTGTTTCCACTGTAATGCTATTACAGAACCAGTGTCGTGACAAATCGTCTGTTTATGAGGAGAATCACTTCCACAAGAAGTAGAACATTAGACATGCTTCTGTTCTGCAGTAACAATATAAAAACCTGGACGGGGGTGGGAAAAAAAAATCTTCCAATGTATTCCCATCTGTAGCAGCAGAGAAGCTTTAGAAGATGGACTTTCTTCTAACATCTTCTAAAAACGATTAGTAACTACAAACATGCTGTAAAAAAAAAAAAAATGCAGTTCCCCCAGATCCTAACGAAGACCAAGACATCCTTAAGCTTATACTGACATGGGCCCTTTAAGAAAAACCAGGCACTTCTAACTCCACCCCTCTGCCGACTGGAAGCCTGCAGGTCGCTTTCCTAAGGCGGTTAGTTTTAGTGATAAACAGCGGAGAGCTCCTTTGCCCCCCTACTCTGCCTGGAAGGAATGTTCCCGGGGCTGTAAGCCCTCTCGAGGTGGCAGTCTGGAGGTGGGGAGGGAAACGAACAATAGAAAACTTGTGAAGTATGGAAGCCACGCCCACCCCAGACTACCAGCCCTGCATTGAATAAAGCGGAAAGAATGCAGAGTTAAATCCCAGTCCCAGGCAGTGCTCCCCGTACCCCGTCCATCTCACCCTGAGTCGCCTTTCCAGAAGCTTCCTCCTGGAACCGAAGGAGCCGAGTGTCGCCTGCCCCAGACCCAACATGGCAAAGTCCAAGAGCCGAGTTAAACTTAGGTGACAGCAGAGGGATGTTTAGGTGGGCTATACATCTCTGTAGGGCAAAGCCAAAGGCTTCCCAAGCCCTCGATGGTTAACTGTTACTGTTAAATTCTGCTTCACCGACGGTGTTTTCCGAAGCCCGCCCCCAACCACCTCGCCAGCACTAAACTCAAGAATGTCCAGGAGAAGTTTGGGAGGGCGGGGGGATGCTCACTGCAAATTGGCATTTCTGAGTTGACCAGAAGCAGCCATCTTGGTAAAGATGAGGTCAAGACTCCACCGTTGGCAGGTTGAGTTTATTCCGAGGTGAGGCCAGATCAAAAGTAGGTTTAAAGGGCACGGGGGTGGGGTGGGGGTGGGAACCAGGCAAGCGATTCCTTAAGTCATACTAAGTGCTTGTAGAAACTCCTGGAGCAGCTGACAGCTAGAAAAACACCTTTTACCCCCACCCCACCCCCTTTTAGCATTTTGTTTCCATGAGTTTGTTCTTCCGTTGGCTAAACTTGGATAATAAAACCCGTCTGGTCAGTTTCACTTTCCAATTTTTTTTTTTTTTTTTTTTTTACCCATAAGTGAAAGCTGTTTTGTATCAGCGGGGTGAAGTGTTCAGACCCTTTTCACCTGCTAGGCCCGTTTCCTGCAAGCCCTTCTAGGAGGGAAGGGGCCTAACAGTCTATGAGTTTGAGTTTCTGATTGTCTGAGGCTGGCTCTCTACGGTAGTAATTACGGTCTTATTTTTACCTCCTGGAGTTTTGTAGGAGTTGGTGAGCGGTAATAATGGTTATACAGTTCCCCTCACTTAATCGTGGCTATTTGTTTAGCATTGTGCCTGCAGTTACTTTGGAAAATTGGCACTTGAAGTGCGTTTCAACCCTTCTGAAAAATACTCCCCTTCCTTGACTAGACACATCTTGGTGGCTTAATCCTGTTTCGTGACCTGTGCACAGAGGGTTTGCAAGATGCAAAGGAGGGCGGGGGGCTGCGCCTGGTTTAAACAACTGGACGGAAGGGGCTTGTCTTCTCTGCAAAATTCTTTCCCAAGCAAGGCTAACCTGTGGCTCATGTCGTGCGCCCTCCCCCGTCCCCCGTCCCCCTCTCACCCGGGGCCCACTGCAGGGGAACTTTCTGTTCCTAGCTCCCAGTGAGCCTCTGCCTGAAGCCGCCAGAGAGATCCACGCGCGCCGGCGCCGACGGGAAGGTGCCAGGCTACAGCTTGGCGGGGGTGGGAGGGTGGGGTGGACTGAAGAGCCCGGCTGCCCCTCCCACGTGTCCCGGCACCTGCAAGGGCTGGCGCGGCGTGGAGTCCGCCTTTCTCCGGAAGAGGCGGCGCGCGGCCGTGGGTTGGGGCCTGGGACGCAGGGGCCCGGGGCGGGAGCACGTGCGCGGGAAGGCGGCGCGGGCCGGAGCGTGCGTGCGTGCGTGTGTGTGCGCGCGTGTGTGTATGCGTGTGTGTGTGTGTGTGCAGCTGGTCGCCCAGCGCGGGGTTGGGGCTTGCGGGGCCGTCCCCCAGCGGAGCGCGCCAGGTCCCGGCGCTGCAGTACTGCCCGAGTCCGGGCGGGGTCTCTGTTCCCTGGCGGAGCAGCTCGCGCGGCCGCGGGAAGCGCCCTCTCTTTCTCCGCCGCCGCCGCCGCGCGTCTGCGCCCTGCCGCCCGCGCCGCGCTCTGAGCTCCCCGCTCCCCGCCGCGCGCCCGGCCCCGCGCCCCACTCGCCGCGCGCCCGCCCGCCTGCCCGCCCGCCCGCTCGCTCCTCCGCGCCCCGCTCCCGGCCCCGCGCCTATATTCGCCCCGCCATGGCGGACAGTGCGAGCGAGAGCGATACCGACGCGGCGGGCGGCGGCCCGGCAGCCATGCAGTCGTCCTGCTCGGCGACCTCGGGCGGCAGCGGCGGGGGCGGCGGCGGGAAGTCGGGGGGCATTGTCATCTCGCCGTTCCGCCTGGAGGAGCTCACCAACCGCCTGGCCTCGCTGCAGCAGGAGAACAAGGTGCTGAAGATCGAGCTGGAGACCTACAAACTCAAGTGCAAGGCGCTGCAGGAGGAGAACCGCGACCTGCGCAAAGCCAGCGTGACCATCGTGAGTGGCACCCCGCGGACCCGGGGGGCGACCCTGAGCGCGCGCCCCCGCGAGGGGCTGCCGGCCTGCGGGCGCCGGGAGCCGGCCTCGGGGTCCACGCGCGCCCTCCCTCCCTTGGGGTGTTGGAGGTGCCTGGGGAGACCCCCCACGTCTCCTCTTCGCCCCGGGTGGAGGCCCCTCCGAGGCTGGGCTGGAGGCTGGCGGCGTGGCTTGGGGGGCGGGGTGGGACTTTCTCAGTCCGCCGGCGCCTGAAGGCTCCGAATCGGGGGGACCCCCTCCTCCCCGAGCCCTCATGAGTGGACGAAGCGGGGGTCTGTTGGAGGGTTAGTGGGGGAGGCGGGGTGTGCCGCTGGATTGGGCACCCAGTTGGCAGGAGGACGGCGCTTTGCTGGATCGCCGGCCCAGGGGGAGGGAGAGAGTGGCCCGGAATCCGGGAAGTGGAGTTTTCTGGCCAGGATGGAGAGGGAAGGGCGGGCACTGGGACTACCACAGTACCTCGTTCGGAATCCCTGTCCTTTTGGATTGAGAGGGTGGGCGGGTACAGAGTTAGGGGGGAGTGTAGCGTCTGGCACTGGCTGGGACAGGGTTGGGGCTGAAACCGGGATGGAGGGTGGCCGCTGGGACTGCCTGGCTGAGCGAGGATGTACGTGCGTCTTCTTCATTGGTGGTGGAGTGCTTAGGAGTACTTGCCTGTGTGAGTCTAGGTACTTGACGGGAACACAGGCCATCTGTTCTGTTTCTACCTGGCCCCTCGAGGCTCCCTGGAAAGAGGGTAAGATTAGTCAGAGATCAGCCTCCTGGTCTAGCCAAGTGGAAGGGCCCCCGTAGCGGTGATGAGACGAAACGTAACTAGGAAAAAGTACGCGTTGTGCTCTCACCTCTCATCCTTGCCAACTCCACATCATTAACATGCAGAATCCCCCACAGACAACCCTATTCAGATCAAAACAGTTTCCCAGCCAGCGGCACGGAAGAAAATGTCAAGAAATCAAGGAGGATAAATTGCCAGAGCTGCTTGCCCACAGCTGATTAGACGAAACCTTCCAAGGGAGAAAAGAAATTTGGTGATGGGTCAAGGATCACATCCTGGAGATGAAAACGGGACAAATTTAGGCCGCCCTCGTGCCAAGAAAAAGTGAAGCGTGTGTGTTCCCTGTGCCTGGCTTTTCTGCATGGCCTTTCCTGGTTTGTGTGGATGGCAGATTTCTACCAGGGAGGCAGTGTGATTTGCAACCTAAATAAGCAGTGGATTTTGTAGGAAGGCATCTTTTCTTGCTCTCATCCAGCCCCGTTCAGTGGAACTGGACCCACAAGCATGCGTCTCCTGGCTACAAGTTGTTGGATCGGCCTTGTGATGGAAAAGGAAAGCGATTTGTGGAGGTGGCCGGTTCTTAGCCTCCAGTCTTCCTCGCCTAAGAGAGGACGTGGCAGAGTTGAGGTTGGAGCCGATTCGGTGGAGGTTGTTTATTTAAGATCTGATCTCAATGAAAACTATTTAAAATGAGTTGTGAAGGAGAACATTAGCCTCTTGCAGACCAAGGCAGAGCCGTGGAAGGAAAACTTACGGGAGAGGGTACCTCTAACCTCTTCCCTGCAGTGAACGGCAGGTTAGACTGCTGTTTGTCTAGAGGCAGGGGACACGGGGAAAGGGTTATCTGTTTGACCTGTTGACCCATAAGTAGGTGTGTCACGTGTACACAGGGACAAACATGCTCGTTTCTGGCGTGCAAGACCAGAAGCCTCCTGAATACTTGGGAACAGGGGTTAAGGGAGCAGCTTGGTTTTTTAGCACTCAGTCTCAAGGACCACTAACAGGCACTGCCTGGTCAGATCCCTTGTATCAGTGTTTTGTAAGTCCTATCCAGTAAGGGTCTTAATTGTTCACGCTGACAGGTTGCAAGTGTGGGGCAGGTCTCGTTTTTTTTTTTTTTTTTTTTTTTAATCCCTAATGTATTCGGGGAGATAAAAGTGCATGTGGTCCACCTGGGTCCCTCATTCTTGGCAGTTGTTAGGAGCTAATTGTCGAAGGCAGCAGAGAGATTGCTGAGGTTTTTGGGGTGAAGACTGGGGCTGGGGTAGGGTCTGACCTTTCCATCTGCTTACAGATGCGGAGGAGAATGCCACCTGTAGAGTTTCTGCCAGCGTCAAGCTGTGTGCAGTCCCTGACAGACCCCGACTGGGGAGGCTATGACAAGGCCAAAGGAGTCAATGGAGGCCGCTGCTATTTTCCACAGTTTTAGTTCATTTGACAGGCAGATCAGTAACATCATCCTATTTCTTGCCTTCCTGGCTCTTATTAGTTCTTCTAATTATAACACTAACTTTCGTGTTGATGAACACTACAGGTGATGAGGCTATACTTGGACACTCTCAGGAAGGCAGAGAGAGAGAGAGAGAGAGAGAGAGAGAGAGAGAGAGAGAGAGAGAGAGACACCCACATAACAAGTAGGTTTTATTCTTTCAGAGTAGGTTTAGGTTTTTGGGTAAAAATCAAGAAAGCAGTTTCTCCCACCTGCTTGCTTCGCCCTCGGTAGGCACAGCCTCCTCCACCACCGAGAGCATCAGGGTGGTGGTGCATTTGTTAGAGTTGAGAGTCCCATGGTCGCCCATATGTGTTACATCAGGGCTCACTGTTGGAGTTGCATGTTCTATGGGCTTGGCCACATCCGTAAAGACATGGCTCACTGTAAGAGCAACAGGAAGAAGAATTCTTCCATCGTAGGAATTCTCTGTCCTTTTTTTCTTCCTTTAAGACGGGGAAGCTGCTGAGCCCTTGCAATAGTTTTTGCCTTTTCCCAGGATGTTCTGTCTTGGGTTGGGTGGAAACAGGTTGGGTTCTGTCCCTTGGTGGAATGAAGTGAAGGATCCTCCATGCTCTTTCTTTTTTTTTTTTTTTTTTTTTTTTTGTGTGTGTGTGTGTGTGTGTGTGTGTGTGTATGGAGACCTTGATTCATCCCTCCCTTATATGTTAAGGCAAGGTCTTTCCATTTGAACCCACAGCCTGCAGATTAGGTTAGTCTAACTAGCCAGCTCGCTCAGTGGCCCCTCTGTCTCCACCTCCCGAGGGCTAAGATTACAGGCTGGTACTAGGCCCATCCAGCATTCATGACTTTTATATTTGGGTTAAGAGACTCTGAACCCAGTCCTCATGAGTATACAGCAGGTGCCCTCTTCCCAGCCCCTCTACAATATTTATTTTGGGGGCTTATTTCTTTTTAGTACTTGGATGTAGTAGCCATTTATGTCTGGAGGACATCTTAGTTGCTTGCAAGGTCTGGCAGTTGGGAACCAATCTGTCTTAAACATTCACATCCATTTGTCTAGACAAAAGATTTCAGCCTATTTGGGTGAATTACCCAGGATTAGGGTCGCTGGGTTATGTGGTAATTGCATGTTTAACTTTTGTAAGAAATTGCCAAACTGTGTTCCAAAGTGCCTGGAAGTGTTTTCATCCCTGCCGGTGTTAGGTGAAGTTTGGGATGCTCTTCCCCTCCTCACTGAAGGCCGTCCTGAATTCTGTCTTTCTCACAGGCTCGGAGCTGGACCTCTCTTTACACAGTCAGGTTCAAGGCAGATAGAAACTCTAAGCCATTGAGATCTCCTGTCTCTTCCAGTGTAGGCAGCTCATTCCACCATGATTACCATTTCAAGAAAGGTAGATCCTTTGGTCTGTTTCCTCAGTATCTGTGTAGCAAGAGGTAGTAGCCATTGCCTGTGGGGAGAATAACCTGTTACGGGCCTCTTCTCTCGGACTGTACATCATATGGGGGGAGGAGTCAGAGGGAGTCTACAGTGTAATTTATCTGGAGCTTAGAGGGGGCTGGAATGTTCTGAGTGATTATCCAATTTTACCCGTTAAATCAGAAGTGGAGCCAGGCTACTGATTATAGATGACGATTTCTTTTTTTAGGAGTGGGAAAATAAACACAAACCCAATGCTTAGTCACCCCCTTGCACGGTGTTTATGTGCTAGTCCAGATCAGGCTGGCAAGTCCTGGGAGAACGTGGTCTCTGATTGTCTTGACTCAGAGCCTGAGGGTGGTCCAGGGCTGGTCTGCTCTCTGCAGGTGTGGAAGTGCAATCACGGGCAGTCCCTGTCGGATTGCAAAGTTCTCAGCCAGCTGCCGGTGTTACAGGTGTGAGCAGTGGTCAGCTGCCTGTTCCAGGTGTGTGTCCTTTCTAGATAGGCTCAGACATTCAGTATGTTTAGTTTGGAAATAAATCCTAGTGATTTATTGCAGGCCTTTAAGTGTCTTTTCTGACTATAAGACAAATCCCTTCTTTATAGAAGTTTAGGTCAGTACAGAAATAAAAAGTTGGTTTGTTTTTAGTTTTTAGTTTTTTTAAACAGATTTTATTTTGTGTGTTTGCCTGTATGCATGTATGTGCACCACATGCGTGCAGTGCCCTCAGCAGCCAGAAGAGGGTGTTGGATCCCTTGGAGCTGGAATTGAGAGATGGATGGGAGCTGCCATGTGGGTGGTGGGAACTGAATTAAGGTCCTCTGGAAGAGCAGCCAGTGCTCTTAACCTTGGAGCCACCTCTCCAGTCCAATACAAGAACATTTGGAAGTGATAGCGTAAAACAATGGCTGAATGCCATGTTTAGAAACCCCGATGGTCTGTCCGTCAACCATGGTGTCCTTGCCCAGTGAAGGACACCCTATATATAGTTCATAGCGGGCATTTGGGATTTATTTACTGTGGAGCCTCACTCAGGTGGCAAGTTTCCATTTTTAAGGCTTAATTTTGGCAAGCCCATCAGTTCTGCCCCTGGAAAAGGGTGGAATGTCTTCCCCCCTCCCCAGAAAAACAAAACATATTTTAGGTTCTTAAGGAGATACCCACTTAAGGCACAGCTTTGAGGGAGATGGGAGCTCAGTGTTGGGTCTGTCTGTACACGGCTCTTAAAGAAGCTGTCCTTGCATATCCTGCATTGGAAGTTCGTTTTACAGCTCTGTGTGAGTGCCTTCTGGGAGTCTCAGACCGAGCATCCCAAACCTGAAGGAGGTCACTGTATTCTGTTGTAGTCCTCTTGTCATCTGTGTGCCTAGAAAGGGAGACTAGGTAGAGAATCCACAGTGTCAGGTTCAGGGGAACTGCCATTCGGGACTAGAGAAACCAGAAACCCGTCTTAAGCAAGCAGCAGAGCGGCTTAAACTTTTCATTTGTGCTGTCTCTGTCCAGGTCGGCTTTCTGTTGGTTTCTCAGGCTGCGTGCCTGACCCTTCTTGCTTCTCAACTACACTGTTCTCCTCCTCTGCTGGCCCGTGTGCCTTTTCTGAGCACACACAGGCCTGAGCCGAGTTCCCCAGCCCCCCTCTGGTTATCCCCCGGCCCCTTTTTGCCCTTGTCCACTCCACCCTCGCTTCTTCGGTGGGAATTCTAGTAGCCTGTGCTGGTCTCCACACCCAGTGTGCCCTGGCAGTGATGCTTTGTGAGCCATAATCGGGTAGTCTCATCTTCTTCAGGAGAGGTGGGTCTTCCTATAGGGTCAGACCTTTCCTCCTTTGTCTATGGTTCTCAGCATCTGGCATCCGGGAGACACATGAGGGTTGGTGATTTGTTTTTTTTTGGAGGGGGGCAGGTTCTCTGTTTATATTGTTTTTTTTTTTTTTTTTTTTTTTTGGTTTTTCGAGACAGGGTTTCTCTATGTAGCTTTGCGCCTTTCCTGGAACTCACTTGATAGCCCAGGCTGGCCTCGAACTCATAGAGATCCGCCTGCCTCTGCCTCCCAAGTGCTGGGATTAAAGGCGTGCGCCACCACCGCCCGGCCTATATTGGTTTTTTTGGGGTGAGGGTTTTGTCACCTGCACTTGATGTTCATAGGCCACTCTTAGCATCACAGCAAACCCTATCTTTGTGGTTTGCTTAATAGAATAGGTGGATGAGTGGATACACTGTATATTGTGGGGACTCACTGAGCCAGTGTGCCCGAAGCCCCGGGCCCTACCTTGTAGGCTACCTTGTAGCACATACCTGGATGTTGCTGCTACATTTCATTCGCAAGGGGACAAAGTGTCTTCCGATTGAGTTGCTGAGGAAGGCCTGGGACAGAAGCAGGCCTCTTGGAAGTGCTCGTGTTCACATTTGCTGCTTTGGTGGTACTGATGGTGACAATATTCCAGATGGTTCCTATGGCTTCTTTTATATAAAAATCACCTCCACTGCCTCTGGGAAATGCCCATCGTCATCACAGGGCAGGGAGAGTGTGCAGATACAGGAGACCTGGGTCTTGCTTTGAGGGTGGGTGTGAGAACAGGATCAGGAGGCTGGAGTCCAGAGCTGTCCGTTGTCGGTGATACTCTGAGTGGAGGTGGGGGAGTCCATGCACTCTGTAGGTGCGTTCTTCGGGCTTTGCTCCCCCTGAAGTCATGCTTTGCGGATGTAACTTACACCTAGCCATGCTAATGCTTGTGTTTAAAATGCAGCCAGGCTGAGTGAGGAGGAGGAAGCCCTGTTTCTTGTCCTTCGGCATAATTTTTTTTCCTCCGTGGGGAGGCCTTGCATTTTCTCTTCAATCACAGCGCCAGTTGCTTTTAGGTGTATTGAATTATTGTCAAAGCTAGCAGAGTAAATGCTCACAGGTTTTAGTGTGTTCCTGACAGGAGCGGATGCTCTAGAAAACACTTGGAATGGTCAGAATCTTGGAATGGAAGCTTGCAGACATGTCTTCCATGGATTATCGTGTGTGTGTGTGTGTGTGTGTGTGTGTGTGTGTGTGTGTGTGTGTGTGTGTGGTGTGTGTGCGCGCGCGCTCGCACATGTGTAAACACATTTATATTTTACAGTTGTCTGATGCAGTGTGAAGCTTACCCCCCACTCCCATGTCAGTGAGTTGCAGATGCCACTTTCACTCTGAGGGATAAGACTGATGAAGAACCAGGGCACAGGTACCCCAGTGTGACTGACGTTGTTTAGAATCAATGCTCCTTTCGGGTCTCTAGACCCAGTGTGCAGTGCATTTTATATAAAATTGGTTTAATTAGTGCCCGTTCACTGTACAGGTTGGTGGCTTCCCTAAGGACATTTCCATTCCCGTGTGTCCTATGCTTAGACCATGCTCACCCTTCTGTGTGAAGTGTGTTTCAGTGATCCAAAGTCAGGATGCTTCTTTGTTTGAGGGCAGGGAATTAATCCACGATCCCTCTACCCTGTACCTTTATTTCCCCAAAGGCACAAGAGGACAGGTAGTAAGTATAGCGTTAAAGCGACAGGAGCCCCTCCCAGTGACTGTACCTGACCTCCTGTGTGCCAGGAACTGAAAAACATCCAGAGGGAATTCGGGGGGCTCCTCCGATGCTCACCCAGGACCACGCCTGACTTGACTTGATCCATCTTGGCCCTGGCTGGGCGCTGCTGGCCATTGAGTGCAGAGGGAAGTGTGGCTTTACCTCCAGCCTAGAGGGCCTGATCCTCAGTAACCCCCATGCAAGGAAGAAAGGAAGTCAGTCCATCCTCCTTCAGGGTTTCTGAACCAGGGCACGTCTCCATTCAGCTTTCTAAGATGAAGTTTCTCTCTCTTGATAAGTACCTGTAAGCAAAGCGCGGTTCCCCAGCTCCTCCCGGCTTCGTTAGCTCGCGGTAGTTTATCTTGTAAGGGGGAGGTGTTGAGATCTGGTGCTTGGTTTACCCGTGCTGAGGTGGCTCAGAGCCTTCTGTTTATTTTTCATTTTCATTTTTATTTGGCGCTGATGGAAAAGAAATGTCACTGATGTTTAAGTTCTGTGATTTGTGTCTGGCAGCATAAGCAGCCAGCCAGCCCTCAGTGGTTCTCTCCTGCCTGCCTTTCACGGAGTGCTGTTGGAGGGACCGGACCGTCGAAAGTTTTTAACCCCAAACTGGGGGAAAACAAAAGACACCTTGGTCAAGTTAATTAGCGAGAGGATTTTCCGGGCAGGTTTGAATCCCAGCCAGTTAAAAGCCCGGTGCTGATGGATGGGGCTAATCTTCCACACATCTGTTTCAGATCAATCCAGCCCCCAAGGAGGCCAGGTGTGCCTCCAGCATGATCTGCTTAATACCCACCGGGGCATCTCAGGGCACTGGGGAATCAAATGAGGCCATGCTCAGTGGGGAATGGAGGTGGGGTGTCCTCACAGACATAGGTCATCCTTCAAAAGGGCTTTCCAAAGAAGGGAAGAGGAAATGAAAGCGAGAAGACTGGATTATGGGCGTGCTTCAGCTTAGAAGCCTAGTTGCCTGTGTGGAATATTCCATGTGTTGTTGGAATCTTTTACGGCATAGGCCTTGAAAGATGAAATGAGAGGGGGCTAAAAGATGGGTGTCCGGTTTAGAAGTGATTCCTTAGCCTACAAAACTATTATGTTTGTCCAGTTGTCCGTAAACACCGAAGAAATAACTTGTATTCTGCAGAGGGTCGTTTTGTGCGGAAGGGGGCTCGTCACTCGATGGATGAACCTTCGTCCATTCAGAGCCCACACACCGCCTGCCTCCAGAGGGTCGAGGCGTGAGATTGAATACAAACGACTGGCTAGGAGCTTTGAGGGTCTTTGCTACCAGAGAGCTCATAACGCAGATAGGTGGCCACATTCCGCCCAGGTACCACTGAGAAGGCATGTGTCTTCTGGAAAGAACGTGAACTCCTACACACCTCTTTGAACCTTGAACACCAGGAGTTTGTCACGGGGAAACTGTGTCAGGCACAGACGGAGGAGAGGCCAGTAACTTTGTCTTCCGTGGTAAATTCTCAGTGTTACACTCTGATGATGTCAGTCACCAGGTTGCAGCGTAAGATTCAGGGCCTCAAGGGCATTCAGAGTATTGTATAGTGTCACTGCTAATCCCCAACCAGAACTCCGCGCTCCTTGGTGGCCCCACTTTTCCTCCCGGGTGGTGATCTCGTTTAATAATCATTATATTGATTTATTCACGTTATTCATCTGTGGTGTGCCCGGTGGAAACCGTGGCCTTCAGCGTACCAGGCAAGGACTCGCCCGTTGAGTGCCATACTCGGCTCCATATTTATCTGTTTGCTTGTGTGTGTGTGTTCCTGTGTAGGAACGTGGGGTGGGGAGGGGAGGGGAGGCAGGCAGAGGTGGACACTGGGTGTCTTCCTGTGTTGCTCTCTACTTTTTGGAGACGGGGTCTCAGAGAACCTGGAGCTCATCGCTTGGCTAGATTGATGCCAACCCTCAGGGCTCCTCTTGCCTCTGCCTACACGGTGCCTGGGATTCCATGCGAGTGCTAAATGCTGTACTCTGTGTCTTCCGTGGATGCTGCTGCGCTGGTGAATTTTACGTCAGCTTGACACAAGCCCGGAGTCATTTGTGAAGAGGGAACCTCAGTTGGGACGATGCCCCGACCCAACTGGCCTGTGGGCAAGCCTGTGTGGTGTATTTTCTCGATTGGTATGGGAGGGCAGAACTCACTATGAGCAGTACCACCCCTGGGCATGTGGTCCTGGGTGCTCTAGGAAAGCAGGCTGAGCAAGCCGTGAAGAGCAAGCCAGTGAGCAGCATTCCGCATGGCCTCTGCATCAGCTCCTGCTTCCAGATTCCTGCCTTGCATTCCTTCCCGACGTCCCTGGATGATGGACTGCAAGCTATAAGATGAAATAAACTCTTTCCTTTCCACGATGCTTATGGTCTCGATGTTTTATCACAGCAGTAGTAAACTTAGCTAAGACACTAGATCTCTAAACTTAGGTCTTTATTATTGAGGCCAACGTCTTCACCCTACTGGCCCCCTCTGTTCAGATTTTCTTTCTTTTTTTTTTAAAGACAAACTCTGATCTACTAAAGCAGTTAGCTGTTTTGTTAATGTCCTGGAAGTGAAGTTAGAGTTGAGGCTTCAGGTGCCGTTGATCTCTTGCTCCAACAGAAGTTTTAGTGTCTGGTTTTACTTGCCTGTGAAACAGTCACGCACAGTACCCTGGCCCTGCGCTCGACACTGATGCCGTAATTTGTATGGGCACCTCGAGAGAGAGAAGGGTCTTGGTTGCCACATCACAGATTATTTGCCTTTTTGTTTTTGTTTTTGTTTTTTTTAATCTAAATTCATTAATATTAAAATGAAAAGCATTGCATTTTCTGAGCCGAACTCTGACCCTTCTATTGAAGGGTGAAGGAACAAAGAAATAAGCCTAAGAGAATTCTTGCCAACATTTTCCCACTTCCAAGTCTTTTTTTTTTTTAAATGCATATGAGTGCTTGCCTGTATGTGTGTGTATTGTGTGTGTGTGTATTGTGTGTGTGTCGTCCTCACAGAGGTCAGAAAAGGGTTTGTATTCCCTGGAGCTGCAGCTACGATTGGCTGTGAGCTGCCACATGGATGTTGGGAACTGAACCAGGGCCTGTGGAAGAGCAGCCATGGTCTTAACCACTGAGCCACCTCTCCGGCCGCTTCCAAGTCTTCTGTCATTGTGATGAGAGAGATACCCAGGGAGGAGTTTTGCATGCATCCTCTCATTTACATTGCACATTTACTCTGTGTGTGTGTGTGTGTGTGTGTGTGTGTGTGTGTGTGTGTGTGTGTGTGTGTGTGTGTGTTTCATGATGGGCATGTAGAGGTCAGAGGACAGCTTGAGGAGGGAGTCTCTTCTCTTCTCCCACGGTGTGGGGCCCAGGGATGGGACTTAGGTCGGCAGGCTTGGCAGTGAGTACCCTTGAACCTGCTCTTGGGTACCACGTCTGCTCACTGAATCCTCACTGTGACCCTACGGATCAGTACTTCTTATATTCTTTGCTGTGGACCCACAAACAGGTGTGCTGAGGTTTCATTATCTGGGGCCGGGGGGGGGGGGGGCGGGGTGCTGGGTGCTGGGTGTCTCATGATGTTTCAGGCGAGGCCATTGTTGGAACTTGAGTCTGGCTTCCACCCAAAGCTCAAGGTAACAGCCATTGGGAGGGTGGTGTGTTTCATTTAGACAGTTTGGTCTTGATCTGGTTGTAGGCGTTCGCTTTTGGTTTCCATACACTTCCTTCACGCACTAAGGTCATCGGGGGCCATAGCCCTATCCACAGCAAATTCCCCAGGATGCTGGGCTTCGGGGAGCGTTGCCAGGGCAGCAGACTCTGTCTGGGGAAAGCAGCCACAGCCGAGAGGGTGTCTGTGCTGTCTGGGGCTTGTCCTGCTGCCTTGCTCTCTGGTCCACCGCCCAGCGCTGCATCGGGCGCACCACGTTTATTCCGCTCCTACACTGTGCTGTTTGTTCCCATCCCAGGCTGGATCCAGTTTCTGATTCTTTGCTTATATTATGGTCTCAGCTTAAAAAAATAGCCTGGTTAGCATAGCACAACCCCCCCCCCCCCCCGATCCCCGACAGATACGTTGAGTACCTGCTGCATGTCAGAAACCATGCCTTTATGTGTCACTGAGGAGAGACCGTTAGGGAGGCGGGTGGTTGGCCTGGCTTAAGATGAGAGTGGAGTCTGCAGTCAGATGGCTTGTTCTAGAACACTGGTTCTCAACCTTCCTAATGCTGTGACCCTTGATTTCATACAGTGCCTCATGTTGTGGGGACCCCCAACCATAAAATTATTTCCTTCGCTGCTTCTTAGCTGTAATTAAGAACCATAATCTGATATGTAACCCAGAGGGGTCATGAGCCATAGGTCGAGAACCCCTGTTCTAGAAGGAGGCCAGTTTTTAGCCAAGGCATGAAGGAAAAATCGGATTTAACCTAGAGGAAGAGGGATCGATCTCACGCTCAGACAAAACCCAGGTATCTAAGGCTGAATGGATCTTGGGAGGGGAGTGGGGGGCCGGTGGGCACATCTGGGTTGGGCTCTGCCCCGGCTCTTGAGGAGAGGTGGAGAGGGAGATGTCAGGGCATCCTGCCTTTTAGACACTCGCCTTGGTTGCTTGTGGCACACATGTGTTTGTTTTTTTGTTTGAAGACCAGGTGTTTTATTGCAGTAAAATGATCTATTGTATTCCTCATCATGGTACAGGCTACATATTGTCATCTTACTTGTGCCCGGTCAGTTCTCACCATTCAGCAGCTCTCTGTGGGTCTCCCAGTCACAGGTACAAGGATGTTCTGACACCTCAAAGATGTGGCAGTGTGTGCTGCTGGAACAGGACCTGGTGTGATGCCCTGCATGTGAAGACCCTGCTAGTGTGAAGAGCTAGTTTTGTTGACTAGGAACGTAACACAGCTCTTCAATACAGTGAATGCCGCGCAAGCTTTTGAGAGAAGGGCATGATTACTGTGCCGTGCTCGAACTTCCCACAGATGGGTTGAACGGTGTGGTGAGTCTAGAAAGGAAGCCGCGGCTGCCATCTCTGCTCAGCTCAGGGTGGCAGCTGTTGGCAGCACCCTGAGATCTTCACCGTTCTCCCCCATCGGATTCCCCCAGAGGTCTTTCTGACCCCTCCCAGTAGACGTTTATTTTGTGTCAAATCATCGGGATTATGCAAAGTATTCTGTGCAGTTGACGTCTTTGAATCGTCCCTGTTATTAGTTACTGGTATCCAACAACATCCGTGCAGAGTACAGGCTGGGTATTATTCCTGGAGAATGTTTTATTCCGTGAGTTTTTAGTTTCTGCCTTGTGGATTCTGATGGCCTTGCACCCTCCACGTGTCCCCTGTCCTGTCCCCTAGTGTGGGTTTTAGAGATCATCTCAGCCCATCCCTCTCTACAGCTGCCTAGAGCACATTTCAAAAACAGCCCCGTTCTGGCTAATCCTCCAAGATGACAGTGATATTTTGAAAGCTGAGAGAAGAACTTAAACCACACCTGGATGCTAGAGACCTCAAGCTAGGGAGAGCCTCACCTCAGCTCAGTTTCTTAGCGCACACACTTCTTCTCTGGCACCAGGGGATGGGATGCCTGGGACCTTGGCCAGTGTCTAGGGGCATGGTAAACCAGGCTTGCAGTACCCCGTCCCCCTCCCGGGTTAAAGAACTCTTTCTATCCTTCCTGGAAAATAAAGCCAACATCTACCTTCCTGACTTGAGCACTATGGAAAGACAGGGCTGTCCTGGTCAGCTTCTCGGATGTGTGGCCTTTGTCCCTGCTCTAGGCTTCCAGAAGGTGAACTTTGGCGGGCAACACCCTAGGGCCACGTGTGCTTAACAGCTGGTCTGAAGAAGAGAAGCCAGAACATAAACCTTTGCAATGGTGGTGACATGGATGGATGGGGCTTGAGTCCCAGAGAATAGCTTGAAGAATGCAGACCTGGAGAGTTAGCCCAGGAGCGGGAGCCGGGGGCGGGTCTGGTAGACGGGCTGTCACCTGCCCTCTTTTTCTCTCTATTGTCTCAGTCTCCTCCCTAACTGCCGGGTGAGTGTCCTGGGAACGTAGGAAGGTTGAGGGCTGTGCCTCTCCCAAGGACACGAGCTTTGAGCTTGAGCTTTGGGGATGGTGGTTAGGGCAAGACGCACACCTTTTCCGTTTCAAGAGCTCGGCTCTCACCAGCTACAGAGCCAGCAAGGGTGCCGTTACCTCCTGCTCTGTAGTTACTGGGGATGCCGGGCTGCATCAGGAACTAAAGGACCTTTGGGCTTCTGTCTTCATCAGGCTCCTCTGAATGCCCTCCCACTGTACTGAGGGAGATGAGCACTAGCCACCGCATGCTTCGTTCATACTTGACCTTGAGCTCTGGGGCGCTGCGTCACTGGTACCTGCTGGGTGATAGGAAAGGAAAGTGGTCTTCATGTCAGCCAGCAGTGGCTGCTTCCTGTGAGTACAAGGCGCTCTGTGTCCCCAGGCCTCCAAGTCCTCTAGCTTCCAGGACCTTTGGTTCATGCTTCTGGTTTTATGTGCCGCCACTCGGCTTCTGGTAGATTAGCTCTGTCAATAAGTCCTCTTTTTGGTTTTATTTGTTCTTTGAGGGAGATGGAGGATAATGGGGAGACATCTGGAAACCAGGAAAAGTTACAAATAAAATAGGATATATATAGCCATATACATATATATGTGTAAATAAATATATATGTATATATATGTGTATATATGTGTGTGTGTATATATATATATATATATATACAAAGTTTTTATGTACACCTTGAATGTTGCATGGAATATATGCTTAAATATTATTTGTGATTTATCTGAACTTGAGTTTAACTGGGTGTTGGGTGCCATCTGGCAGTTCTCAGCCCTGGAGGTGCTTTCCAAATCGGGGCTTTTCTTCTGATCTTGGGCCATCTCACCTCTCCGGGCTTCTAGGTAGAGGACACCACTTATGAAAGCTCTTGGATCTGTCCGTGGGACTTCCGTTTCCTGTTTCCAGTGGTTGTGAATTTGCCTCTTGCCTATTTTCATACCTGCCCTCCCTTCTGGACCTAGAGGCAGCCCGACCCAGGGAGCTTTCTCCAGTGGGTTCTGGACACTTCTGATGGGTTCAGGGATGGCCATGCCTCTTGTCCTCACCTCACCTTTCCTGCCCCTCCACCGTCAGGGTCCTCGTCTCCACTTCCGGCTTTCACTGTGTGTGTCAGTTATCTCTGTGTACCGACCACACGTCTCTTTGGTTCTCCTCCTCTCCCGAGCTTGTGGATGGCCCAGGGAAAACTGGCCTCTTGGCCTTTTACCATTTGGGAATCTACCTCTTTAGGACCTCACTTTTCTCGTCAGCATGCTGCAGTGTATCTGGGGTTTGCTTCAGACACCTCTGTTCTGGCCCACAGGCGAGCGGCTTGCCTGCTGAGTTCTGAGAGCCCTTGGCAAAGGGATGTCTTGGGGCAGACACCAGACCTGCCTGCGCTGTGACTCTGATGGTCTTTGAGTCTGAGACCCTTGATGTAGGATACAGAGGAAAAAAAATGAAGGCAACCAGTGTGTTCTCTTTGGACCAGGTCTTGAAGCAAAACGGGGGGGGGGGGGGGGGGAACCACTGTAGCTGCAGCTTTGGAAACTGAAGAACTAATGTGGAGGTTTTCCTTGGCCGAGGCTGGTTTTGGTGGCACCAGGGTTTGGCAGCCTGGCTTTGGGGCTTTTGTACTTACCCACTGTTAGGTTTCTGTGACTGCCTGCCACTGGGGGCCTGTGGAAGTCCTCCTAGAGGCTAAGAACAGAGCAACCGGTTCTGTTCATATTTCTAAAATGAATTCAGGTGCTTGCCTGTCGGTCTGACAGTTGCTTTAATTTTTAGGGAGTGAATCCTTAATAGATAAATATTTCTTAAACCCACTGTTCCTTAGACATGCTTGTAAAAGTGTTCTTGACTCGTGGCCTTCCTGCTTAGCTTTTATAGATGCTGAAATGCCTGTTTATTTGACAGGACAGTTTTTGGACACCTGGAAAGTGTCAGCTGTGAGCTTAAGATGCCTCTTTTGGAAGCGAGTCAGGGAGTGAGGAGTAAGCCGGTGCCCTGCCCGTCCGAAGCTCAGGGGCCTCGTGACTCCAGTGATAGATGGCGCTAGGCTGTTGGAGAAGCAGGTAGGGACAGTGTGACTGCCAGGGTGGTCATTTCATTCAGGATTCACCGAAAGCATGAGATCCTGGGAATCAGCCGTTCACAGCATTGCCGTGAAGCCGGAAGCTGGGCAATGAGGCAGCCCGGGGATTGCAGGACCAGTGGTCCCACGCTTCCTCTGAAGGATGCGGGAGGCAGCTGGTGTTTTTGGAGTCCATGAGCATCTGTCACCCAGAAGATGGATTCACAGTGGGGAGATCGGGCAAGGTGGGGGAAAGAGAGACACCTGGGTTTGTCCCCCCACCTTCTGTCATGATTGCCTCACGTCGGTAGAACCCAGCTGTGGGTGAGCTGACTTCAGGAACTAGTTACTACTGTCTACAGACAACCCCTGCCTTTACAGACCAGGAGAAAGCAGTGGAACCCTCTTGGGCTGTGTGCTCAGAACTAATAGGATGAAAGAGAGAGTGGGTTGGCTGTGTTTGCCCTGGGCAGTTCACTGAATGTTTTGCAGATGATAGAATATTAAAGACTTCTAGATTCTTCTCAAGAGTATGGCGGGGGCCATTCCAGGGAGGAGGGACCAGTTAAAGACAGAGAAAGGCACGTCCTCCTGTGCAGCCCCAGATGGCCGGACTAGGCCGGATAGGGCTAGAGTCTTTCCTCTCTTGTTCGCCTCTAGGACCTCGTGATGGAACATCTCCTCGCCAGTTCATGTTGTCACTTCTGGCTGACGTGTATCTTCCCCGGGGATGCCTGTGGGAGGCTTTGCACATGGATGTCTTACAGGCCATCTGCTTCTGACACACCCACCCACCACCATTTAACTAGTACTGAGTGGCTTATGATGCTCCAGCAATGTTGGGATAGAGATGCTGCCCATGAGCTCTCTGGTTCCCCTTGGGTCAGCATCCTGGAGAGAGGGCTGCCCAGCCAATGCCCTTTGAGGACTTGTCTCTCGGCCCTGTGTCTGCTGTTTGGACCGCATTGGTGGGATGTGCACAGTCCTCACATTCCTCTACTGTGAAATTAGTTTTTCAGTGCTAATGAATTTTAATGATAGGTAGAGGGCGTGTGTGTGTGTGTGTGTGTGTGTGTGTGTGTGTGTGTGTGTGTGTGTGTGTGTTCGTTCAGATACTCAAGGCCGGAAGTGTCAGATCCCCTGGAGCTGGAATTACAGGCAGTAGTGACCCACCCACCTGTGGGTTCTGGGAACTGAACTAGAAGGGTAGAACACATTCTTTTTTTTTTTTTTTTTGGTTTTTCGAGACAGGGTTTCTCTGCATAGCTTTGCGCCTTTCCTGGAGCTCACTTGGTAGCCCAGGCTGGCCTCGAACTCACAGAGATTCGCCTGGCTCTGCCTCCCGAGTGCTGGGATTAAAGGCGTGTGCCACCACCGCCCGGCAAGTAGAACACATTCTTAACCACCAGGCCACCTCATCTCCCCAGCCCTATGCCGACCATGAATTCTGTCGTCAACTCTTAAAGATTTATTTATTTTTACTTTATGTGTATGGGGGCTTTGCCTGTAGGGTGGGTGTCTGTGCATACCTCGTGCCAACAGAGGCCAGAGGAAGGTTTTGGGTCCCCCGGCACTGGAGTTAGAGGTGACTGTGAACTGCCATGGGGGTGATGAGAACCCAGGTCCTTTACGAGAGCGGCGAGTGCTCTTAACTGCCGAGACCTCTCTCCGGTCTCCATGTAGTAAACTTTTTATCATGAGAAATTTTCAGGAGTACCCCAAGGAGGTATGGATCTACACACTCCCCATCTTCACTAATGACTGATAGCTACATGGCCAGCCTTGTGGGAAATGTATGTTTGGAGGGCAAGGAGCATAGGCATTTCTGGGCTCCTGTGTATTGTCCGGGTGTGTGTGTGTGTGTGTGTGTGTGTGTGTGTGTGTGTGTGTGTGTGTGTGTGTCCGTCCGTCCGTCATCCCTCCCCCCCCACGCACGCACGCACGCACGCAACCCCGTCTGTCCCCGTTCCGACTCCTCACCTCTATGCTGAGTCCCTTGGCCTCCATTCTGTCCTTTTCCCCCTTGAGCCGTTGACAGCAGGTTCAAGGGCCTTTTGCCCGATGCCCTGCTTTCTGCTAGCCATCCCCCAAGCATCTAAGGCATGCTGCTTTAGCCCTCAGGAAGGTGTGCCAGCTGGCCTCCCAGCACACAGCAGTAAGTCTTCCAGGTACCTTGCGGGTGGAGCGGGAATCTTGGAGCTCCGCTTTAGGACGTCTGAAGTAGGCATCTTGCGTGGTCTTCCGTGGGAGCTTTTAGCTTGAGCCAGGTCTGACAAGTGCCCTGAGGCTGGTTCCCTGTGGCTTCCAGAAAGTCTGGCAGGGTATTTGAAGCCTCAGAGGTGGGGAGGGGAGAGAACTAGACAGGAAGCCGAGGGGAACATGTGCAGACAGAAGGCTCTAGACAGGGTAGACAAGTAAGTGGTCTCAGCTCAGAATCTCTGCCTAGGAGATGTACAGTGGCATGGTATCGACTGAGTCATCTCCATTGTGGGGGCTGTGGGGGTCAGCGTAAAGGATCTGGGGCACTGTTACCTGGCAGGGAACCGTGCTGACAGCTGAACTGGAAGGGTCAAGGGTGGGCAGTCTGCTCCCAGGCCAAGGTCCCTTTTCTGTAAATAGAGATTGTGGGGGTAGAGGAGTGTGGGGGAGAGTGTGTGGGCATGTGGAGGTCTATTGAGTACTTAAAAAAGGGAGTTAAATTCCAAAATTTTCAAATGATTCCAAAGTGGCTTCTGAAGAAGTATATGTGACAAATGCATGTTTGCATTGTGTGTAGAAGCCTGCGTGCATGTGTGCATACGTGCGTTGAGCATGCACATGGTTGTGGCTTGCAGCTGCAGACCTATGATGTCTAGAATATTTCCTTCAATTGCTCTCTTTTTTTTTTTTTTTTTTTTGAGTCAGGGGCTCCCTGTGGAACTGGAGCTCACCAGTTCAGCTAGCCTGGCTGGCCAGTTTTCCCTGAGGTCTCCCTGTCTCTCCCTTCTGGTCAGTAGAATTACAGGCAGGTAGCTTCACGTGCCTGGCTTTTCTGTGGGTCCTGGGGATCTGAACTCTAGGGATTTATCTACGGAGCCATCTCCCTGCCCCTCTCCCCCACCTTCCCCGCTTCAATCACTTTGACCCACCAATACAAATGAGAACTTTTTCTTTAAAAATTGAAAGTAGATATTTCTTATACAGTGTATTCTGATTATGGTTTCTCCTTCCACAGTTTCTCCCAGATTCTCCTTGACTCCCCACCCACCCAAATTCTCTCTCTTTCTCTCTCTCAATAGAATACAAACAGGTATTTAAAAATACTAATAATATAAAACAAAATAAGATTAAAAACAAACTGAAATAGGATGGAGCAAACTAACTACCAGGAGAAAAATAGCCAAAGAAAAAGCTCAAGAAACACATATAGGGTGCTGGAGAGATGGCTCAGTGGTTAAGAGCATTGGCTGTTCTGCCGAAGGACCTGGGTTCAATTCCCAGCACCCACGTGTCAATTTACAAATTTACAAATTACTGTCTGTAATTCCAAGATCTGACATCCTCACACAGACATACATGCAGGCAAAACATGAATGCACATACAAATTTGAAGGAAAAAAAAACTACATATAGACATAGAGATACATACATTTTCACACACAGAAATCCTATAGAAACGCAGCACCAGAAATCATAATATATGCACGGAAGACCTGTATGGGGAAAAATACAATGCCCGGACAAAGCATTGTGAGACAAGAAACCTCCAGAAGTACCGCCGAGTTCCTTTTCATTTGTCCATCTGCTGCTGGGCAAGGGAGTCTTTCCTGAAGAGTGGTTTGTGTACCCAGTGAGACACTGTTGGAGAAAATGAATTTTTCCTTTGTGGGTAGTTCTCTGCTGGAAATTGCTTTTGGGTTAGGGATGGGGGAACTTGTGTCCACTTCCCTCTCAGAGCTGGGACCCTGTCTGGCGCAGACCTGTGCAGGGGCGGTGCATGCTGACACAGTCTGTGAGTTCATGTGTGTGTTTGAAGGCCTTGTTTCCATGGTGTCCTCCATCCCCTCTGGCTCTTAGAATCTTTCTGCCTCCTCTTCTTCAGGGTTCCCTGAGCTCTGAGAGGAGTGATTGGATAGAGACATCCCTTTTAGGACCGAGCGTTCCCAAGTCTCTCACTCTCTGCAGTTTGTTCCGCTGTGGGTCTCTGTTTCTGTTCCCATCTACTTCAGGAGGAAGCTTCTCTGATGATGGCTGAGCAAGGCACTGATCTAGGCATATAGATGAATGATGTCGTTAAGAACCATTGCGACATTCCTTTAGCAGAACACTGGTATTGGATTTCTCTAGGTCTCTGGCTTGTCTAGTCTTATAGAGTCTTGGCCACATGAGAGGTGTCCAGGATGGGTTCCATCTCCTGGAGTGGGCCTTAAGTTCAGTCAGACATTGGTTGGTTACTCCCACAAGCCTTGTGCCATTATTGCTCCGGTGTATCTTGTAGGTAGGTCACCATTGTAGACAGAAGGATTTGTAGCTGGGTTGGTGTTTACATTTCTCCTCTGGTGGCATACTGTGAGCACTAGTCAGTAGGGGTGAAGGCTGTGTGTAGGTGCCTGCTTGACTTCCGTTTTCAGTGACTTGTGTAGGTGTGATTATCAGCAGTTGGGCCTTACCATCAGTTTGTGGAGAGTGACTGATAGTTTTGGTAATAGCCTGGGTTCTTTGGGGATTTCCATGGGGCTCCTTTGAGCAACAACTCAATGAGATGTAACCTATTCCCAGCACTGGAAGTTTCATTTCATGACAAGAGATGTCTAGTTGGGGCGTTGTTTCTCATGTTATTTGGTGAATCTATTTATATTTCTTTCACATATGCATATATTTTAGGAAGCTTCTACTGTATTAAGTTTCCATACAACCCCTCAAATGGCCAGTTTTAGTCGTCTCTTCCCATATTCCGTCCCTTATCCCCTCTTACCTCCCACTTCCTGTTTGATCTTCCTGCTCTGTTCTTCCTCACAGACCTTCCATAACAATCTGTTCTAGTTCCCTTTCCTAGGGAGATCCATCCCTCCACCTCCAGTCTCTTACTTTATACCTAACTTCTGTGGTTATATGGCTCATAGCTGACTTAACAAGTACTTAACAGCTGACATCCACATTCAAGTGAATATACCATATTTGTCTGTTTGGATCTGGATTAACTCACTCAGGATGATTTTTTTAAAAAAAGATTTATTTATTATGTATACAGTGTTCTGTCTGCATGTACCCTTGCCCAGCAGAAGAGGGCACCAGATCTCATTATAGATGGTTGTGAGCCGCCCATGTGGTCCTGGGAATTGAACTCAGGACCTCTGGAAGAGCAATCAGTACTTTTAACCTCTGAGCCATCTCTCCAACCATGTTTATTTTTTTATTTTATTTTTATTTTTTTATTGCTATTATTTGTTTTTTTGAGACAGGATTTCTTTGCATAACAGCCCTTGTTGTCCTGGAACTCACTCTGTAGACTAGGCTGGCCTAGAACTCACAGAGATCTATCTGCCTCTGGCTCTGCTTCCTAAATTGTGGGATTAAAAACTTAGCATGATTTTTTTTCTAACTCCATCCATGTATTTCATGATTTCTTTCTTTATAGCATCTGAGTAGTATTCCATTGTGTAAATGTATCACATTTTCTTTATCCATTCTTCCATTGATGGACATCTAGGCCTTTTCTAATTTTTGGCTATTATGAATAGAGCATTGATGAGCAAGTATCTCTGTGGTAGGATAAAGCATCCTTTGGGTACGTGGTGAAGCAGCGTATAGCTGGATCTTCGATGTAGATCTATTCTAGCTGCCTGAGGAACTGCCACACCGGTTTGCACTCCCACCAGCAATGGATGAGCGTTCCCCTTGCCCTAAATCCACACCAACACCAGCTGTCATCTGTTTTATTCATCTTGGCCGTTCTGACTGATGTTAGGTGAACTCTTGAAGTAGTTTTGATTTGGATTTCCCTGACTGACTAAGGGTGGTGACCCTTTCCTCAGGTGCTTCTCAGCCATTTGCGTTTCCTCTTTTGAGAACTCTCTGTTTAGAGCTGTACCCCCTTTTGCAGTTGAGTTACTTGTTTTCTCGATGTTCAGGTTTTTGAGTTTCTTTTAGATACTAGCCCTCTGGCAGATCTGTGGTTGGTAAGAATCTTTCCCCGTTCTGTAGCCTGCCACTCTGTCCAAATGATGGTGTCCTTTGCCGTGCAGAAAGCTTTCGGTTTCATGAGACTCCATTTATTGTTGATCTTAGTGCCTGTGCTATTAGTATTGGTTCAGAAAGTTTTTTCCTGTGCCAGTGAGTTCAAGATTATGCCCCTCTTCTGTCAGCTTCAGTGTAGGTGGCCTTGTGTTGAGGTCTTTGATCCATTTGGAGTTGAGTTTTGTGTAGGGTGATAAGGATGAATCTATTGGCATTTTCTATATGCGGCTGTCCAGTTTGACCAGCATCATTCAATATGCCTTTTCTAGTGTGTATTATGGCTTCTTTATAAAAAAACAAAACAAAAAACAGATGTCCATAGACATGTGTGTATATGTCTGGGTCTTTAATTTGATTCTATTGATCATTATGTCTGTTTCTGTGCCAATGCCATACCGTTTTTATTACTATAGCTTGGTAATACAATTTGAGGTCTGGGATGATGATATCTCCAGCAGTTCTTTAATTATTCAGGATTGTTTTGAGCTATCCTGGATACTCTGTTTTTCCATATGAAGCTAAAAATTGTCCTTTCAAGTTTTGCGAAGAATTGTGTTGGAATTTTTATGGGAATTGCATTTTATCTCTGAACTGCTTTTGGGGAGGATGGCCATTTTCTCTACATTAACCCTATTGATCATGAGTGTGGAAGATCTTTCCATCTTCTGATATCTTCTTCAGTTTCTTTCTTCAGTGTCATAAAGTTTTTATTATACAAGATTTTCACTCACTTGATTAGCGTTAACCCAAGAGATTTTAATTTTTTCTTGAAGCTATTGTGAAAGGTATCATTTGCCTGATTTCTTTCTTAGACCGTTTGTCAATTGTATATAGGAAGCCCACTGATTTTTGTGTTAATTTTTATATCCAGCTAATTTGCTAAAAGTATTTATCAGCTGTGGGAGATGCCTGGTGGAAGTTTTAGGGTCACTTATGTATACTATCATGTCATCTACAAATAAAGATACTTCTTCTCTTCCTATTTGTATTCCTTTGGCCTCCTCCTTTTGTTTTATTGCTCTAGCTAAGACTTCAAGTACTATATATTGAATAGGTATGGAGAGAGTGGACAGCCTTGCCTTGTTACTGATTTTAGCGGAAATGCTTAAGAGATTGTCTCAGCTTGAGCTGATGTTGTCCGGGCTGTCTGTAAATCTCCTTTATTGTGTTGGAGTATATCCCTTATATCCCTAGTCTCTCCATGGTATTTTCTCTGCTCCATAGCAGTACTTTATATTTCATATAAGATCGTGAATTGGGACAAACAGCTGGTTGATCAGATGCTGAAATGTTTGCCTTCTAGATTCATTTATAGCAGCATTTTTCTCCTCTCAGAAGCTCTGTTATCTCTCAGGTTTAACTGTCTCTACCTGGGTGATTTGGGGCTGTTTACCTGGCGGATTTAATTCACCCTGCAGTGTTTTCCATTTTCCCTTTTCTTAGCATGGATTTTGAGCATTGGACCATCCGTCCATTTACTCTTCTTCCATAGTAGCCGGTCTTTGTCCGAGACACAGGCATTGTGTTACTGCAGCTGTTCTGTGTGTCGAGGCTTGGGGGACAGGCTCTTCCTTTTATAATTTACATTCTCCAGAGAGAGGCAGACACCAGACAGCTGACTTTAAATGGTGATAAGCCTCCTCAGAGGACGTGACTGACTTGAGCTCTCAGGCTTGGGACAGCCAGGGAGAGCGTCCCTGAAGTGACAGGCCGATTGCCACCATCTGTAACTACATTGAACGACAACAAAAAAAGCTCGTCATGCAGAGAGCTGGTCAAAGAATGTTCTGGGCCAAGGGAACAGACCACGGCTATATCCTGAAAACGTCAGAAGCGTGGCAAGTTTAGGGAAGTGAAAAATGGATGTCTGGGTGCCATTGGGATGTGGCTAAGACAGATCTTGGTAAGAGTGGGGTCGTCTGCGACCTGGCACACAGTCCCACATCTAATTCAAAAGGTAGCGCTGGCTGGAGTGCCTCTTAAGTTCGGAGCTGGTCTTCATTTACTCATTTGCTTTTTCAGGTACTCTGCCAGAGAAGACCTACTTTCATTTGAGCAGAATCAGGCTGAAGGGGGATGGGTACTCCATCTTTTTTTTTTTTTTTTTAAGTTTTTCATTAGGGTATGTTTGTGCCGGTCATCTTCATGCTCTAAAATCCAGATGTGGCAGAAAGATGCAGCTGTGTTAAGCAAAGCTGCAGCTGCTGAGTCCAAAGAAGGAAGTGGAGATGGGGGCGGGGGGGGGGGGGGGGATGTGCTGTAGATGCAGCCCAGATGGGTGTCTCCCTTCATCCCTGTGTGTTTTCTCTGCCCTTCCTTTCTGTGTGTGCAGTAAGAGGAGCATGCGCCCTCCTAACCACCCTCTTTCCCCCTGGCTGTTGGAGTCGGAGGCTTTCCTGGCTCACTCTTCACCGGCTCCCTCGTCGGCATCTTTGGACTGTGGACGGACCCTTCTACCTGCAGCCCAGATGAGTCAGAGGCCAGACTTTCCTTATCTGGCGGAGCCTCTTGGTGTGGTCATCTCCAATATGACTCAGAGGAACACTTTGAATCTTGGCTAGCATACTAGAGTTGGAAAGGAAGCCTGGGAGAGAAAGTTGGCTTGGCGGAACTGGAAATGAGGTGGGTCCGTGGCTGGGGCCGGAGAGTCGGTGAGGGCAAGCAGGGAGGCGTAGTGTATGGGAGGTGGAGTCGGGTGTAAGAGGATGCTCTCACCCATGGGTCGGTCACTCCGAGAGGTGTGTGGATAAGGACTGGGTGTCTGTGGATGCAGGCCACCAGGCGGGAGTCTATAACTGTGACGTATGTGTTTCTCTGACATGCCCATCGATTGCTCTCTCTGCCTCAGGGACTAGAGTCCGTAGGTGAAGACAGGCAGATTTATCCCCTGGCAGCTTCTGAGGATGCATCATGTGTGTCTCTGATGTGCCGTCTCATCATTAGATGTGATTTATTGCTCTTCTCTGTCCCCACGCCGAGGTGTCTGCTGTTGCCTTGCTCTGTGGTGACAGGAGGGGACACATGGCTTCCTTAACGGATCATGGTAGGGACCGCGTCACATGTATACCGAGTAGGTAGTTTTGTATTTTAGGACAGGTCTAAGCAGCGAAGAGCTGCAGCCTCTCAACCTGAGACCAGAGCAAAACCAAGGATGGGATCTCCATCCCTGTCACATCTGCCTCCGTGGAAGAGACCACTGATCTCAATCTTAGGCTTTTTTTTTTTTTTTTTTTTTTTTTTTTAAAGATACATTTTACGCAGATGGAAATGTGTCCCGTGTCCTTTTTGAAAGACATTCATGAGTGAGCACACACGGTACCCATTGTCCTCCCTCCACTTAAAGAACACTGCATTTATCCTTTCTCTGGGCATGGTGCTGCGACCTTCAAGGGTTGGATCCGCAGTGGTTGGCAGCAGGTCAGCGCTGCATTAAGCATGCCCTCTCTTACATCAGGTGCGTTGCTTCCCACAAACTCGTCCCCTTAAAATCATTTCATGCATCAGCCCAGTGGTGGTCTCTATTGCCCATTGGACCGTCTCGGACTGGAATCGCCAATTCAGAGTTACGTGTGTGCTTTCAGATTTTTTCTGTTGATGTTCATTTGGATGCTCTGGCTTATTGGTCTCCTCTTTAATATATATATATATATAGTTTTATAAATTTTATTAGTTGTGTGTGCATACAGGGTATTTGTATGTGTGTGTGCACATACACAGAACATCATACATGTGGAGGTCAGAGGACAGCTTTCTTAGGGAACAGCTCCTCAGTTTCCACCTTGTTGTTTCAACTCCATGTACTCCAGGCTCCCTGGGCCAAGAGCTTCCAGATGGTTCTCCTGTCTATGTCTCCCATGACGTTGTGCTGGGAAACTTCATCTGTTTTTCTGTGGGTTCCAGGGGTTGTGCTTGAGTCCTCAGGCTTGCATGGCTGGAGTTTTTACACACCAGACTCTCTCTCCTACCTGCCCAGTCCTCTTTCAGCCCAAAGACCTTTTTTCTTTATGCTTTGCCTTATTTCGCTTGCTCTCTCTCTCTCTCTCTCTCTCTTTTTTTTTTTTTTTTTTTTTTTTTGTAGGAAGAAGCATCTTGTTTTCTTTGAGTTTGGTAGGTTCTGCTTTTACTTAGAAAAACTGCTGCATTGGTTCCATTTGCTCACCCCCACCCCCCCAACCACCACGGGATTACTCTACTTTTGCTTAAATAATGTAAAAGTGAACAGAGAGCAATAATGTGGTTTTTCATCACCAACGTTCTTCTCAGAAAGAACTTGCAAATTTATAAATACTGGGAGGTGGAAGCCATGGAAGGCACATTTTAAACACCTGTTTATAGTAATTTCCTTTGACTTAAAACATCACATCCCAGAGGAAGGCTTAAGTCTCAGGAGGTAAACAACTCACACATCCCAGGAAGTCCCTGAAACTTACTAGATTCACAAGGCCCTTCTTTCTCCCAGGTTATGCAACAGTAAGGGTGGGGAAGGAAGAGACTCTCCAACCTGTCCAGCTGCCTGTATGTTGTGCAGTATGTAATGTGATCCTTCCTTAGTGATGATCACCAGTGGGGGCAGTGGTCTTTGAAGAATCCTAGAATCTATTTGGAGCTTTGCTCAGTTTGGGGCTTTCTGTTAAGAGTGAGGGTTTTTAATTCTGGGTAGCTACTGACCTTTCGAAATCTGGTGTGTACCTTGTCTAGAGTTTGTTAAAACAGGCCCTGCCCTAACCAGTGTCATTTCACATGACAGCAGTTGAAGCCTTTTGTTCTCAAATATGTTAGGCGGTTTTAGAGCAAAGTGCATTTGGATATTAACTGTATAGTCAATTGAGTCTGTGCCAATTTGTATAAATCAAGCCAAGCAAGGAATACACAATAATACAAGTAATATTATTACTGTTTAGTTGGATAGGATTTGTAGTCTGAGCAACTTTGCGATGGAACTTTTTCATTTACTCACCCAAAATAGGGCATAAATGATAGACCAAAGAAATGATCCCACTTAAGTCCGACTTGTGACCCAGTTAGTTTATTGGGACAACTTACGGGAGTATGGGTGAGTTACTTGCCGCGTGGATGACTCAAAGGCAGCTGGATCACTGAAAGGTCCCAGCCTGGGTGCCGACTCACAGAAGCTAGGAATCCTGGAGCCTTCTGCAGTGTTCAGGCGGCTAGACAGGTCGGAGAGTCTCTTCCTCACCCATCCTTACTGTTGTATAACCCTGGAGAAGCAGGGGCCCTGTGAATCTAGTAAATTTCAGGGACTTCCTGGGATTTGTGAGTTGTTTACCTCCTGAGACTTAAGCCTTCCTCTGGGATGTGATGTTTTAAGCCAGAGGAAATGACTACAAACGGATGTTTAAAATGTGCCTTTCTCTCTCTCTCGGTTCCTGTTGAATTAAAAATTCAATTAAAATGTAGACAAAGTGCTCCGTAGTGAACCCTCTTGTACACGTCACATGAATTCACAGATATTTATCATCGTCCACTCCCAAAGGACCCTCTCTGCACCCCTCTCCCTGCCCCTTTGCATAACCATCTCAAAGTAGGGCTCCGACGTATTGCTCGATTCCTGTATCTTCAGTGTGTCTCCCAGGGACACAGCTGGGAAGTGAGGATGTTTTACAGTTGACTACTTATCCTATCCCAGTGTCCCCACAAAGAAGAAATTCTTTTCTTCGGTCTGAAGGAAAGCCCCTTCAGTTGCAAAGGCAGTGGGCTGCCAACCAGGGGACATTCAGGACCAAGATTTCTGTTTGACGAGGAGCAGCTCTTGACTACCCTCTCTGTAATTTCCATTTTTGGCTGCGTTCGATTTTTCCTCTACCCCCCTACCATGACCATTCGTGTCTACTCATCCTTCAAATCCTATGTGCACTCAGAGAACTGTCTTCATGAATTTTAGGATGAATTGGTATATAAACAGACTGCCCAGAGCAGATCTGAAATTACAGTAGACCCAGGCTGACTCTTGAGAGTCAAAGTTCAGAGCCACGTCACCCCGTCATGCCCCTCAGGGACAGGCTGGTAGAGTTTCCCTCCTCTGCAGCCCCTGGCACGTCTTCTGCCTCGAATAGGCTGCTTTGAAGTTATCTTAAACCTCCTGAAGACTTACATGCAGGGCACCTCATACTCTAGCTCACACCTGCTTCTCGGGGTGCCGGGGCCCCGCTTTCTCCTAACAGGAATAGCCCCTCCTCTGGCCCCCTTTCAGTGTTGTGCTCGTGACAGAGAACGGGAGAAAAAGGGGGTCTCGGCTGAGTGATACAACTGGTAATTGCTTGCTGGCAGTTGAGAGTGGGTGATGGATATCGCGATGTATGTGTTGTCATGGTCACAGAATCTGGTGTCACCTAGGAGATGAGTCCCCCTCCCCCCCACCCCACCCCAGAACTGCAGGGGATTATCTTGATTTGAGGTGAGAAGACACATCTTGACCGTGGGCAAGGCATTCTGGACTGTATGAAATGGAGACTGCAAGCTGAGCAAGCTTTTACGGCTCTGTTTCTTGACTGGGTGTAACCAAACGTTCAAAAGCATGGCCGCCTTGACGTCCTCACCATGATGGGCTGGCTGTACTCTGAACCGTGAGCCGGAAGAACCCAGTCTGCTTTTTGTTGCTTTTGGGAGAGTATTTTGTCAGCAACAGGAAAAGAAACTAAGTCGGAGGACAGAGGATGGTCAGCCGATAGGTGCAGAGGGAGGGCCTCCCGAGACCTGCTGAACAGGCTAGAGGGTCACAGGCAGGGGAAGAGGCAGAAAGTGGGTGTGGCAAGGGGCAGTTGGACATTGATTTACTCTCCTCCGGGTTAAAATAAGAGAACCATCTCTTCTGATGCTGTCACCACAGAGCGCCCCTCCCAGGTGGCACAGAGCAATTGCAGAGCCCACAGGGGATGGCATCCCATTGGTTGAGTGTCTGTACTAATGGTGCATCATCATGCTAAGGTTGAGTGCTATCCCGAGAACTCTGTGAATGTCAGTAGTTCTGTTCCCTCGTGGGTGGAAAGTCAGTCCTAGAGAGGCTCAGAACTGGACAGACAGTGGACACACACTACCTGCAGAGTTTGTACGGCTGCCGCATCTGTTCCTTGAAAAAGACATGTTGTAGTGTAACTGACATGTGACGGTGATGCAGTGATAGTTCAGGGCATCTTCAGAGAGTGGACATAGTTGTATGGTGTGTGTCCGGGTCACACAGCAGAACAGTCCTGAGACCCTGGACACCGACCTCCCAGTTTGTCATCCCAGCCACAGTGGCCACACCGCAGTTGCGCAGGATGCTGTTCAGTCTTTCTCCCTTAGAGTCTTCCTCCGCGTATTGTTTCTCTTTTCCCTTTTGAAAGCGGACCTTGGACCTGTGGCGATACCATGGTGAATGCACGCGTTTGGACTAAGATTAGATCTCAGGAACTAGACTGCCCAGAAAATGCACTTAGATGCTAGGCTGTCAGGTCCCCTTAGCATACTGTTGGTATTTTCAGAATATGGAGATGTGGAAAGTGGGGTTTATCTGAATCATCCTTCTGTACTCCTTTAGCTCCCCGGCTTCTCTCACTGTGACTGGGGATGGGGCTTAGTCAAAGTACATGCTTTCCTAGTGTTGTGTGTGCACGTGCATGCCTGTGCGCATGCGTGTACGCATATATGTGGAGTGGCTAGACTGGCCGGCCAGGATTCCTCTGGTTTCCGCCTCCCCAGTGCTGGCATTCATCACTGGTGTACACTACCATGCTGGGACTTTTTATAAAAAGAGTACCAGGGGAACTTGGGTATTCATGGCTGCATGGCAAAGCCCTTTACATGACCAGCTATTGCCTCCCACCTCCCTCCCGATACTGCTTTCTGATAGCATCCAGCCGTTTGATTTCTGGGTACGAACATGTCATGTGTCTTTCTTTACCTGTGAGCTGCCGCTGTGTGGCTTGTCTGGTCTCAGAGAGTACAAAACCAGTGTGTAGGAATGGTGAGCCTTACCTTGTAGTAGGCAGCCCAGCCGTGTAAGAGACGAGGTTAGAAAGTGCTTGGGGCGGTTGATGCCAAGTCCAAGGCACTGTACGCACCGAGAGTGAGCAAGGGGAGGGCTGGAGATGTGGGTTCTGTCCTGAAGTGCAACGTATCCGCGTCTTCCGTCCCCTTCCAATCTTTTACGTATGGGATGTGTCACTGAACATATTCAAGCCAGGAGACAGTAATCATTTTAACGGCGTCAGCTCCCCTGCTACGTCTCTTACTCCCTGAGTGTAAGCCCGGGGCTCATCTCCTTGCCTCAGTTGGAGATGTCAGTTTTTGTTGTGTGTGCGCATGCGGGGTGGGTGGGTGGGGGGCTGAGTAGAGACCTGTGCACGGAGGTGCCTGTACATGTGGGAGTCAGAGGTCAGGAGCTGTGCACCTAGTCCTTTTGAGACATTCTCTCACTGGAGTTCCCTGACGAGGCTAGGCTGGCAGGCCACCAAGTCCTAAAGGACCCGCTTGTCTCCATCTTCCCATCCCTGGGATAGGACAAGGGCAGCCGCCACACCTGGCTTTTGATACGGGTTCTGGGGTTCAAACTCAGAATCTCCTGTTGACGTGGCAGGCTCTTTACCTCACAAGTTTCTTGTTCCTTTCCACTGATGCCTGTTCTTTTTGTTTTGTTTTTAAATAGAACAGGATCCTATGACGCTGACCCCCTCCCCCGCCCCCCCAGTCCACCCCTTCCCTAACTGCACCCCAGCCACACCATAGTCCAAGAAAGCCCAGCTGCCTGCTCTGGTCTACTTCCGTGCTGACCTTGGGCCCTGACCCTCACCTAAGAAGCACTACCATTCTTTGCTTCCTTTTTATGGCCGGAGCCAGGACGTTCTGTACCGGGCTGAAGGATGGGCTGAAGGATGCTGAGACGGTAGCAGCCACCCTCCTGTTCTGCACGCGTCCGGGAGTACACCAGTAAAGTTGTTTGCAAGTCCTGGGGAGACGCTGGGAGTACTCCCTTGATTCACTTGGCTGTCATGACTAATACTATATACTCTTGGGTATTTATTTTAAAAATCCCAGCATTGGCAAGTATAGTAATAGATTATCCAGTGTTGAGCTATCTACTTGTTCTATGAGCTTTCTTAGGTTGGAGTTTTTAAAAAAATGCGCTTTTTTTTTTTTTTTTGTTCCTTTTGTTTGTTTGTTTTGTTTTTTGAGACAGGGTTTCTCTGTGTAGAACCAGGCTGTTCTGGAACTTGCTCTGGACCAGGCTGGCCTTGAACTCAGAGACCCATCTACTTCTGCCTCCTGAGTGCTGGGCTTAAAGGTGTGAGCCACTACCGCCCAGCAAAATACACATTCTTGGGCGCCATTTGTTGTTGGAGGGCTTCTCTCCAGGTTCCCCAGGCTCCGCAGTCCCACAATCCACTTATAAAATAATCACTCAGACTCTTATATTACTTATAAACTGTATGGCCATGGCAGGCTTCTTGCTAACTGTTCTTTTATCTTAAATTAACCCATTTTTATAAATCTATACCTTGCCACGTGGCTGGTGGCTTACCGGCATCTTTACATGTTGCTTGTCCTGGCCATGGCTGCAGTGTCTCTCATCCTTCTTCCTGTTCCCCCAATTCTCCTCTCTCTTTGTCCTGCCTATACTTCCTGCCTGGTCACAGGCCATCAGTGTTTTATTTATATAGAGTGATATCCACAACAGGCTATTTTGAGTGGCTTTCCTTTTTTTTCCCCCCTTAGTTAACAGATGAAGCTTATGTAATATGGTGGTCATCTTTAAGTTTGGTGGAACTTGCTGGAAGGAGTTTGATGTTCTTTCTTAGGCAGAGCAGCTTTTCAAGAATGCCAGAAAGTTCCATGTTAGGGAGTAGCGGTGACTAAGTAGTGAGGTTGCTGGGTATTCAGTATGGGGATATGATATGCTGGTTTTTGACGGCCTTTATTTGTTCTTTGACGAGTTTCATACATGTATGTAGTCTACCTTGAGCCTACCCACCTCCAGCTCCTCTCCCCCTCTCCTTAGACACTTCCCTCCTGTGCTCATCATACCATCCTCCTCCTCATTGTCTAAAGCACGGAGTCCAGCTGTGTGCTCCCTGCCGGGATGTGGCCCATCCCGCTGGCTCCATCTTGTATAGGTCTTGTGCATGTAACACACATGAGCTCCTGGGCTTGTTGGCCATGTCCTGTCCAGATGGCAGCATTTCCCAGCATTCCTCCCATCCACCAACTCTTACATTCTCATAGGGTTGACGTGTACGAGGATGTGTCGGTGCGAGTGTGTGCTGCTTGCACACACTTGTGGTCGTGAATTGCGTCGCTTCTTGGGAGTGTTAACATCATCCCGTTTCCATGTGTGCAGGATGACTTCCGTATTTTGGCAGGTGTGCAAAGGCCAAACTTTCTTCAAGATAACCGTACACTTGGCACGGCCGAGAACACACGTTCTTTGCTGCTGCATGGTAGATGTTTGGGGGTAGTCTGGTGCCACTGAGTCAGTCTGAAACGTGGAATTGCGAAGCAGAGCTTTTGCCCTAACGTGGCCTCTTGTTTCAGAAAACCACACACAAGAGATACCAGGGCTGCAAGGGCACAGGAGACCAGGGACAGGGACTTACTCAGACTGCGTGGTGGTGTTAGAACTGACCAGTGTTTGCCTCCCTGAGAGAGACAGCTTGCACTGGACATTGTTTTCCACAGAAAACTTGCAAATGTAATTCCAGTGTCTGGAATGCCTTCCATGGTAGGAAGATGTCTTGGAAGCTCCCCTGGCCATGCATCTTGGAACTTTCTGTCTTCTGTCTCCCTCTGTATGATTGTTTCCACTCAGGTCATCCAACTCAGATCTCCTGGCTCGATCCTGGAGAGCTTGTCATGGTCCTTTTAGATGAACAGGTCTCTACTGGACTGTCTAAAATCTGTCTAAAATCAGCCAGTCTGTCTATTTTCCATGTGTTTCAGTCAGTCTGTATGATCTCTTTTGTGCATATAAGCTGTGTGTGTGTGTGTGTGTGTGTGTGTGTGTGTGTGTGTGTGTGTGTGTGTATGCATGCCACAGTGAACATGTGGAGATCTGATGACAACCTCAGATATCTGTCTGTCTTTGCCTTCTAGACCTCGTGGCTGCATATGTCAGGCCAGCTAGCTGGCCTTCATTTGCACATCCCATCTAGGGTGAGTGTGGGAGTTACAGATCCCTGCCTCTTTGTGTGACAAGCTGTAAGTGTCCAGGCCCAAGAGTCTTGGGGCCTTGACTCGGATCCTCACACTTGCATGGCAGGCCTTTTACTCCCTCTGCAGTCCTAATTAATCATCATTTCTCCCACTGATCATACGCACTGTGGCGTTACTGGAGACGGGCCATCCGTGCTGTCCTTGGAAGCACCTCCGACCTGGTTTCCATGTTCTAGTCTCCTGTGACACCTGAGGGATGACTCGAAGCCCTTCCGTGAGGACATCGGGGTCCTGGTGTGTTTCTCAGCCTTGCCTTTTTCCCTGCTGAGGACTGATGGTCTGAACACGGTTGACAGGTTTTCACTTGTTCTTAATTATAGCGACATTTTTCTCTACGGTCGGGATGAGTTATCATTTCCCAGCGCCTACATTAATTCCTTCTTGCCGTAGCAAATTTCCACAGATGTCGTGGCCTAATACTGTGTAGATTTATTATCTTAAAGTTCTGTTGGGATAACGTCTTTATTTGGGAGGGACAACAGAGCGTGGCAGGCTTGAGTACCCACAGCGTCTAGAGCAGCAGTTTATCGGCACCGTCCTGATGCGACAACCCTTAAATACAGTTCCTCATATTGTGCTGACCCCCACCCCCACCACCACCACCATAAAGTTATTTTCATTGCTACTTCATAACTGTAATCTTGCTGCTGTTATGACTCATAATGTAAATGTCTGATATGCAGGATATCGGATAGGGGTCATAACCCACAGGTTGAGAACCTCCAGTCTGGCGTCTCTTTGCTGGCCTTCTGTAATTTCTGCAGGCCGCTTAGATGCCTTACTGGTGGCTCCCCTCTTCCTCTCAAAAGTTAGCCCTGTGCCTTGAGGCCTCTCATGTGGTGACATGAGATCTCCTCTGTTTTCATTTTCCACTTTCAGGGTTTCTCTGGCCCCACCCGAAGAAGCTACGATCATAGTAGGGTCGGTAGATCAGCAACTCTGAACTACAGCCGTACCCTCTGCCGCTTCACAGGAAAAGTCTACAGAGCTGGGGATTGGACGTGGGTGTCTGGAAGTGAGTCGGGCATGATGGCACCCTGCGCTGGTGTCCGACTGCCTATGGGTGGAAAGGTTGTTTAGATTCCAGTGAGTGACATTTCCGTGAACACATGAATGTCGGTTTCTCAACTGCTTAATCCATGTAAAAATGTCCACCTGGGAGCTAGGGAGGTGGCTTAGTGAGAAAGTACTGAGTTCAGATCCCTGGAGTCCGTGTAAATGCCGGGTAGACATGGTTGGTGGCCCGCCTGTAGGTGGAGGTAGAAACAGGATCCTGTGGCTGGGGAGACTATCTGGATGGGTGAGTTCTGGGTTCAAGTGAGAGACCCAGCTTCCATATGTGAGACGGAGAACGATCAAGGGAGACACCCAGTGTCAACCTACCTCTCCATACGTATGAATCACACCCACATACACAAAGGGCTCCACATGTGGCAGCCCACCACACACACACACACACACATACACACACACACACACACACACACACACACACACACACACACAACCCCAAAGCCAACAAATGCCTAAATGCTACTCTAGTGTTTGACTGGGTTGGCGAACAGGAGTCAAGCTGAACGCCAGCGAGATATTTTCAGAACTGAAAGGACACTCATTTGTCCCTTAGTTGCCTTCCTAGTGAGAATGTAATGTCCCACCTCTTACTGTCTCTTACCGCCATTTTATTATGTTACTGTGCTTGTGGCGTCGTTAACTTGTTGGTGTGCATTTGCCAGGTAAATGTGTAGGGAAATGTCTGCTCATCTGCACTTTGCCGCCTCCTCTTTATTTCCTTCTAGCATGCCAGCCAGGGTTAGGCTGTAGCCTGTGGGATGTCTTTTGTGTCTGTGTGTATCTGCCCCACCATCACTGAGGTGGGGAACATTCGTTCTTCATAAAGACGTGCTTGGATGGTCGTAACTGTTCTTGCTAATTTTGAAGGCTAAACATACCTTCCCCCAGTTTATTACACAACCTCCACAGTTAAGGCCAATGCGTTTTTAGAACCTTGAATGAAACCTGGAGGTTCATGCGGGATAAGGGATGTAAAAATGTGTTTCCATAGCTCCTTATACATGAGTTGTTTTAGAGGAAGGATTTGTGTGTGTTTATGTGTGTGTGGCTTGTGGAATATGCTAGCTGCCTAAGGAGTGGGAGAATGTTAAAATGTATTTCTATAGCTCCTTATACGTGAGTTGTTTTAGATGAAGGGTGTGTGTGTGTGTGTGTGTGTGTGTGTGTGTCTGTCTGTCTGTCTGTCTGGTGGAATATGCTCGTTGCCCAAGGCGTGTTAGACTCCATCCTCCAGTCTTGGGGTTTACAACAATCTGCAGTTTCTACACAGCTCTGGAAGCTGGAAGTCCCATGGCCAGATACTGACCAGGGCGGTTTGTTAGTGAGCCTTCAGGGAATCTTTGCTGTTTCTCCTAGCCAGTTCCTGCCTCTGGCTACAATGCTGTTTCCCTCCACCCCACCCCCCACCCCCCTTGTGCTTCTGGTTTCCCTTGTTAGGGACACCAGGAGTTAGAGTAGGACCCACCCTAATGACCTCATCTTAACTTTATCTGCAGACTGTATTTCCAAATAAGGTCACCCTCACTACTCACTGGTTCTTGGGAATTAGGACTTTGACCTATCTGTTTGGAGGGGCCCAGTTCATCCCATAACTGGTAGTAGACTATGGAAAACAACCCTGAGCAAGCAGGATGGAGAATGTAACACTGCCGGTGGGTTGGACCAGTAGATGCTTGAGACACATCATCCAGCTGTGAACAGTCACAGGAAGTGTGATAAAGCCGAGAGCCCGTCTAAGAGTGGCGTGCAGTTTGTCTGGGTTCTTGGCCAAATGACTGCAACTCTTGGTTTTGAGTCTTCGTGGAATTGTATTTATGGGGTTCGAAACCACCTTAATCCATTGCAGTGGACGTAAGGCTTTCCAGGACGCTCCTCCAGGGGAGACTTGGGTCTCAACTGTTACCTCTTCACCCCTCAATCTGGGAGGCTCCATTGGAACACATACCACTGAACTCGGGGTCTCAAGGAGGTAACGTAGTCTCACCCCTGTATCCTGGTGTCCAACCAGACGAAAACCTTCACACTGGAAGTTAATCCCTATGAGCAAGGTTCAGTCCACTGTTCCTCCTCCCTCAGGAAATCTAGAAAGAGCAACACATAGCCACAAAACACCAGCCGGCTCTCTGTTAAGCCAAAGTCAGAGGGCTTGCCATCCATAGGACATCAGTCACTGAAGCCACGCCCCTAGACACTTAGAGCAAGCCCAGGAAACCGCTATTGGCTGAAATGAATACCCAGGGCAGGATGGATCCGTGAGCACAGTGTAGGGTATTGCTTCAGCATGGTCTTCGTAACAACATGGCGGAAGCTTCCAAAACAATGGAATGGCCAGAAGTAGATCAGCACCGCCCCCAATGTATTTGTGGTTATGGGGGTGTGGTTAGAGGCTTCTCTGTCAATTGCTTGCCTGTCTGCCATCAATAGACTTCTTTTCAAAAAGTAGATCTGTTTCCTGCACCTTGACCATGCTGTTGATCTTAGTTACTCATTCAGTAGAAGCTGCAGCAGGACGCAGATCCAGTGCTACCAGCTAAGGGACGGGGCAGCCAGCCAGCCAGCCCATCACACGGCCTTGCTGTTTCTTCGAGCCTGGGCGTGGTTAGGAAGCAAGGAGATCATGCCGTTCTGGTGGGGATCTTGTGACATCTTCTTATCTCTTCACACCTCAGACAGAATCAAGGTTGGGCAGTTTTTTCCACATGGTCGAATAATTTAGGTCAGTTTAATAAGCCTCTTTCCAATCTCCAGCGGGGTGGGCCGCCACCATTGCTGGGTGAGGGAGGGAGTTTGGCCGTTTGGGGGAGGATTCATCTAAGAGAGAGGTCTTCTGGTTGTTAGGGACTCCGACCTGACTGGTAAGCGGAGCAATAGGTGGGTCTGGATTTAAAGAGGAAGGTAAACTTCCTTTCTCCAATATATGCAGAACCGGTGTTTTCCAAACCAAGATCCGGGCCATTTTCTTTTCACACCGTACTCCAGTCACTTCGTGGCATGGATGAGTTTTTGAAAGCTGGCCTGGGGAATTGAATCACAATGAGATTGCAGTGGAGAATGTTACCCTAACTGACATGCACACTAGAACATTTTTTAACTTGTCAAGCATTTAGAAGATGGAGTTTGCCTTAGAGCGTAGTAGAGATGATACTCCGAGCATGGGCTAGCCATTTGTCTAAATGTGTCAGGATGATAAGTATCAGGCATGTCTAATAATTATGGAAATTCATGAATTGTCTTAACCATAGGAACTTGGAGCCTTTTTGTGTTTTATTATGTTATAAAATATGCATCTCTTTTTCCGCCTGTTTTGAGGCAACTTCACATTATTATTTCATTTCTGGTATAAACAAAAAGCATAGGCTAAGTGTAATGGTGTACACCCATGATCCCAGTACTCAGGAAGCTGAGGCAGGAGGATCAGGATTTCAGATACAGCCCAGAGCCACAGAGTAGACCAAACAAACAACCCACTTGCTTCTTAAAAACAATTCTGCTTTTAAGAGTCCGGCTCTGCCCCACTTTATAGTTGGACCTGTGTAGCATGAATCTTAAAAGTTCTTATTAATAAAATCAAACCTGAGCCAGGTATTGGGGTGAACACTGGAAGGTCAGAGAGACAGAACAAGCCACAACTAACCTCACCTGGCCAACTTCTCAGCTGGTCTTGTTTCCTCAGACTGGAAGCTTCTGTGTCCTCATCCCAATGGCTCTCAGCTGAATTGCTGCTCAAAACCTAAAAGCTTAACCAGCCAAATGCTTCTAGTTTCTGATCCTTATGCCTTATATACCTTTCTGCTTTCTACCAACACTTCCTTGGATTAAAGCTCACTCCCTGGGATTAAAGGCATGTGTTACCATGCCTGGCTCTTTCCAATGTGGCCTTGAACTCACAGAGATCCCAGATGGATTTCTCCCTCTGGAATGCTAGGATTAAAGGTGTATGCTACCACTGCCTATCCTTTATGTTTAATATTGTGGCTGTTCTGTCTCTGACCCCACATAAGTTTATTAGCATGCACAATATTTCGGGGAACACAATACCACAGACCTGTTATGTGAGCTATTTCCTTTTTTGCGTGAATGGAATGAAAATTTGTATATTAAATGTGTATGGGTCCGTGGTGTTGTTTTTTTATTTTATTTTATTTTATTTTTTTTATTTGTTTTTAGTATTGTCCTAGTTAGCTTAATTATCATTTGATACAGTTGAGAGTCACCTGAGAAAGGGTCTCAGGTGAAGGATTGCCCAGATCAGAGGAGCCTGTTGACATGTCTGTCTGTGGGGGATTAGCCTGACAGTTACGTGATGCCCGAGTGCCCAGCCCATTGTGGGCAGCATCATCCCCTGGGCAGGTGGTCCTGGGCAGTGCAAGAAAAGGAGCTAAGTGAGCCCGTGAGCAGCCCTTCCCATAGACTCTGCTTCAGTTTCTGCCCTGCCTGCCCTCTGTGTTAGACCATGACCTAGAACTGGAGGTAAAACATACCCTTTCCTCTCCTAAGATGCTTTTGATCCAGGTGTTTTATCACCACGACAAAGAGGGAATTAGAATAAATACACTGACAGGTTTCGTGTTTTGTTTTTTTTTTTTGTTTTGTTTTTTTAAGTTATTTATTAGCATGTGTGCGGGATAGTTTTATGTCACCTTCACACAAGCTAAGGCCACCTGAGAGGAGAGAACCTCAGTGAAGATGAGACTCCGTGAGACTGGACTATAGACAAGCCTGTAAGGCATTTTCTTAGTGACTGATGGGGGAGGGTCCAGCCCACTGTGGATTGAGCCATCTCTGGGCTGGAGGTCCTGAGTTCTAGAAGAAAGCAGGCTGAGCAAGCCAGTAAGGAGCCCCCCTCTAGGTTCCTGGCCTGTTTGGAGTTCCCGATCTGACTTTTTTGGATGATGAACAGTTATAAGGATGTGTAAGGCAAATAAATCTTTTCCTCTTCACTTGCTTCTTGGTCATGGCGTTTTATCATAGCCCTAACCCTAAGACTGCATATATTAGTTATTAGACATTTTTACACACCCATCTGAAATGCATTTAGATAATTTATATTCACCCTTGACTTTCCCTTGGCACTTTCCCCTCAGCTGACCCCCTTATTCTCACCTAGTCCTCTGTCTACCTGTGGGTCTTTTGCTGTTTTCAGTACGTAATAACAGATCTTTCTGTCCATTAAGCCAGATCCTCGGGTCTCTAATGTGTGGTCTTTTCTGTTAGGCTTCTGTCGTGCACTTTATTGTTTTGGAGATTTATTCACGTTATAATATGTCTCAGTACTGACGGGGAAGTGCCTCTCCACCATGGCTATATAACTTTTGGCTAGCGTTTTTATTATGTAGTAGTTTACTCAGACAAAATAAACGGACTGTGAGACATGCGCAAGTTTCGAGAAGAACTGGATTGCCCAGGTCCGCAAGCCAGGATGGCTCCCGCAGACCTGGAAGCACCCTGCTGCCATCCACCCACCCCTCATTTCACAAGGGTGTACCTAAGCCAGTAACTTTTCAAAATCTATTTTTATCTCTTTAAGTGTGTGTATGTGTGCGTGTGCGTGAGTGTGCATGTGTGCAAATGTGCACATATGATTGCAGTGCATGGAGAGGACAAAAGAGCGGCTTCCCTCAGATCCCCCAGAGCTGGGCTAGAGGCCGTTGGGAACCATCTGATCTACCTGCTAGGTGCCGAGCTTGGGACCTTCTGCAGGAGTCCAAAGGCCTCTTGACTGCTGAGCCCTCTCTCTAGCCCCCTCACCAGCCAGTTCATCCTGTATTCTGTGTTTTTCTCCTGAAGCTTTGTTGATTGAGTGCTGTTTCTTAGATTGGTTCACGATGTGTTTAGCTGTGTGTTTGGACTTCATAGCCTTCCAGTTCCTTTGAATCCGCCCGTTCTGTTCTGACTAGGTATTTGCGGTGCTCGTGGTATTCATGTGCAGGAAGAAGCTATCTCTTGATGAACAGGGCAAGATCTTTTTTTTTTTCCCCCTAGGCAGACATCCGGAGTGGACTTGGTACCCTGGAGAGAATAACAACATTCCGTTTTCAGAACATCTGGACCGTTTCACACTGCCAGCTGTACTGCATGAAGAATTCCCGTGGCTCTTTGTTCTCATCAAAATTTGATTTTTATCTAACCTCTTAATTTTCACCGGTCTAGAGCGTACAGGTGGTGGTCTTCACTTGTACCTTCTTAGTCGCTTGTGGTGATGATTGTGACTCTTTGAAGGGTTGGTCATTCAGAAGGTGGGCAGTGTGGCCTGCTATGACCATTTTCCCTTTGGAAAGTTTCTGTTTTCATAGTAATAGAGCCCGCTTTGCCACGGCAAAGGTAGATCGGGTGCCCACACTCGAGGGATGCTATTAGGGTCTCCTGTCCCTGATCATACCTCACCCCCAGTGGGATGACCCCGCGGAAAAGCTCCTTGGTTCTGATTCCGGGAAATTGTCCCTAGTATTCCCTCAGAATTTCAGTGTTCTTCTGTCTGCTGAGATCCCCGTTCCCAGCCTCTTCTGCCAGGTCCTTCAGCAGTCTGTTTTGACTGCTTTAAAACCCTGAGTTCCTGTATCTGGAAGATCACATCCAAATCTCTCCTATTGATAGTTTGACCCCTTGATTTTTTTTTTTTTTTTTTTTTTTTTTTTTTGTGCTTGCATTTTTCTGATTTTTGTCATTCCTGAGAGAATGGTAAGCATTGTGCCTGAACCGAAGTCAGCATGTTCATAACGTACCACCTCCTCTGTTTGGGCATCTAGTTCCTGCTGAATCTGTCTACTCAGCAGCTAGGCCGGCTGCTGGGCTTTGCTGGGACTATTTCCTTCCTTGTCCTAAGGGCTGTCGATTGGTCCAGCTGAGGGCTTCTGTCACCCTGTTCTCCGGGCCTGTGGTACCCACGCTCCCATCCTCATGTTCCATCATCTTCTGAGCTCTGGGAGTCTTTGCGTCCCTGGCCTGCTGTGTCTGGAGAGAGCTGTGGATCGTGGTCGGTTATCCCTTATGGCTGGGCACCCCATGGAGGCTGAGGGTGGCTCTCACTCAGTTCCTCAGGGAGCGTTAGGAGGTGCAGCCACGGAGACAGGGTCTTTCCGGTGTATTTGCCCCTTTCCTCCTCTGCTACCAAAACTCTGCCTCAAATCTCGTGTGTGTCTTGGGCAGGACAGAGATACCTGCTTGCCCCGCAGGTGGTTCTTTGCCCAGGTCATGGGGGGTGGGTAGCACTTCAGGTCAAGCACAGAATTGGGGGGGGGGGTCAGGGAAGCAGAGTATGCCGTCCATTCCAGTGTCAGTTACTAGGGTGTGTGCAGGGCATGGGAATAGTCTACACTACTGTGCTCATCCTGTTAACAATATTTAACACTTCCATCACCCCAAAGAGGTGCCCCCCATTAGTGCTCGTTCCTCCCCACCCTGCTGGAGTCAGCTCTGGTTCTTTCTGTCTCTAGATGTGCTTGCTCATGATGTGACGTCCTGCAGCAGGTGGCCTTTTATGATTGACTGACTTCTTCCCTGGGTCTCACACCTTCAAGGTTGACCTTGTATGGATCGTGACCTCTTTCTTGGCGATGGGATGGCATTCTGTAGATGGACATTTAAGGTAGTTTCTCCTTCTTGGCCTTCACGAATGGTGCTTTGGAACGATGCTTCTGTGAACACTCGCGTATGAGTTTTGTTTGGGAACCTTTTTTGTTTTTCCGAGAAAACGGAGGTACCGTGGTGAGCTCTCTATGTGAAGTGTGTGCACGTGTGCACACGTGCTCGCTCACACACTCACTTGTGCACATGGCGTGGAGGTCAGGTGTCAGGTGCCTTTCTTAATCATGGCCCACTTTGTCTGTTAAGATAGGGGTCTCATGCAACCATGGCTGGCCTAGAAACTGGCAGTGTAGACCTGTCTGGCCTCTAGTTCAAAGATCCACTTGCCTCTTCCTCTTGAGTGCTGGGTTTTAGAGGTGTGTACCACCAGGCCCAGATCCACCTGTTTTGGTTTGTTGAGACTGGATTTTTCTCTGTGTAGTTTTGGTGCCTGTCCTCGATCTCACTCTGTAGGCCAGGCTGGCCTCTAACTCACAGTGCTGGGATTAAAGGCATGCGCCACCGCCGCCCAGCCCACCTTTTTTTTTTTTTGGAGACAGTCTCTCCCTGAACATGAATGTCATCAATTGGTGAGACTGTCAGGCAGGGACGTCCCAAGAATCCTCTTGTCTCAGACTCCAGCAGATACCAGTGTGGTCAGCTTTTTATGTGGGTGCCGGGCTTCCAGACCCCAGTCCTGAGAGTTGTATGGCAAGTGTTTGACCTGCTTAGCCATCTCCTCGCCAGCCCAGCCCAATTATTTCAGTGTGTCTTCACAAGACCTCAGAGGGAGGTGACATTTTCATTTAACAAGGGAGAAAACAATGCCTTGAAGGAGCCCTGGCCCCCCTGGGGCCACACAGAAGTGGCCACCCACATCCCCGTCTTGTGAAGCAGGTAGCCTGCCTCTAGGGTTTCATGTTGAATAGGAGCCTCCCTCAAAGTGTGGTCTGTTTGCCACTGATCTGTTAGGCCAGTCCGGTTCATAGCCTTGTGATGTACCCAGACAGGTAAGCAAGAGTTTCATCTTGACTCACTTGTGGATTCGGTGGTGTTGAATTCATATGCTAGGGTGAGATGTATGTGTTAAGAGCTGGGTTCTTCTCACACGCAGCAGCTTGTGCACAGGAGAATATGTGTCTATCCTGTGCCCGTGGTGGTGGTGGTGGGGACACTAGCCTCTCTCACTTGACAGGCACCACAGGCTGATAAACTTGGTGACTGTTAGGTTCCCTTTAACCTCAGTATCTCCGAGTTCTTGTTATCTAGAAAGCAGACGTGGGCATTGCTTGTCTTCCTGCCCTACAGTCTTATGACCGTGGTCTGGGATAGAGTCTGCGCACGGTGGTACTGTAGCCACTGTTCATGAAGAGTCTGCAAGACAGTCAGTCTGTCTCTCTGTCTCCATCCTTCTGTCTGTCTGTCTCTCCCTGTGTGTGTGTGTGTGTGTCTGTCTGTCTGTCCATCCTGGGATAGAATTAGTAACTGCTTTAATCTGTCAGTTGCTTTTCCTGCGGACTGGTGTGCAGGATGGGGAGGGAGCATGCGCCAGCTGGTACAGTCGCCAGGTGAGGAATCGTAATTCTCAGGTGTAGAGTGGGCACCCTCTCCTTGAGCCTCACGTTGGGACAGTGGTACATCTGGCTTGTGGTTGGTGGCACCGCCACCTTCCTTAAACAGATTCCTGCAGCAAAGTGGTTTGTGTTGATAAACCTATTGGTATAACCAGCGTGTAAGCTAATCCCATAAGACCTGCCAGCTGGCTGTCTCGAGGGATCCTGTTCAGTTCTGAGCATCTGCCGGAGCAGTCAATGCATGCAGGCTGCACCTCGCAAATAACAGTTTAGAAAGAATGCGGTTTGACCCAGTTGCCTGGCAATATGTTGGGTGGTTCTTGTTGCCCTAACAATATGTTGCCAGATGCCAGATGTCAAACTAATTTTTGGGTATGGTGGTTTTTTTTGTTTTTTTTTTTTTTTCCCCTGAGATAAAGTCAGACTCTGTAGCCCAGGATAGCCTAGAACTCACTATGTAGCCCAGGCCTCAAATTCAGTCCCTTCCCCAATTCCCTAACTGCTGAGCAAGATTTTAAGCTTTTTCGAATTTAGATCTGGGGATGGCAAAGTAGCTCAAGGGAAGGGGGGGGGGGCGGATCGTGCTGCCAAGACTGACACGGTGGACTCCCACCAAGTCTTCCTCTGACCTGGACGTGTTTGACAGGGCCCAAGTGCCCCTCCCCCAAGGTTAAATTTAGATCATCAGTTACTAGACAGCACGATAACAATGTAAATGTTATTATTATTATTATTATTATCATTATTATTATTTGAGTTCATGAATGCTAAGTTATTGGACACTCTGGAAGTGGAGTTACAGATGGACTTGTAAGTCAATATGTGGGCTCTAGGAGTCGAACCCAGGTCCTCTGAAAGAGCAACCAGTGCTTTCTTTTGTTTGTTTGTTTGTTTGTTTGTTTGTTTGTTTTGTTTTTCCAGACAGGGTTTCTCTGTGTAGTTTTGGTGCCTTTCCTGGAACTCACTCTGTACACCAGGCAGGCCTCGAACTCACAGAGATCCGCCTGGCTGTGCCTCCCGAGTGCTGGGATTAAAGGTGTGCGCCACCTCCCGGCTGCAACCAGTGGTGCTCTTAACCGCTAAGCCATCCCTCCAGTCCCAGAATAATAATTTGTTTAAAAATAATTAGAGTATGCCGGGCGGTGGTGGCGCACGCCTTTAATCCCAGCACTCGGGAGGCAGAGCCAGGCGGATCTCTGTGAGTTCGAGGCCAGCCTGGGCTACCAAGTGAGTTCCAGGAAAGGCGCAAAGCTACACAGAGAAACCCTGTCTCAAAAAAAAAAAAAAAAAAAAAAAAAAAAAAAAAATAATTAGAGTAATACATACAAGTATAGTCATAAATTTAAATGATTACAGTAGTCAATGGATCCTGTCTGAATTCCTAAGCATTGACAGTTCATAATTCTTGATAACTAAGACACTTGATAACTTGATCACTAGCCAATGTCAAGATAATATTTTTAAGTCGGTGCCATGAGTTCAGTCGGTCATCACTTGACCTTTCCTCTGCTTATAGCCCTGTCCTGAAGCTGTGGTGGTCAAGGGCATGTTTGCCTGGACTTTCATGCTTTGGGAAAATAGTTCGCCTTTTATTGAGCCCTACAGATGTTATATCAACCTTCATGGTTCTGGTTCATTCAGGCACTTGGATGTCCTCATCAGCAGTGAATGCTATCGTAGATAGTTCTGGAATTTTCCAGAATGCCATGAGTAACAGGCTGAGGATGATGGCCCATCATGGTAGGCACTAATGTGGTGGTGACTCGGGAAGATCCCACCCAAGGGTTACTCCATGCTTGCTTTTCCTAAGCAGTTGATACATCTCTCCCTTTGTTTTTATTCGCCTTCTGTTATATTGGAATTGTATTTGGTAGGATAAGAAAAGGAAGGGCTGGGCAGTGGTGGCGCACGCCTTTAATCCCAGCACTTAGGAGGCAGAGGCAGGTGGATCTCTGTGAGTTCGAGGCCAGCCTGGTCTACAGAGTGAGATCCAGGACAGGCAGCAAAGCTACACCGAGAAACCCTGTCTCCAAAAAAAAAAAAAAAAAAAAAAAAGATGATGGAGAGGTTGTACGGTCCGTTTTCACATTGATAGACTGAGGCGTGCTCACTAGTGGAAGGAGCCCAGCGTGTTGCAGAGATACTAGTCCTTGCCTGATTGCTCAGATGTCCTCATTTCAAAGCAGCTAGATTCGTACTGGATATGAAAACAGAATAGTATGTTTTTCCTCATCTTCGGGTCTCCAAATCCTCAGAACAATAAGACTTTCTTCTCTGAGTTCCTAATATGCTTGTTTACATTTTGGTTGGAGACTTCACAGAGAGATAGATAAACCTGGATTTGTTTGTTCAGCTTGGAGATGCAGGTTGGATTTTTGAACTGAGATGTGCTTAGGGGCACTGAGCTTTTTAAATATTTCAGCTAACAGGGGAGATAGCTGATGTAACTCGAGGATGAGATTTCACAAGGAACCTGATTTATCTCTCTCTCTGTCAACTTGTTGGTGTCTTGGAACCACCCCGGCTTCCTCTTTGGTCTTTCTCTGCTTTCTCTCTGCCTCCTTCCTGACCTCTCAGGGGGAATGCATTGCAAAGATGACTGTGTACAGATTAAATACAAGGGCCTGTTTTAAGTTCGGGATGTAAAGTTGAGGTGATACTGCACACCGGGGGTGAAAGCCTGCTGGAGGATCGGGTGGACGTAGGATGCTTTTCTGTGTGATGTGTGGCTTCTGTAGTGATCAGGTGTACCCATATTGTCAGGACACCAGCAGGACGCCGGATGCCATGTCAGATTTTCTCGGAACATTGTTCTCCAGGGCAGTGTTGAATACATCTTACCGCTTGTCTTCAATTATCAACTTATGCCTGACATAACCTGTGCCAATCAGATGGCCCCAGCTAGAACTCAGAACTGCCAGGAAGCCATAGCTGAAGGGGTTTTTCATAAGCTCTGGGAGCCCCACTGGGCTTTTGAGACAACACCTTGGCTGTGTAACTCAGGCTGGCTTTGAACTCACTGTAATCCTGCCTCAGCCTCCCAAATGCTAGGATTACAGGTACACACCAGGACGCCCAACTTCAGATAGTCTTCATCATGGTAATTATTGTTACTCGGGGTTTCAGAGTAGCATTTTTTACTAATGGGCTTTGCCAAGAAATGAATGTCTACTCTCAAATGGCGATTTTTTTTTTTTTTTTTTTTTTTGCTTGCCACAGACCCAGCTTCCCACCCCTGTGGTGGGTCAGTTGGGAAGGGAACTCCACAGCAGCTCCTTAAAAATGTGCCCCTTTGCCTGAGAAGAACTGTGTAGAAAAACACAGCCCTGTAAAACGTGCTTTGTTAATTAGCAGAGTCCTTTTTTAATAATATAAAAAGGATAAAATTCACCCTTTTTGAATGTGTATTTTGATAGCTGCTAGTGTGTTCAGAAGAACTGCCCATGCCACCTAGTTCCAAGATGCTCCCCTCAGCTCCGTGAGCAGCCCGGGCACAGCAGTGGCCATTCCCTGCGTTTTGGTAGCCACAAGCCCTTACCTATCTTTAAAGTTCTTGTTTAAAAGACATTGCAGCCTGCCATCCCTTTAACTTGATATGAAATGATGAGATGGAAGGAACTTAACAGATAAAGGCTGGAGGTTGGTCTCCGTGCCAGAAGTATGCGCTGGAAAAGCTGGAAACGTCTCGCCGTTCCCTGTAGGCCCCATGCAAAGGAGGAGGTGGCCTGCCCTGCCTGGCTGGAGCCTCCTTTACTGCTTGTGAGGAAACTGCCACTCACTTAAGATCATGTGTGATCGTGCGGAAGCGGTGGATAACCCTTCTGAGAGCCAAGCCCAGCAGCAGCTCTGCCAGCTGGCCAGAGCCCCCCTGTCTTTTCTCTCCCATGACATTTAGAATAGTCAGAATTGGACCGGGTTGGTCAGAACCAGAAAAGCAAGTAGCTCGGGTAGATCGCGGGGTTTAGATAGATAGATTAGCTAGCTAAATACTTGGGATTCTTGCCAATCGTGTGAGGAGGGGATCTTGAAGTTTCTGGAAGAAAAAAAAGTTGAGTTCACACCTCTTTCTCTTGACTGTAACGGGGAGGGTGAGATCATGCCAAGGGCTGGTGAAGTTAGAGGCAGGGAAGGGAACCAACTCCCAGGGGACTTGAAGACTGCTTCTGGTGACCTTGGCTGTCCGTGGACTTGATAGCTAGTGGATATGCTCTTTGTGGCTCGATTCTGTGGTACTGACCTGTCTCCGGGGGCCCAGCTTTTGTGTAGTTCTGGATTTCAGTCCATGTGTCGCGAGTGTATTTGGCAGTTTTCTAGGGTTACTAGGGGGATGATGAACCAGGGCTGTGCTGCCACAGAAGCCTTGAGGGTCGCGGTGTATGTTGGGGAAGCTGGTATGGAGGTGGCAATGGACGTGGGGTAGTTGTACAGCCCTTTAATGATAAAGGTAGTGGCTGCTTAATGTCAGACAGCCTCCTCCCTTTTCCCTGTCCTTCTGGTTGTCTGGTGTCAGCAGAGGCGTAGAATTTATGCATTTCTCTCTCCCTGGACTTGGCTGTGTGCTTTCCACTTGTAAATGCCAACAATAGAATTAAAATATCTATTTAAAATAATAAAGGGCAGGCCTGGGAGAGATGGTTCAGCAGTTAAGAGCACTGACTGCTCATCCAGGGGATCTTGGGTTGATTCCCAGCACCCACACAGTAGTTTACAGTCGCCTATAACTCTGGTCCTCGGGATCCAATACTGCCTCTGGCTTCCACAGGACTGCACACACACGGTGCACGAACATCCACCCAGGCAAATACCCATACACATAAAATAAAAATCTCAAAATTGAAAAAATAAACAACTTCGAGGAATGTATGTGGACTAAATATATAAAAATGGTGTCTTTTACTTTGGATAGAGTTGAACCCCCTTCTTTCTGTAAGGGGTTTTCCTCCAGGGTGGTTATGTTTTGCTGTTTATTAAAGCTTTTTGGGAGATGAGAGGTAACTCAGAGAAGAATGTTGTCCCCCACTGCGTTATGCTTGGCCCCTTTTGGTTCAGTGTTTCCAGTGTGTTTTCAACTCAGGAATGCCTGCGTTGGCAATCAATCACCCCACCTTCCACCCTACAGTTCCTAGTGCGGAAAGAAAGTAGAATGTGAAACTTCTCTCTGGTCTTCCCATTGGCCTGTAGGCACTGTTAGTACCTCACGATAAAAGTACTCTCGAGGGCTCGCTCAGTTCCTCTCCTCTGTAACAGTTTCACAAACACACAGATGTGCCTCGGTTCACTCGAGGTGGTGGCATGGAGGGAGCGAGCATTCACTAGCCAGGTGTGTACGGCACCGGCTGGGCCCTGTCAGGAGGGACTTTGCGTGTTCAGGTGCGAAGACGTCATGAGATCCGGCCTTTGATGATTTGAACCGTCACTTGTAAGAAGGATCATGCATAGCCTGAAGAGGCCCTCGGGCTCCTAGTGTGAAGTTGTACCTAGAGCCGCTGCTGAATCCCTCAGCTGTGTGTATAGGGGGCCCGAAGGTTCCCGGTTGAAAACAGAGCCCACGTTAAGATAGGCGCCTCTAGAAAGGAGAGCTGTGTTAACATTTGGGAAATTCTCTGTGTCCTCACCACGTGTTTTTGTTTTGTTCTTTTATTTCTTCAAAACAGCAAGCCAGGGCTGAGCAGGAAGAAGAATTCATCAGTAACACTTTATTCAAGAAGATCCAGGCCTTGCAGAAGGAGAAAGAAACCCTCGCTGTGAATTATGAGAAAGAAGAGGAATTTCTCACCAACGAGCTCTCGCGGAAGCTGATGCAGGTAAATGGTCTCTGTGACCTTTCCTACCCCACACGCTTGCCTCCTCTTCCTCCCGCTCTCCTGGGGAGGAAAAATGGCTTTAGAGTGTTTCGTCTTAATATGTGCCCATGCGATTGTCCACTTTAGTTCTTTGATTTAAAAATGCTGGGGTCGCCGGGCGGTGGTGGCACACGCCTTTAATCCCAGCACTCGGGAGGCAGAGGCAGGTGGATCTCTGTGAGTTCGAGGCCAGCCTGGGCTACCAAGTGAGTCCCAGGAAAGGCACAAAGCTACACAGAGAAACCCTGTCTCGAAAAACCAAAAAAAAAAAATGCTGGGGTCTGGATCCTTCAGACAGTTGGCTCTGGAGCCCACCTGCACAGGAAGGCGGGAGTGAGTTGGGTGAGTCTTCACGAGACTGCCAGTGATCGCCAGGTAAGCACAAGCCAGGCTGCAGCTGGGTAGCGGTGTGGAGACACGGGACTCGACATCTACCGCAAGACTCCTTTCTGCTCTGCTGTTGGGTCACAGACATCTCCCTCCTGCAGTCAGAGGTGGGTGGGTCATCTGCACCCACGTATGTGCCTATGAAGTGAGGCCGTGTTCTAGTGGGTGCGTGGTGAGTTACCGACTGGATCAGACTGTCGTCGTCGTTGGTAGTCATGGGGTGAAGCCACGCACAAAGCACAGCAGGAGGGTTTGGGTCCCCGTTAGGAATTCGTTCATTTGCCTCCCTGCTTGTTTGTAGTTGGAAAAGTTACTAGCAAAATACAACTAAAAACTCTCTATGACAGTTGCTCTCGTATATGGCAGTCGAGACCCGTTCGGGCCGAACAACCCTGTCACTGGGGTCACCTGAGACTGTCGGAAAACACAGATATTTACATTACGATTCCTAACAGTAGCAAATACAATTAGGAAATAGCAATGGAAATAGCTTTGTGGTTGGGGGTCACCACAACATGAACTGTATTAAAGGACCAAGGCATTAGGAAGGATGAGAAGCCCTGCCCTATGGAGATAGTATGTAAATTCATATGAATTTAAGAATAAGATAAGGCCATCTTTAGCTGTGCTGAGATGTCATTGAAGGAAGCACGTGTCTGTATTTTCTGTTCAACACTATACACACAGGTTGCATTCATCACACGGAGAGTGTTGTAAGCGAGGTCCCTTGTAAGAAGGTACTAGAAGCTCGTCACCACTGTGCTTGGTTCTCAACCTCCTCACACAGAGGTTCCTCCAGGAAGCTTTGGTGTGTGGAGCGTTCGCTTTCTCCCTCCCCTTGCTTTTTCTTTCCCAGTCGTTGAATGAAGACAGTGCTGGAGCGTGTACAGAATTGGATTCCAGTAGTCGCTGTCGGTGAGGGACCGGTACAGGCGGCCAGGGCCAGTCATTAGCAGAGGCGCCTAGCAGAACGTTTTGCACACACATTTTTTTTTTAATTATTCATTTGCATTGTGATGTAGAGAGAAGAGGGAGGAGGCTGATTTGACCTGCGGTGGCCCATGTTGTCAACGGTAGATGGCTGATTCTGCGTGCTGTTTGTAGGGACGAAGACACAGCTTGTTTCTCCCGTGTTCAGCTGCGTCCTCAGTTTTCTTCATTTTTAACAGTGCTTGAGAAGCCCCCTCTCTTACGGAGCTCACATTGTTGCTAGGGTTTGGCCGAAGTGATTTCTCAAAGCAGTTAAAACCCAGCCAGTGAGATTGTTTTCTCTGTAGAGATTCACCTCGGGGCCGAGGGGCTGTGTTGTTTATGTGATTGGCTTTCCCACTCACCGATCACAGCCTTTCCAGTTGACACGGATCCCCTTCAAATAAGACATAAAACAAAAAAGAAAAAGTAAAAATGTTAAGAGCCACGTGCAGAAGAACGTGGTGACTGGACTTCAGGTGTGTTCTTCCAGTGTTTTTTATGAATTCAGCTCCACCCTGGAGAGACTGTTTCCATAATCCTTCAATCTAAATATGCATACATTAGAAACCTAAAGCCACACCCCCAATTTTTCTTTCTAAAGAGAATAAATTAGTGTTTGAACTGTATGATACACTAAACTAATTCCCTCGTCCCCCCAAGTAGTGTGTAGTCTGAGACTTCATGTGACTGCGTCTCATGTCCACCTCGATCACGGTACAGAGTGTCTCAGAACACACGGCCAAACTCTCGCTATTGGATGTAGGGATGGTTAGCATGTTCCTAGACAGTTTCTCATAAATTTTGGCTTGGCGTTTCGACCTCTAGGTGGTTGTTAGTTGTTTACTTGCTGAAATGTGGTGAACCTGTAGTTTGTTTTTGAGGGTATAATTCAGTGGCGGTACATACATTAGCACCTGACGATGTCACTGCCCTCCATCTCCAGGATGTTTTCAAATCGAAACTCATGAACCATATTGCCTCATCGTCTTCTGGGTCTTGGGATTTTGAAGGCATGTTGATTGAAGGTGGGCATCTCTGGCTTATCTTCAAGTGGGGCTCATTTTACAGCTTTATAAACCCGTTCTGTTAGCTCTCCACTGTAATGGTTGGTTTCACTTGAAAACTTGATAGGATTTATACTGTGAGGGCATTTCCAGACGGGTTTAACCGAGGAGGAAGACCTGCCCTGTTTGGATGGCACCAGCCCCATGGGCTGGGGTCCTGGCCTATCTAAGAAGGAGAAAGTGAGCTGAGCACCAACATTCATCCTTCCCTGCCTGAGGATGCAGGACTAGCGCTTCACACTCTCACTGTCACACCCTTCGGTGTGATGGACACACACACACACACACACACACACACACACACACACACCCTCACTGCCACACCCTTTGATGTGATGGACACACACCCTCAACCCATGAACGAAGTGTTTCATCACAGCGAGTAATCCACCAGGCATCCGCATGCCAAGAACCTGCCTCCGTGGTTGGCCAGTTGGAGGATTCATAACTCCAGGAGAGCACTGTCTGGTGTTGGATCCTCACTCTCCAGGCTCCTGGTGCACATTCCCTCAATGGATTCAACTGGTCCTTTGTCGGATACTCTATAAACTCTGAACCATCCAGTGTGGAAAAAGTTTTTCCATCTGGAAGATTTTTAGGGTAATTGATGTCAATAGGCTTTCCCAATTGTGTAATTGCTTTAATATGGCTTTCGAGGTGTTTGCTTCTGTTTACGATGTTTTGAAATAAAAAGCTTGCTAAGAGGGACTGTGTTGTAGGTGCCACAGACAGACAGGTGGCGACCGATCTGTTCTCCGTGACAGTGCTTAGCACCCAAAGGCCATTGGGCATCTATTTATAGGACAGTGTAGTTTCTCTGTCGTGATTGGACGTTTCCTTACTATATATTTCAAAGGGATTCCTGAGAACCAGAGACTTAATAGCTCAGGCCTCATGGAGATCTGGCTGCCTCTGCCTCCAGGCATTGAAGGGAGCGAGCGCCATGGTCACACCTGCCCCCTGAGATGCCATTAAAAACAAAATCAAGTTCATGTAACTGTAGATGAGGGGCCCTTCAGACTACCAGTCTGGGAAGCAGATATGCTGAATCCTCAGTAAAGCAAACCACACAGCACCCCCAGGCCTGCAGCGTGTAGCTCTTCTCCCAGCATGCTTTTCTGTCGTATGGAAACTTGATTCTAAGAAACATGTGTTTTCCTGAGCCCGGATTGTGGGACCGGCTACTTGATTGGAGAAAGACTGACCTGAACGAGTAGGCACTTTGGAAGGATAGCACACAGGGAAGCTCTGCTCTGCAATCTCTCAGAGAAGGCGACATCGTCATTATTTGTAAAATAAATAAATATGATGTTTTTAATGAACAAACTCAGACTGAGAGGTGACACGTATGTTAGAAGCCCCAAAAGCAGTTCTCCAAAATGTTAGCAGTAACTAGGCTCGGGGCTAAGCATGCAGTCTATTATCTATTTATTAATTTATTACCTTTGGAGGCAAGTTGTTGGGTTGGGGGGTAGTTGTTACCCTGTTTCTGATATTTGTCTCCATTCCTCTCTGCAAATAGGACTACAAAAAGTCAACAAATACTCAGGGTCCCAGTCTTTCACCGTAGAATAATTGAGAATAATAAGGAATGCTGGATTTCCTATATTCCTCAGTTTTTAAAATCTGCTCCAGTTTTGTTTGCTTACCTCAAAACAACCAATAGGTTCATGGTCTGGTTTTGATTTACATTTGAAGTTGGATCTGGCCCAGAGGGAAATGCTGTCATTCTAGCTAGAATAGAAATGACTATACTTGATTCTGCTGAGACATCAATTCTATTTTTAAATTATGTGTATATGTGAGTGCAATGCCTGCTGAGGCCAAAAGAGGGCATTGGATCATTGGATCCCCTTGGAGCTAGAGTTGCAGATGATTGTGAGCTGCCCGATGTGGGGGCTGGGAATTTGTGGGGCGTTTACCCACCACCCCCACAGCTTCCCAGAGTTTTCTTGAGTGCGAGCAGCAGGAAATATTAGATAGAAGGATTTATAGCGGAGAATGTTGCGGAGATAAACAGATAGAAAATAAAGGATAGCCTCGAGAGGGCCTGGAACCTATTCCAACGGGCCCGGACTGTCTCTGGTCCAGGGTTTTTATAGAGACACCAAGGGGTGGAGCAAAAGACCTCCTCCCCCAGCACAGCCAAGTGCAGACCATCTCAGACACCTGCACTCAGGCCCGTGGTCCTGATCATCCTCTATTCGGACCTGCTGGGTAAAGCCACGAGGAACCCGAGAACGGGCTCCCACAGGTCCCCCCTTCTTAATATATAAAAAAATAACTATTAATGGCTTATAGCAATCTCCATAGCTGTTATACCTCCCAGTATGGGAGTAGAGGATGATATAGATGGCATTTCTCTTTTGAATTAGGTCCAAGGTGACTACAGCAGTCTTAGCTGCCTCAAGCCCTTTCTAAACCAAAAACTCTTAAGGCGACTACAAACTTAAAGAATCCCTTAGCTTCATCATTACCATTAACAGGTTAACATAAATATTGCTATACATAGTCACAATTCTCTCAATCTTACAACTCAAAGCAAACTCTTAACAGAACCATTAGAATTAGCACATATGGTGCTATATATAGTTAACAATTTTCTCCGTCTTACAACTTTAACTCACTCATTTGAATTTTCTTGTTAACAGAACATAGGAAAAACTTCGATGTATTCACATCAAACTTAAACATTTCCTTAACTCCACAAAACCAGGGTGCATTAATATCAGTAGGTTTCTGCGAACATAATTCAATCTCCTAGTTCCTCCTTTTCTTTATAATTTTTAAACAAAAACTCAAACCTAGTTAGAGGAACCCAAACTTATATGTTTAAACAGTTTCATTTGTAACACAAAACCAGTTCCATAAGTAATTCCATTTTTACATAAACAGTTCCACAAAACAATTCACAAATCACCAGTTAATAAAGCATATATGCATACACAAAACTGCATCTTGATTCTAAGTAGAAATACATTTCTTCATTTAAACAGTTCCATTTTTAACCCAATTCCAGAAAACTGTTCCTAGGTCATTACTATAAGTAAGCTCAAAATTGTCCCATTGCAATGAAATCTCTATTGTTCATTTCATTTAAGTACCAAAATTCAAATGATAAATATTGGTACTAGCCTTCCAAATTTGAAGAAATCCATAACCAAAATGTTTTTGTAATTTTATCTCATTTTAAGTTCAAAAAGTTCAAACAAGAAATAAATTCTGGTATCAGGCTTTCACTTCCAAATATGAAGAGACGTTTTTCAACCAAAACTTTTTGCAGTTAATTTTTGTTCAAACAAGCGTCTCTGCAACTTTTGTTTTCACAGACAGACCTTTTTAGTTATAGTAATATTTTAAACCGCACCGTTTTTGCTGTTAGCTCAGGTTTTTCTGTGCTGCGTTGATATTCCACGGATCTCAGCTGCGGATGCCTTGTGCTGGTTCTGGCGTCCGCCATTCTTAGCTTCTTAGCGGCTTCTGGAGCTTTTGAAACCATTCAGACTGCCTACCTTGCAGTCTACTAGGACACTATCTCCTGTGTCTCAGGTGTTTTCACCATATACATTAATAGACTCACACTTAACATTTACACTTTACAAACCCACATAACATGTGCTTAAGCATAAACTCACTCAACATTTACACATTTTTACAAACTCACATATTAACATCTACTTATTTATACTTTAAGGAAACTATAGAACTACTTTAGCAAATATATTTATTAATTCTCATATACTTATATTCATTCCATCTTATTTCTTATTTAAACTTACATTTACAACTAGCATCTTACAAGCTTATTACTACATGTCTTAAGACTACCTTAGATACTTCTTACAAGCTTATATTCTTAAAGGAACTCTATAGATCTATTTTACAAACTTATATAGGCTACAAACTCACATATCTTATTTTCATTTTTCTACTTCTTACTCTTAATTATTATCACTATCTCTATTATAAAGATTCTCTTAACTAGACAGGAAGTGTGTACATCATTTCTAAAGTTTACAGTTTATAGTTAGCTTTGTTATAAAGCACTGGGATTTAGTGAGTGTTATTATAGAGTTGTGATACTTGTTGTTAGGGGATTGTAACATTCTCGGGACAAAGCCACACTCTAAAGTTGCCAGTTCTCTCAGCTGTTTGGACCGGCAGAGATGCACTGTCAGCGGTAAACGGTTTTTAACTAGAGGCTGTCCCTTCACCCAAATTCATAATAGCTCCCCTAAGTACTTCAATTCAGACAAACATTTCTATTACAGCAGCACCTTTGCTTTGTTCTACTGAAAAACTACGCTGAGGGTGAAATTATCATATTTAGCTGCTGTAAAGCTCTTCGCCAAAAACTGCACAGCTATTAGGTGGTATTTTAAGGATTTTAAAGTGACTTGTTTGTTCTTATAGGTACCTTTTTGTCATCCAACTGCCGTAAAAACTTTGCACAGCTATTAGGGTAAATAAGGCATTTTACCATTGGAGCCCCAAACCGCGAAGCGCCTAGTTCTGTATCCTTTCAATTTTTCATTGGAACTGACACTTAAACTCTTAGATGATTTTCCTCCTTATTCTTTTAAAGGCTTTATTTTAAGTTTACCATGAATGTATTTTCAAGCTGACAAAAGTGTTTCAGGGCAATGTCGCCATCTTTAGCGGAAAAACTACCTTTCCCAGAATGCATTTCCCTTATATCAGTCCATAATAATATCAGTCCCTTATATCATTTCCCATATTTCTTTTCGGGTTTGAGAGTCAACTGGTTCTCTTTTACCATACTTGTTTACAAATTCTTGCCCGGGAGGTTTGAACAAAGTTTTTTGTTTTTGTAACGGGAGATTTGAACAAGCGTTTTACATTTTTCAGCTATGGGACATTGGGAGGTTTCTATTCTCCTCAGCTGGCTTTAACAGGTGTTTCAACTTCATCAGACACTGGCCCCGGATCAGAACCGCACCTGCCTCGTTAGCCGGCATTGAGGCTGGCATTTCTTTTTTTTTTTTTTTTTTTTTTTTTTTTTTTTTTTTTTTTTTTTGGTTTTTTGAGACAGGGTTTCTCTGTGTAGCTTTGCGCCTTTCCTGGAACTCACTTGGTAGCCCAGGCTGGCCTCGAACTCCCAGAGATCCGCCTGGCTCTGCCTCCCGAGTGCTGGGATTAAAGGCGTGCGCCACCACCGCCCGGCGAGGCTGGCATTTCTGATAGCAACTTTCCTCGGGGTTTGTGTTTGTTTTAGCCAGTCAGTGAAAAACAAGATCATTTACAACAGCTTTTCCATAGCTCTTTCAGAGAGATTTTCTCCCACTGATCTTATTCTCATTTTGTTTATTCCTTACCCCCCAGATGCAGAGCTTCAGGTATCTGTCTGCGGCTCTGTACCTCTGCTAGCTGCCTTTGGAGGTAGGGGCTTTTTTTCCCCCCTGAATCTGCCTCAAACTCTAGCAGCTTTGTCAGGTCATGCATTTTCTGGGGAGGAATCTGTCCCCTCTCTCTTCAGAGTCTTTCTCCCAGACAGTATCCAGTTTGGTCTCAGTTTTTCCCCTCTACCCCAGAAACAGTTTCCAACACTACAGTGGCGGCTTTCTCTGCTACTGAAGGTAGGGGTTTTCTGTCTGTTTTCGGGGTCTGTGTGGTTTGCGTACAGACTGAAAATCTAACAAGGGAAGTTTTTGCCATTTCTAAACTCCCATTAGGACAGGTGCTTTGCCTCATCAGGCCTTCACCTGGCCCAGTCCCCCAGTGGGTTGCATTTGCTTGTCTGGGTGCTCAAGGACAGAGCTTATGCCAGAGGCAATCACCCCTCAGGGCTACACTCCCTCATCTCAGGGAGTTAGTTGAAACAAAGTTTTTCTCAAAGGTGCTTTCTCTGACAGAAAAGAAAGCTTTACTCCTGGATAGTTTTGTTTTGCCCTGGCTGGGCTCTTTCCCCAGACAGCGTTCTGACTCGGCAGCACGACTGCTTCAGACACAGATCAGCTTTACTGTTTTCCCAGAAAGGTCCTTTCTCTGATAGGAAAGCTTTTTCTCAGATTTCTTTTTGCAGTTGTGGACCTATCAACCCGGGACTTGTAGGAAAGTGGACAACTGTGCCGTTCCCACCGGCTTTAGCTTTGTTTGTTCATTAGCAATCTTCCCCTGGGTCCTGCACCTTCCTGCCTCAGCTCTGTGCTCCAGGAAGTTTGCAACTGCAGGAACCCTAGTATCCCCGAAATGCACTCCAACTCAGAGAGGCTGGCCAGTCGCCTCTGGGTTTTTGGTCAGAAGCGAGGATACAGTTTGCATTGCTTCAGGGGATCTTTGCATTAAGATTAGGAGCATCTTTCCTTTCTGAAATGCTCACTCAGAAACAAAGCACTTGACGCCTCAGCTTGGCTGTAACTGAAAAGCTTGGCTTTTTTGCTTTTCTCAGGCAAAGTTTCCTGCCCTTTGGGCTCTCTGTAGCTGTTCACCCTTACTCTCCCCAAGCGTTTCCCTCAGGGTACTCTGACCCACTGTCTTTTACTAGCTTGAAGAGACAGAGTTTAGAAGAGGTTTTTAGAAACTTGTCCTTGCCTCCTGCATTGCAGGGAGGATTTTTAAAGCTTGAAAGAACTTAGAGAGGTTTTGCTGTCTTAAGAGGTTTGTTTTCCCTTAGAGCTAATCACAGGTGGTCCCCATACTAATATCTTCAGGTGATTCTACTCTCGTCTTTCTGAGAGAAGGTTAGAGGCTTTAGTTTTTAAGTTTCTTAAGAGAGAAAGATTAAGGCTTTTTAGAGAGATTTTCCCCCCAAATTTTCCAAGAAAAGCTTTAGAGTTTAAGAGAAAGATTTCTTTCCCCCCAGGAGAAAGACCAACTTTTCCCAAAACTTTTTAACTTTAAACTTTGACTTCTTACACCCCCATTTTTGCCTCAGGGAGAAATTACTTTCTCCTGCCACTTGGACTTAGCATTTCAGCCGTCCCCAGGTTCCATAGGAAACTTTTTCTTCCCCGTAAGCTCAAAGAAGAGCTTTTTTACTTCCCGTAAAGCCCAAAGAAAGATTTTTTTCCCCAGTTTGCTTTCAAAGCCCCCAAAGTTAGAAAATTGAAGAGTTTTTCTGTCTAGTTGCCTTACTTATTTTTTCCTACACAATCTTACACTTCTAAGTTTTTCCTAAACTATATTACTACCCTATACCTAATACTTATCACAGATAGAATTTGAGAAAGGGATAGAAGATAGAAAATTTTGACAGAAGAGAATTTCGCTGCAGCATCGGACATCCTTCCAGTCCGCTTTCCTTTTCTCTCGAGGATAAAACCCCTGCCTCACCAAAAAAATATATATATAAAAATATATATATTCCATAACACCGGCATGCCTTTCCACTGGCAGGGCTGACTCAGCACTTTCACCAAAAACTCTGTATTAAAACTATTATTTTCCTTTATCTTTAGTCCCTATTACTTTGTCTTAAGTCCCTGTTCATTTGTCTTTAGTCCCCCCTTTTTTTGTTCCCCCTTTTTTTCTTCAGTCCCTTTTTCTTTAGTCCCTGTTCATGGCGCCATTCTGTGGGGCGTTTACCCACCACCCCCACAGCTTCCCAGAGTTTTCTTGAGTGCGAGCAGCAGGAAATATTAGATAGAAGGATTTATAGCGGAGAATGTTGCGGAGATAAACAGATAGAAAATAAAGGATAGCCTCGAGAGGGCCTGGAACCTATTCCAACGGGCCCGGACTGTCTCTGGTCCAGGGTTTTTATAGAGACACCAAGGGGTGGAGCAAAAGACCTCCTCCCCCAGCACAGCCAAGTGCAGACCATCTCAGACACCTGCACTCAGGCCCGTGGTCCTGATCATCCTCTATTCGGACCTGCTGGGTAAAGCCACGAGGAACCCGAGAACGGGCTCCCACAGGAATTGAACTCAGGTCCTCTGCAAAGAGCAGTGGGTACCCATAACTGCTGGAGCTGTTCTCTCTCCAGCCTCTCGGGTGCCATTTTTGTTACTGGCTTGGCCCCCAAGGTTAGATTGCCTTCTAGAATTACAGTAGTTCAGTTAGTTTTCTAGCATCTGCAGAAACACGGAAGGAAGTTTCGTGCAGAACTGGTGGTAAAGCCCCTAGCACCAGGAGATTGCCAGCCGGTGCCTCGGATGGGCATCATGCAGAGGATGATGGCCAGTGCTTCAGACTGGTGCCATGCAGCAGCAATAGCATCCTTCCGTCTCTCACAAGGGAATAAAAACATGGGCGGTGTCCAGTTCTTGTTTGCCTACCTGCCCTTGCTGTGATGGTTGGCGTGAATGGCCCCCATAGTCTCCTGTATGTCTGAGTCCTTGATTCTCAGTTGCCGCCTGCTGAGGTAGGATGAGGAGGGATGGTCTTGCTGGAGGAAGTATGCTGCTGGGGACATGCTTTGAGACTTGTGCCATTTCGAGTTCACTCCCCCTGTGCCTCCTCCCTGTGGGTCAGGATGTGAGCTCTCAGCTGTTCCTGCCGCCACGCCATTTGGTGACCACGCGAGACCAACCAAACGCTTCCTTTGATACGTTGCCTTGGTCATGGGGCTTTGTCTCAGCCATCGAAAAGAAACTTGCCCCCCGCCTTCTCACTGATGGAGAAGTTTTGTTTCATTTCGGTACCGCCAGATTGGACGTATTTTTCCCAGAACCCCCTAAGTGCTATGCCTCTGAGTAGTAGCCTGGTGTGTCTGTAGCTCACTTCACTGGAAGTGAGCGGAGACTCCCAGACCTTCATTTTCAAAGACGCACACTAGGATTTGAGGTCATTTCCTGCCATTTCCACAAAGGTGGTAACTCATTTTATAGTTTGTGCAGGCAGCAAAATCACATGACGTAGCGATAATAAGAAACTGTTTTGTTAATTTCAGGGTCACCAAGGTCAAGAATGCCTTGGCATCCATTCAGATGACAACTTGGCCTCCTGTGGGGGAGGTGAAGGGACCTTGCTATATGTTTTTCGTTAGATTGGCTGGACCCGTGGTCCTTGTGGCCAGTAGTGTTTGGAGAGAATACTGACCGAGCGAGATTGCTTTTACATTATAGCTATCAAAACAGTCAGAAGGTTTGTTTTTCTACTTGCTTCTCATTCCCAATTACCAGACTCTCATCTCTGTCTGGTTTTCATTTCCTTTCATGGAGCAAATAAGTTCCATTCACAAAACAGCTGCAGGGAGCTGCCAGATTGCTTAAACTGCATTTGAAATGCCACAGACCCACCGGTGGCCAAAGCATAAATCCAAATGCTCCAGTAAATAGCATGCCGGGGCAGCTCTCAGTAGAACGGGATCAGTATGAGGACGAGAGAAAAACGACAGAGCTCTTCAGTGACAAAACATTGCCTAGCGCCTGGCGAGATGGCTCCGTGCTTGAGAACACTGGCTGCAATTCCAGAGGACCCGGGTTCGATTCCCAGCACCCACACTGTGCCTTAACCGTCCGTGATTCCAATTTCAGGGGCTCCGGTTCTCTTCTAGCCTCTATGGGCACTGAACACGTGTGGTGTATGAGACATACATGCTGGCAAAGCACCCATGCACATTCAAAAAAAAGATGGAAAGCCCCAACATTGCCACGTTTCTCTGGAAGTCTGCACGAGAGTGTTCGCACACGCAGTTCATCCTTAAGTGAGTTAGTAGTCAGTCTGGAAAAATGGTAAGGGGTCGGAAGCTTCTGTCTTGACTTTGACGTAAAATATGAGATGGAGTAGATAGCAAGGAAAATAAAGGTTAAAGGAAAATAAAAATCGTTAGGTAAAGCCAGGGCAAAAGCTTGCTGGATTTATGAGAGGGAGGGGGAGCATTATTATTTCTAGTTGGAAGTGTGCATCTTGTGTCTTGACAGGTGGTTGACTTGACGGAATGAACTTTAGCCATCAATAGGAACCTCTTTCAAACAAAAGAGCATCACAGGAGACCTACAGGTGTGGGCCTCTGTGGCTGGAAAAGCAGTTCCCATCATTCAAAGTGGGAAAGCAGCTGGCGGAGTAGGTTGATGTAGACGGCTGGAAACTCAGTAGAGATGTCTAGACTCTAGATGGAGAAAACAGGCCTTTGGACAGAGGCCCTGGCTCAGTGGAGACATCCTGGCTAGTGACGATAAGTCAGGCTGGAGGTACTGTCATTAGGAGCTAGTTATCTCTATAGCAATCAGCACCATCCCTAGGAGATGTGCCCTGAGGGTCAAAGACGCCACAGGAGATTGCTTAAGGACAGGGTGCAAGGGAAGCCAGAGAGAGGGACCAGGTGCCTGTGACACACACAGCCAATGTGGAACTGTAGTCCTGAGAGAGAGAGAGAGACAGACAGACAGACAGACAGACAGACAGACAGACAGACGCAGACACAGTCAGGAGGAGAAATGACAGAGAATTTGACCAAGCTGCTCTTGCTGGTAGATAGCTGAATGGCCAGGACACAAGTGAGAAAGTCCAGAACTCCAGCAAAAGTGCTAACAGCTTACCATGCACCCGCTGCTCAGAGAGAAGCGGAACTGTGGCATCTTTGGAAGAGATTTGCATTTCCTAAGGAAGCTGGAAATCTTGACTCCCAATGATGCGGCAGCCACACTCGTCCCTCGGGGTCACCCTGTCTGCACGTGGACACCACCCCTGGAGAAGAGGTTCTGTTGTCTTATCATTCCTAATAACCACCAGCTGGAACTAACTCAGTGTCTGTGACCACCAAAGGATGAACATGACATACTCATTGAGTTGGACATTCAACGCGGTTTGACTTATCACAAGTACATTTAACATTTTAACAAACGTTCAAAGGAACACAAAAGCAGGCAAAGCTGTATCTAAATGTGGACAGGCAGTCAAAGAAAAGGAAATAAAAGGATGTGGGGACGTGACTGCCGTGAGAAAGGGGGTTTGAGGGCCTTGGGGATGGGGTATGGTCAGGGAGAGGCATGCGGGGCTTTGGGGAGCCTGGATGTGTCGACTTGGGTGAGGGCTCTTGAGCGGACAGTGGCAGGCACTAGTTGCATTCTGCAGCCTCCTGGGGTGTAGTCGAACTTCGACACCATCACAGCTTTGTTCTTGGTATGGATTTGGTACGCTCATTATGGTGTCCTTGGTACATACCGAGCGAGTTGTTTTCACTCATCCCGAGGCCTAGTCTAGGGCAGACAGTGCCCACAGAGTGTGGGTGCCGTCATTCATCCAGCCACTGTGTGAGTTTTCTCGGGAGATTCTGGAGTAAAGAGTCCTGGTCCCTACCCTTAAGGGCAGTACAGTGTGGGCGGCCGCCGCTTACGTCAAGGCCAAGGGCAGAGCGTTTGAAGCCAGAGACCTTGGCTGGAAACCCTGCATTTCCCTTTACCTGCAAGGCTTCTGGCTGGCTGCCTTGCCAGCCTGTGACGGCAAGTTTCTGTCCTGTGCACTGCATGGGGTCACAGTTCCCTATGCCGCGGAGCTTCCGGGGTTCTCCTGCCTCTGCCTCCCGCCTCTCTTAGGAGCCCTGAGATTGCAGATGCATGCTCACACCTGGTGGTCTTCCGTGGGTTCTGGAGATTGTTTCATCGAGGAGCCAAGCTCAGCCCACTTTATTTCTCTCTGAACCTAGAGCTCTCTAATTCATCTCTTCAGTGGGCCAGTGAGTGAGCTTCTGGGATCTGCTTGTCTCCCTCCCCAACCCCCAAGCTCTGGTATTATAGGCATGCCAGCACCTCAGCCAACATTGTACATGGGTGCTGGGCCAACAGCGTCCTCAAGCTTACATGGCAGGGGCTTCACCCACTGAACCATCTCCATAGCCCAAGGTTTATCTCCACAGCCGCTCCCTTATTCAGGCCCATCCATTTCTGCTTTGGGGTGAACCTCATGCTGTTACTTGTACTAAGCATGGAGGAAAGCCCAGCAGCTGACTGGACTAGATTACAGAAGGACTTGAATGTTATGGAAATGTCTTTGGACTTGATTTGCAGCTAATAGGCAGTTATTTTAGAGTATTGAAGAGGATACTGGATTATCAGGGCTTGCTTGCTGTGCTGGCCAGATTTATGCCAAGTTGACACCAACTATAGTCATCTGAGAGGAGGGAACCTCCATTGAGAAAACGCCTCCATAAGATCAGGCTGTAGGCATGCCTGTAGGGCGTTTTCTTAACTATAGATGGGGGAGGGCCCAGCACATTGTGGGTAGTGCCATTCCCGGGCTGGTAGACCTGGGTTCTATAAGAAAGCAGACTGAGCAAACCATATGGAGAAATCCAGTAAGCAACACCCCTCCATGGCCTCTGCATCAGCTCCTGCCTCCAGGTTCCTGCCCTGCTTGAGTTCCTGTCCTGACTTCCCTCCGGGATAAATAGCAATATGGAAGTGTAAGCCGAATAAACCCTTTTCTCCCTAAGTTATTTGGTCATGGTGTTTCATCACAGCAATAGAAACCCTAGCCAAGACTTCTGCTGATCCAGATCTGCTGAAGACTCAGATCCATGGTCGTCAGTGGGTCTGGGGATATCCACTGACATAATCTCATGAAAGGTAGTAAGACCTCAGCTGGACTGCGTCATCGAGGGTGTTTGACAGCCCTGGCAGAAGCCGAATTGATGTGGTGGAGGACAGAGAGACATGAGGGAGCCATTGAGCTCAAGAAGGTCGGGACCAGCAGTGTCAAGGGTTGGAAATCAGAGCACGCTCTGAATTAAGAATCGAATGGAATTCTGAATTGAAGTCAGAGCGCGCTCAGACCCTAGCGGTGATCCCAGGGCTCACGGTGTGCATCTGAGTTGCCTCTCAGTCGAGGGATGTACAATTGGTTCCTGAGGGGTGATGAATGTTCTCAGACATTTTGAGATATTTTCTCAAGGACTAGGTGAATGACACTAATTCCAGTGACTGTCCTGTGGTAGGTTTTAACTGGTCCCGTGCAGGTGGCTGTGGCCGTCTGAGCCGTCAGTCATCTGAGGATATTGGGGCGGGGGGAGCAGGGAGTTGTACACAAAGAGGCTGTTGAGTGGGGTGCCTCGGGTCTCCTTGAGGAAGCTGGGTCCTGGGGTGGCCCTCAAATACTGGTGAGAGCGCATCAGGAAGACCCACAGCATTGCCGTGCAGCCTGGGACCTGGCAAGGGCCACCTTGTGGGCACCCGTGGCTGCTCAGGGTGGTGCCCAGGGTGAACAGTTGCGCTCTCCTCCCCGTCGTAGCAAATGCTTTTGAGAGCACAAGGTCATCTGGTTCTGTAGGCTTGTCATCCCAGCTCCTGAAGAGGCGGAGGCAGGAGGTTTACGTGTTCCCCTGAGCAACTGGGATCCTGTCTTAAAGTGAAACCTGCTAGGTGAACGTCTTACTGTGTACCATGATTCTAGTTTCATAGATTTGCTGTTGTCAGTATTAACAGTATACACCATAACTGTTATTATTATAAGTTACTCCATAATCATTGAGATGACCTCCTAGAGAGTGTGCTTAAACCCTTGATTTCAAAACATTATTTCATGCGTATGTATGCACACACCTGAGTGTGTATGTATGTGCATCACGTGCGTGCATAACCTGGGGAGGTCAGAACAGGGCATCAGATCCCTCTGGAACTGGAGTTAGAATTGGCTGTGAGCCATCATGTGGGTGCTGGGGACAGAGCTCTTGCCCTCTGTAAGGGCCGTTATGGGCCATCTTCAGCCCCTAAACTCTTTAATTTTCAGAACGACTCTTTTCATCCCAGGAAGCATTTAGCAGTAGAGATGCATTAAGGAAACACTGGCGGTTGATTTCAGGCACGTCGGAAAGTTTGCTTGCTTACTTTGCTCAAGTTTACTTTAGTTTTCGTTAAGACTCGGAGACCTTACTAGCAGTGTGTGAAGGGCTCTGATGAGATTCAGAGTTTAAAGGATGTATTTGAGGGTTTCACCCGTATTGGAGACAGAGCAGAGAGGGTCCTGGAGCTAATTTCTGGTGACGTGTCTCCGATCTGCCTCCACTAGGGTTCTCTGGAGGGTTTGTAGTGTCATGAGCTGTGGTTTGAACCAGCAGGTGGAGTCGGGGTGTCCATTCGAGTCCAGGATGGCTTGAATTAAGGTGAGGGTAGGTTGAGGGTCTCTTCTGAAATGCTTGAGACACACAGTGTAGGGAATTTCAGGTATTTTAGGAGTTAGGGTTGTCTGTTTATTCCTAATGGACAAAGGGACTTGAGTCTGAAAACACAAAATTCACTGAATGTCCATCACACAGTGTGAGCATTGCATCCAGCCTGGATTTGGTTTCGGGGTTGAATGCCCCCCCCTCCCTTAGTTTTACCCTGACATGAAGGCAGGTGTGACACTTACTACCTGTGGGGTTTTCTCGGTGCTCAGATAGTTTCAGATTTTTGAAGCGTTTGGGACGACTTTCAGGTTAAGGGTACTCAGCACGGATAATTTTTTCATTTTTATCTCAGGCAGACAGACTATCTGCAGCAAACTGTGTAGTCCTTTGAACATTACTGCCAGCCCTCCCCCCCCACACCTCTCCCCCTCCCTACTCCCTGCTTCTCCCCCGCTCCACCTCCCTCCCTGTCCCCCCTTCATCTTAAACCTCATCCCATCCCTGTGGGGGTGTAGGACATCCCTGTGCTCCTCTCTTTGAACCCTATTTTTGGCTTCCTCTGCTCAGAAGCTCCATGCGCTGCCTTGAATCACCTGTCACCTGAGAGGTGGCAGAGGAAGCCGCAGAGGGCTGCTGACTCTGTTTTCTCCTTGGGGGACAAGAACGGCTGTGAATCTCCAGGAGCCTCAGGGTTTGGGGTAGCTTGGTAGCTTCCAAGTGGTTAGGGGAACCTGGGGACCTTGTCCTAGTAATGACAGCTTTAGCATCCAGTTTTCCTGAGGACATGGCTCTTGAGGAAACAGAAGACGCAGAGTCTTTACAGCCTTTGTTCCAAGTTCACCGTGCAGTCTTTTAAGGGAAATGCATCACTGGTTATTGACAGCAGCCGAACATCTGTCTAAATATGACTTCCTGCCATCAGCCGGAGCCTCTCTGTTCTCGGATTAACATTCTCTGACAGATGATGCTGGTTAGGCCAGAAGCTTTCCCGCCGTGTTAGATTCCATTCTTTATTGTTTTAATTTACCTGGGGCAGAATCAATAGTACTCTTAAAAAAAAAAAAAAAAAAAGGAAAGAAAAATTAAAGGAGCCATTTTTAGCTAATAAAATGTCTGCCGTTGAAAAACACGTTGGATGTATTTAGAAACACCTTTATGCAAACGGATTAAAGGGTTTAAGACTTAGGCGCCTCTTGCCCTTACCTCACAGACAGGCCTAATGTCGCTAGTCTGTTTCAAGGCACGGGGACATCTTAACAGTGGGTTTACCTACCACCACCATCATACCTCCAACCACACAGGTGTGGAATGGCAGTATTTGGTGAACATCTTGCTTATTTTCCAGGGTCCAATGCTCAGAGTCTCTTCCCGGGGCTCCGTCTATTCGTGTAGTTTTCATTACTGCATGGTCTTGCAGAACCTGAGTTTTCAAGAAGGAGCTAAGAATAGGTTTACCCCTGTAAGCATCCCCTCACATCTGCTTTCCGTTATCCTTCTGGGTCCCTGCAAGGGTGACCAGCTTAGCTTGCTTTTGGAGATGATACGGCAGATGTTTCAGTTAACGCTTCCCGTGGCGGAAGATGACCTCAGGTTGAAAGTTGCTTTTAAACAGAGTGTGCACTTCCTAAGCAGCAGAAAGCCTGCCAGATGTGAGTGTGTGGTGTCCTGGCCGGGGTCTCCCAGTCACCCGCTGTGCCCTCCTGAGGAAGAGTGGCCAGCCTCATTTTTCTTGGATTTCATCATTTGACTCTCCAGGTACCAAACATGTCTCTAGGCACACCTGGCGGCAGAGTCTAAGGGCAGCCTTCCTGGCCTGTCTTGGGTTTGCTGGGGGATGGGGTCAGGAGCAGGGTTGTGGTTCCGGACTCTTGTTCGGTGAGCTGTTGTGTTCTGTATAAAAATGGAGGTGACTGTGGTGGGCTCCACTGCTCAGGCAGAACACACTGTTCAGCGAGAGTTCAACTTGGTGTACTTCATTGTTCCCAGCAGCTTTTACTTAGCTTCTCCAGGGTTCTGAAGCAGAGGGCTGACTGTCCCTGTCTCATTGACCCCGCCCACCCAGAGTGCCGGACATCATGGCTGGTTATTCATGAGCACTCTGGCCTCCCCTGTGGGTTTTGAAGGTTGGTTTGTATTTTAAAAAATTACGTAAAATTTTTACTTGTAACACCATGGCTTTAACTTTTAATTGCATATCTGAGGTTCCTCCCTGTTCCTTCCCCCACCCCCCACGCCCTGGGTTCTTTAGCAAGACGTAGGAGGTGTGATGGATGATTTCATTATGCAAAGAAAACTAATGTTGCTGATTTTTGCCAACACTAGCTTACGCGCACCTTGGGAAATCGCATAATTCTGAATAATTTGCTAAGTGTATTTTTGGATTGTGACATCTCCTTCTACAGTCGTGATGCAAATCTGAGTAGCTTACAGTTAATTTGATGACTGGCAGTGTGCAGTTTCTACATGGAAAATTCCTCGGGCCGGTGAGATGGCTGAGCGGGGTGGGCAGAGGCACTTGTCACAAAAGCCCAATGACGATGACGACGTCAGTTCAGTCCCAAGTCTCCAGGGCAGAAGAGGAGAGCTCACCTTCTCTTGAAAGTTGCCCTTTGACCTCCACGTGCTATTGGCATGCGTGTGCCCAAAGTCCTTTAGTCTTTCTGCCCATGATGTATAACTTAGAGAGATGGCAGTATGTGTTCTCAAGTGCCCCTCCCTTCTGTTCTTCGAATCCCCAATTCCTCCCCGCAGAGACATCCACTGAACTCTGTTAGAATAGCTAACCGTGTTTAATTGTGGTTTAGTATTTGCTCTTCGGATGATGCCCGGCGTACACATGGAAGCAGCTACCAGTCGTGCGCGTGTGAGCACAGGCGGGCACCCTTGTTGTGTGTGTGTGTGTGTGTGTGTGTGTGTGTGTGTGTGTGTGTGTGTGTGTGTGTGTGTGATCGAGCGGCTTCCTAGTGGTGCAGCCTTCGGAAGCCCGGATTTGCATGGTGTTTATGGCGTTGGAGTCGCTCGGGGCCCACACCCATGTTCTTCTCTTCCAGCTGCAGCATGAGAAAGCGGAGCTGGAGCAGCATCTGGAGCAGGAACAGGAGTTTCAGGTCAACAAGCTGATGAAGAAGATTAAGAAGCTGGAGAATGACACCATCTCCAAGCAGCTCACCTTAGAGCAGGTGAGCCCCAGCTCCCCAGGCTTTCTCTTTAAGCCTACCTTGGTGGGGGGTGGGGGGGTGGGGGGTGGGGTCGCGGAGAAGGAGGAGAGGGAGACTCCTTCCAGCTCTTCCCTCCCTCCCACAGCAAGTGTCGGTGAGTTTCCAGAGTCCCTGTTCATTCTCTCATACGCTCGCTCACTTTAGTCACAAACACTGCGGTGAGCTCCTGATTTACGGGGTGGGGGTGGGGGGACAGACGGATGGACGGACATCAGGTTCCTTTTCTGTGAAGTAGAGGGGGAAGGTTCTAACGCCAGGACGGTTTCTGGGTCAGTCCTACGGCAGGCTTGTGGGGACCAAAAGCTGCTTTCAGGAGTGGTTCAGCAGAAACGATGGACATCTTCCCACAATTCTAGCCCTCTCGCAGGAACAGGCTCCGCTCGGCTAGCCTTCTGAAGACGGATAAAGGAGTGGTAGACTTGGTCGGCTCATCCTGGGTAGGATGGCCCTGATGAACTGTGCTCACTTCTCTGAGCCCCAGGTCTCCGTTAGCAAAGAAAACAGGGAACGCTGGTATAACTGGACCCATCCGCGTGTCTGACAGGCTGGGGTGGGTGCCCATTCCAGAGCTAGCCTTAGAAGCACACACTGGTCCTTCTACTCAAGTCATACACGGCTGTGGCAGCCGCCATCCTTCCGTTCAGGCTGCTGGACCCCGGGACTGGGACCTTGGGTGCCTTTTCTCACTCGGCAGCCCAAAATGACATTTCCCTAAGACACCTTCTAAAAGGCCGTTCACGGTGTGTGTGTCTGGCCTTCCACACAAAGCTGAGCCGGGTAGGATAAGACATCCCAGCTCTTGTCTTACAGATGCTGAACACCATATAATGATTTGGCTACACCTCTCAGGCTAACACTTCGATCCCTCTCGTAGCCTACATCTTTTCTGTTTGTCCATCCCTGTGCTGACCCATTGGCCCGTCACTCTCTAACTCTGGTTGTTAACAGTTGCCCGAGTTGGAGCCAGGATGGGAGTGAGAGGCATTTCCAGCCAACAGTGACTTTTCTTTTTCTTGTTACTTACATAGAGCCCTGCCCAAAGGTATCCAAGGAAGGGACCGATGGTCCCTGGGTTTTGTGGGGCTGAATGGTTCCTTTAAAAAGGTCCTCACCCCTTCCATGTCAGATTGGGTTTCCAAGGGCTGGTTGTTTCCTAACTACACCTAAGAGCACTCTATTTCTGTTCATCGCCTTTCCAGGGTAGATGTGATATCTAAGTTTTAGAAGACTTGTTTCCCCAGTTTTAAACCATTTTGTTCCAGTGTTTTCCATTGCTGTGATGGTAAACAGCCCAGCCAGGTAAACCTCCGAGGATTTGTGTCTTAATCCGGGATCCAGGTCCCAGGCATCTAGACCGTTTCACCGAGGGACACCCAGGCAGCCCAGTTAGAGTCTCACAGTCTCGGTACTGCGTGAACTGTGCTGGGATGTTACCGTGTTGCTAGCTGGTATTTTCGGCAGCCTCTGCCTGGTATGTGTTCATAAGCTGTGACCCTCGTCCCCGGCTCTCAGTTGTGGCCACAAGGTGGAGGAAGTAAGCTGGCATGAGGTAGGGAATGGGTGTCCTGTCCGGTGCCAGCAGTTTTCCAGGGGAGACACAACACACATGTCTACTCACCCCAGGTAGGGACCTCACAGCAGGCAAGATATGGATACTACCAAAGTCCAGCCTGGTGAACCAGTGAGTTTTAATGAGATTGCTGACAGGGATGTGGGCGAGGGGTTATTATAGGAGCAGAAATGACTCAGAGACAGCTCTTATCCCTAAGGCCTACCCCAGCACAGGTGACAGCTCACCAAAGCTGGAAACCTGGAGCACACTGCACAGCCTGCGGGCATGTTCAGCAGATTGAGTCCAGACCTCTCCTAGGCAGGTGGGCCAGTTCCTGCCGCTTCCGGGCAGCCAGCCGGTCTGGCCTCAAGTCTTCTTTGCAGCTTTGGTTCCTGGAGTCTGAGGTGAGGGACTCTTAGGTTTTTATTGCTGACTCGGGCAGGGAGGGGCCCAGTAAGTCTAGTGAGTTTCAGGGGCTTCATGAAGCTATTTTGAGTTGTTTACCTTCCTGCTTCAGGAACTGTGCTGTAGGATGGAATGTATCCATCTCAGAGGAAACGTACAAAGGGGTGTGAAGGCCAGCCTGGAGCATGGATGGTGGAATGCACTGTCTTTCAGGGTCTAGACTCTTCGCAGGCTTAAGTAACAGCCCAAGGTGTACATTCTGTCTGTGAGCTTGCATCTGATTAGGAAAGGGTCTCCAGCAGAGTGAGCCTCTTGGTGGAAGGGCATCTGAGGGTGAGGCATTGTCAAGATTGTATTTTCATTAAAGTGGAGAGATGTAACATTGCCTAACATTTCTCTCGAGGTCCGTGTGGGTGGGTCTGGGTGGTCAAGTGTGAAGAACTAAACTGCGTCTTTTTACACTGCGGGTCATCTTAACCAGCGTTGGGGAGGGATGTTCTGGTTCCTTGTGAGCCACAGTGGGGCCTCTACGGCATCTCCTGAGCCGCTCTGTGTACCTGTATGGTATGTGATGGGGTGCTGTGCCATCTGTTACAGGCAGCATGGCTTTTGAAGGTGTGTGCTGTTCCGTGCTCTGCGTGGCCTGTTGCTGTCAATGGTGCGTGCATTTGTTTTTGCAGATAGTCAGGCACTGTTGTGGCCGTAGCTGCTACGAGAGAGTGCTCTGCCCTGTGGCCCCATATACACACCGTGGTGAGGCAGAACCGTCCCGAGTGTTGCTTTGAGCACAAGGGAGCTGTCGTTTACCTGTTAGAAGATAGCATGAGGTGGGAGGAGTGTTCAGGGCCTGATGGTGTGAAAGGAAGGAGCCAGGTGCGAAGCTGCTTCCTCTGTTTAGGTTTTCCTTTTGTCCTGTTTTTGAAGACAGGATCTCAGATAGCCCAGGCTGGCCTCAGACTCATTGTTGTAACGAGGATGACCTTGAACGTCTGGTCCTCCTGCCTCCAGTGGGATTAGAGGTGCACATCACCACACCCAAGTTTCTAACCCAGGGGATCAAACCCAGGCCTTCCTGCATGCTAAGTGGGCATTGAACAAGCAGCCCGAGCTGCTGCCCCCCCACCCCCCCTCCCCATTGCGACACGGTTCTATTGAGATGTAATTTTCGGATCACATACTTCGTTTAGTACATTCACGGTTGTGTCCCCGTTCGTTAGTCATTGTAGAACAGTCCCTCGGGATCAGACAGAAGCTCTCTCTGTACCTCCGCCTGTCTGTCCCGCTCCTCTTAAGCACTGTACTGCCTTCTGTAGCTGGATCTGCCTCCTCTGGGCATTTCTTCCAACTCACTCCATACAGCATGTGGGTTCTTGAGATAGAAACCCTTCGTTTAGCATAGTGTTCCAAGTCTGCACACTTCTTCTATCCCTTTTCTGGCCAAATAATTTCCTACTGTATGGAGTATACCACATCTTACTTATCCACTCATCTAATAGATGTTTGAGTTGATGGTTAAACAGTGTTTTACAAAGATTTGTATACAGTTTTTGTTTTGTTTTGTTTTCCTGTGTGAACAGCAAGAACCCCCCCCCCCCACTTTATGACCTCAAAAAACCTACCTAGGAATGAAAATCGCTGGATCACATGGTCACTGTTAAAAATTGCACAAAACATAATTTTAGCGTAATTAACATGGTGGATTGAACCTGAGGAAGGACTCTTGGAAGGTGTTCCACCAGAACTTTGTATTGGCTGCGCTGTGTTCATTTGAAGGTGCATCTTGGGCTGGAAGGGTAAAATTTTTAAGAGGTGCATCATCCTTGTTCTTCATGAAGCAGAGGTTACCTGGCCATGAGCTGTGCTCTTGGGCTCCCCCTTCTGGAGGCCACACTGGACCTCACTTCTGCAGGGCCCTTGCTGTCAGTTGATGGCGTTGAAAGTCAGGGCCTCCTCATGACAGGTTAATGAGCAGTGTTTGGTCTTCTCTTAGATGCGGAGCCGGGATTCTTTCATCATCAAGGCTTGGGAGGGTAACTGCCCAATGAGTAAGGTTCCTGGATCATCAAAGCTGCTGCTGCTGCTGCTGCTACTGCTGCTGCTGCTGCTGCTGCTGGTGTTTTTGTTGCAGCTTGTGAATTCGTATTTGAAAGGCCCTGTTGTTGGAAAGATAAATGTCGTCCTCAAACCCTATGGGGACCCAAGACAATAAGGATTTGGGGAGATCAACTCTGCTTTCAGAAGTCGCGACAGTCTCCTCTTCTTCCTGTTGCACCTCCTCCAGAACCTTCTGCAGAGGAGGAGAGACTCTTGGGACTTGCTCCTTAGTGACAGATAAGTTTGGCCTGTCAGTGGCCCGACCCTCTCGGGCTCCCTTCTCAGAGATGGACTCAGAGAGAGGGGTACCAAGCTCTCTCCTGTTACGAAGGCCACATGACGGGCGAAGGGAATGTCCCCAGTCTGGTGTTCTAGACAAGGGAGCATGTTCTGTGTCCCTCAGGGAACTCACCTTCTGTCTGTTCAAGCAACCCACACAGTTCCTGTTTACTTAGGGTTTACTTCACCTTCTAAATGCTTGATGCCGAAGAGAATTTATAAGCAGATGTTTGAGAGCCTGTGGAAAATAACGGCAACCTGCGGGGTCTTTGCTGAACACAGTAGTAAACCTGACTAGTCTGACCAGCCAGCGTGCCTTTAGTCAACACTGTCCGTTGCCTGTGGATCCTTCTCAGTAGGTCTTTCCCAACAGCTTGGTCACCGTAGGTCTCTTGCTCGCTCTTCACATATTCCTCAGGTGACAACAACAACATTTCGAAGTTTTTCCTTTTCTTTTTCTTTCTCTGAAAGTCTTGATCCAGAAATGTTTTCTACTGTCAGCTGGGTAAGAGTGTCCTCGCCTGTCTACCAGGCAAGTTACATGATATAGATTATTAGGTGGAGTCCAGCTCCCTAGTTACCAGGGCCTTCTCAGCACTTGGCTCAGAAAACCGTCTCATGAGAACTGCGGGGCCTTGGATGTGGCCAGTCGGTGCGGCGATGTGGTTGGTGCTGCTGGCGTGGCCTGGGACCTGTAGGAGCTGGGAGGAAGGAGTTGGGTCACTGGGGGCCTTGCCTTCAGAGTGCTGTAGTTCTGGTGTTGGAGAGAGACCAAGTCATGAAAGCAATTCCAATCCTGGGCCTCTGCTGTCCTATCTGTCTGTCTGTCCAGTGTTCTACTATAATGCTACACACCATGTTGAGATGCCAACCCAGGGGACCCTCCTCAGAACCGAACCCAGTCTTGGACTTTGAACCTCCAAAAGTGTATCCCTGGCTTTGGGTATCTTGTTCCAGGAACACAAGATGGACCAGTGGAAGAGGGAAATAAATAGTGGCCGTCCAACACCCACCATAGATGCTCAAATCACCAAGCAGGAAGAGAGGGGAGTAAATCCAGTCATGTGACTCCGCTCACACTTGAACGACACAGTTGCCTGCCATGGGCCAGATATACCCGCCCGCCCTCCCTCCCTCCTTCCCTCCTTCCCACAATTGGCCCCATGTAACTATCAGTTATTCACGGAATTGTGAGTGTCCTCCTATGTGAGTTGTCTCTAGTCTCTCAGAATCCACATGGGAAGGGTGAATTCCGGGTTGGTGCAGTCATTTGATTTCATTAACAACTATAATGCCAGCTATTCAGCCAAAGTAACTTCCAGATGTTTCCCTGGAATCCGTTCTCCCTCTCTTCTGGAATGAGCACTGTGACCCCCAGGCCTATAGTTTGACCTTTTTGTGAAATAGGCATAATATCTAATTTGCAGGTTTCAGGGAGTGTTTTTACACACACACACACACACACACCCCTCTCACGCTGCGTGTAAATGGAGGCCCTCTCTCTCTTCCTCTGGTGCAGGAAGAATCAGTTCACACGATAACCCAGCTCAGGACCCATTGTGTCACCGTGTGTGACGATGGTGACTTTAAGAAGGTAGGCGCTCACGGGCTGAGTGTTGATTCTTCAGTCCTGCCTCATTTTTGGAAGATGTGGGTCACCGAAGACGAGGCCAGTTTCCCAATCCAGCAACAGGCTGTGACCTGCAGGTGGAAAAACATGCTCTGGTGTGTCAGAAGCTTTGCTGTTTCCAGAGCTTTCTTGGGCTTGTTCCCTCTGCCTAGAACATTGTCTTCCATGCCCCTTCAGGCCTCCCAGTCTGTCCTCCGGTGAGCCAGGCGTCCGCACACGTTGTAACATTCCACGCTTGGCTCAGTTGTTTTCTCCGTCGTAAGCTCCCCTAGAACGTCACTGTGCTGACCCAGCGATCACATTCCCGGTGGCAAGTACCACAGCAGCTGCCATTAAACAGTGGAGGTTGTTGAGCTGGAGAGATGGTTCAGCAGCGAAGAGCCCTTGCTGCTAAATCATGAGGACTGAGTTCGAATCCCGTCACCCACCTAAGGCTGCTAACTCAACAAACACCTGTACCTCCATGTGGGAGCCCATTCTCGGGTTCCTCGTGGCTTTACCCAGCAGGTCCACATACAGAGGATGATCAGGACCACGGGCCTGAGTGCAGGTATCTGAAATTGTCTGCACTTGGCTGTGCTGCGGGGAGGAGGTCTTTTCCTCCACCCCTTGGCGTCTCTATAAAAACCCTGGGGCAGAGACAGTCCGTTGGAATAGGTTCCAGGCCCTCTTGAGGCTATCCTTTATTTTCTATCTGTTTATCTCCACAATCTAAATCCTTCCATCTACTATTTCCTGCTGCTCGCATTCAAGAAAACTCTGGGGAGCTGTGGAGTTGGTGGTTAAGCGCCCTGTACCTCCAGCTCTGATGGATCCAGTGCCCATATCTGGCCTCTGGACACTTACACACGAGTGCCCATACATCTGCACAGACATAAGTGTGAACGCTCGTAATAAAACAAATCTTAAACAAAACAAAAACAAAAAACTGTTGTTACCTGTCCCTTTGGGTATTTGGGGCTACCTGTGTTCCAGGAACACGAGCAACAGACCTCCCCCCTCCTCAGCCTGTTCACCCACACCTTCTCTTTCTGAGGCTTCTCTCCTCGTAAGTCCTGGTGACCCGTCTCCTTGGACTTCGTTTTTGCCCGTACCTCAGTTGTGCTACTCAGATGACATGATTCTTTATGAACTCACGTCTTTATCACGTACCCTCCGTTTGTCACAGTCTCCCGGGAAAGAGGATAGAAGTTTCCTGGCCTGGAGCCTTGTTCTGGGACGCCAAGTGGTCCCCAGTGGTCAGTGATGAAGGAAGTGCTGGGTGGAGGCCTGCCGGGGAGGGAAGCAGCCACCAAGCAGCAGAGGAGACTGGGACATGCCTAGATGAAGGCAGAAAAGACAGGCCCAGACCAGCTAGAGAGAGACACCCGCGTCCAGTCGTGTTCAGGGGAACAGATGTCCTGGCAGGCAGAAGTGTTCCAGCGAGGAGGCCACCAGAGCGTCAGCAGACCACACGGCCATGCTGATAACAGAAATGCTAGGGAGTGGTAAATGGGTCCTTCCTCTCCCTCACAGGGTGTGGAGAGAGACAGGCTGTGGCAGCGCCATTTTGAGGGCATAAGCTCGTCGTTAACAGTGAGTCATTTTGGCCAGACCTCGGTGCTAGCGGTGTCCCATGAACTGTCACCCTCAGTTCCTAGTCCTAGCGGGGTGGGTGACTCACGGGCGTGATAAGAGCCCAGCTTCTGAGGACACAGCCGAGGGTCCTGTGCCATCTCCAGCTGCAGGAAACTACACCGGCCAGTACGGCACAGAGCCGGAGTCCTTGGGGAAAGGTTTCCTTTTTGTTACATTTTTTAATTGATTAAGGTTGTGACTCAGCATGCACGCATACACGACATTCCGATTATTTTCTTCTGTACACCCTTGTATCTTCCTTTAATCCTTATCGACCTTCCTCATCTTTGTTAGTACCTCTGTGCCCCATCAACCCCCTCCTCCCTGCCACCCCATTCTACCCTGTCAGGCTTCCTGCTCCCTGTCAGTGTCCTACATCCCTATGAATGACACTTCCTCATCCAACCCCATCCTTTTAAGCCCCCCTATGATGAACCCCCTTTCTCCCTACCTACCAGTCTCTATGTGAGATTGACAATCGTTCATTTTTTTTTTTTTTAGGCAAAACAGGGAAATGTTTAATACATTTTAAATTTACATCTTGGGGTTCTTGCCCTTAGCATTGGGGTTGTTCATGTGCTACAAAACGCCTTTTATGTTGCCCGAAAGATAAGTGGCCCGCAACAAAAGCCAAACTGTGACACCCCACTCGTGACTCAGAACACATAGCCACCGGAGTGCATATTTTGTCATGTGAGTGGACTAGCGAGAGCGAGCACTGGTTGATGTGTTCGAGGCTTGTCCCTGCCTGTGATTGATACAAGAGTGAAGTCCTTGACTTTTCTGTTGTTGGAGAACAGCGTATATATCTTAGAGCCGTAGCTGGGAGGACCAGACAGGGTCTGTTAGCGTCCCATTCACACTGACAACTGTCCTTGCAGATTCCCGCAGCTGGAAGGGCCTGTTGGAAGGGGGCCGGTGGTACCTGCTGTTGGTTGTGTGTTTTAAGGTGTGGAAAGTAGAGGAGTAACCTTTAGTCCTTGAGCATTCTCCTGCATTCAGGCAGTAAAATCCCGTGACCTCCATACACGTTTTGAAGCTCAATTTCAAACGTCAACCTCAAATTCTGGAAGTTTCGAAACCTTTCATTAAACTCAGTGTTTGCATTGTAGTGATACTCCTTGCTCTCCCAAGAATATTTGGAAAACAGTTACGAAAAGATAACGGAAATATTACCATGACAGCCCCGTGTTTCCACACCCACTCCCCGCTGCTGTAATAGGTCTTCATCTTCCCTCCTCTTCCTCTTTCCTAAAGCAGTAGGGAGTCTATCATTTCAGAATGGGATGAGAGTCGATCTTTGGAGCTATGCCCGTTACTTCCAAAGCTTGGGTCCCAGAGTCCTACCCACTGCTCCTCCAGGAGAGGGATGGAGACCCCTCCAGCCATGCTGAAGAATATGTAGGGTCCTTACGCCCTGGAGGTAGATGAACTGGGGTCATTACCTCCCCTCAAGAAGCCTTGGCAGTCTCCATACTCCATCTGTTCTGTCGAATTGAGCTGCTGAGATGTCACAGCGTCAGCTGAGAGGTCTCTGAGCACTGCCGTCGGGGAAGAGAGGTCGTGTGTGCTGCAGCCGTTGAAAGGGACATTTTTGCCCCCGACGCGCTTGAATTTCACTTAAGTTACAAAAACTCCACTGTGGTCTTTCTTCTTGTTTAGCCTTATTTTGTAGCGTCCGGTAATATTTCCACATGGGTCCCTTCACACAGGTGGCGGTACGTGACGGACCTTCACAGCGTCTCTCCTGCACAGGGGGAGGCAACGTCTCTTCATCCAGGGGTAGACATTGGATGATCAGGCCTTGAGGGTCTAATAAAGGGCACTAGGGTGCTGTGGCGAGGGCGGTAAAATCCAGAGCCCCCCCCCCATCCCGAGATTGTCTGCTTATCATTTGAAGTGCATCGGGTACCTGCTGAGATCCTGATGGATGTCGGTTGACTTAGGGCAGACGGCGCTGAGCGGTGCCCACGCGGGAAATAAATGAAGGGCTAAATTCGGCCCCACACAGGGCAGTGGGATGAATGTGGTGATAATAAATGGTTTCGTGTTAAGCAAACTCCAGTTTTGGATACAGTGCATCTCGGGAAGTTTCGTTGGCTTTATTTCCTTAAAGAACATCGTTTTAGGGCTAGCGAGATTGCTTCCGGGTGCGAATTGTCTCTCCACTACCAGCCTCCCCCAACAGTAAATGAACCGAGGCTTGTGACAGTCGCTGGTAGGATTTCTGTAAAGACTTGGCCACTGCCTTTTTTTTTTTAGATTTAAATTTATTGATATGTATGTGATACATATTGATATGTATGTGGAGTGATTTAGGAGGGCCTCCTGCATGGGGCTGTGGATCCCTTGAAGCTGGAGATAAGGAGGTTGTGAGCCATCAGGTTTGGGTGCCTTAGACTGAACTCGGGTCCTCAGGCAAGAGCAGCCAGAGCTTTTAGCACTGAGCCGTCCCCCAGCCCCTCCACTGAGTTTTTGACATAGTGAAGGACACATACCCAGTGGCTTGCGGCCTGCTTTCCATCCATAGTAATTACTTGGTCAAAAAGGAAAAAAAAAAATGAGGAGAGTTATGGACCAGCGTGCTAGGTTGTGTAGTCGAGTGCTGATGTCACGGGAGGGAGACCCATGTGTCTGTTTTTATTGTTTGTTTTTAAAGTTCCCACTGGCATGGTGGCCCATGCTTTTAAATCCCAGCACTTGGGAGGCAGAGGCAGGCAGATGTTAGAACAGTGGTTCTCAACCTGCCTAATGCTGCCACGCTGTTGTGACGCCCTCCAACCACAAAATTATTATTTTTGTTTGTTTGTTTTTGTTTTGAGAGACAAGATTTCTCTGTGTAGCTTTGTGCCTGTCCTGGATCTCACTCTGTAGACCAGGCTGGCCTTGAACTCACAAAAGATCTGCCTGGCTCTGCCTCCTGAGTGCTGGAATTAAAGGTGTGCGTCACCGATGCCGCCGCCGCCGCCGCTGCCGCCGCCACCACCCGGCCATAAAATTATTTTTGTTGCCACCTCATAACTAATTTTGCCACTGTTATGAATCATAATAAAAATATCTGCATTTTATGATGGTCTTAGGCGACCCCTCTGAAAGGGTCACTCAATAACCCAACCCCCGCCCCCCCAATCTCCACCCCCCTCCCCACCCCCATGTGCTTGTGTGCATGCGTGCGTGTGTGTCATGAGCCACAGGTTGAAAAACAGTGTTTTTAGAAGAAAGTTCTTCAAAAAGAAAAATGATGTAGGTTGTATTATACAAGCCTAACTCTGGGCTCCCTCGCTGTCTCCCAGGGAGGTGAACCTTTGTTCACTTCCATCCTTGTAGGAAATGATCCATCCTCCCCTTAAGGGTGCTTAATACACATAAATTAACGCCAATTTATTGCTGGATTGCTATTGGTGGTTGCTGGATTGCTTCTGTTATGAAATTACAGACTTCTAAAATTAGATGCCTTTAGATGTTCTTCTTTTAATGACAAAAATAGATGTTTGTTTTTTAAAATTGGGTAAGGCAGGAAAGGAAAAGAGGCGACTATTTCATTCCAGTGAACTGTTTGTCATGCTAGAGAGTTTGTTCAACACCCCCCACCCCCACCCACCCCCTCACCCCCGGGGCAGAAACATGTTCTGCCTCTGGAGTACGTAACTGACCTTCAGTGATGGTTGGAACTTGGGAACTTGGAAGTGGCCACCCTTCCCTCCTCTTTATGTTTGCTGGTTGACTTCTCTGAAGCTTCCATGTATATGAGCCCTGGGGATACCCTTGAACCTATAGGCTTAGTTCTGAAACAGTTGCTGATTGGTTGATCAGGTAAGGGGGAGGGGCAGCGGCAGGGTCTCGGTCTAGAACTAACACAAATGGACTGTGTGGGTTTTGTTGTTGTTGTTGTTGTTGTTGTTGTTGTTTTAAGGACTGTTATCTGGAGGGCAAGGGCCAGAATCAGGGGTGTTCCCTGCTAGGAGGAGAGTTGCCAGGGCTGAGTACTCACCCAGAAACCAGCAGAGGCTGCGCCTGGGTTCCGGCTTATCTCTGCAGGTTTGCTCTGTGAAGGGTGTGTCACCAGGCAGGGGTTCCGCTGTGCTGTCAGCAGCTGTTGTGACCCCTCATGAGTCCTCTGAGGTCCTTTCTTCTGAGGTGTATGCAAAAAGTTGGGTTAGCTTACAGGGAAGGACGACAGAAGGAGACAAAGACCTGTGGCATCCCTACTCCAGCAGTGAAGAACACACAGCTCGTTCCTGATTTGCCTGGGTCATTTTCTAAATACTCCGCTGGTATTTTTCCAAGTGGGTCTGATCTACCACTAACTAGGTCAGCACTCTGGATACCTGGTCATAGACAATATTAAAAAGACACTAGTGAGCCGGGCGGTGGTGGCACACGCCTTTAATCCCAGCACTCGGGAGGCAGAGCCAGATGGATCTCTGTGAGTTCGAGGCCAGCCTGGGCTACCAAGTGAGTTCCAGGAAAGGCGCAAAGCTACACAGAGAAACCCTGTCTCGAAAAGCAAAAAAAACAAAACAAAACAAAAAACAAACAAAGACTAGTGGTCAGAGTGGGCTGAGGTAGTCTGACCTTCAGCTGTAACCGCTCCGAAGTCTCATGTTTTCTTAGGCTTTGTCTTCATCTCAGTCAACCAAGATAAACGAATCCTGCCTACGTGTTTGGTTGATGGAGTGCTTGTATTTGAATAGATTGTGTTCCCTATATACTTGGTGTGAGTGGGGGCTTGCTATGTGGTGGCTTCAGACTTGGGCACACCTAGCACTTCATGAGTTACTTACAGAGTGTGTGTGTATGTGGGGTTGGGGGTCAGGTGTCTTCTTGGGTCACTCCACTTTATTTACTGAGGCAGGCTCTCTCGTTGAATCTGGAACCTGCCGATTGGGTCCATGGAGCTTGCCCTAGGGACCAGCTTGCCCCAGTACTCTTTCCTCCTGAGCCCTGGCATTACAGATAGACTTCCACGCCATGTGAATGGTGGGGATCCAAATCATGGGCCTCCTTCTTGCACGGTGAGTGTTTTGTCTCCGGAGCCAGCTCCCAGCATAGCATCGTTAGTGCTTTTTGTCTTCCTTCTCTTTTTAATTTGAATTACAATTATTTATTTGGGGGGGGGGAGATGGTATGTACCATGGCATGTGTGTGGAGGTCACATGAAAAATGGGCAGAAGTCAGTTCTCTTCTGCCATGTGGTCCCTGAGGAGCAAACTTTGAGAGAAGCTTCATTGTAAGAGACTTTGCGTCTGTTCTGCTTGTAGGGAAGGCTTCCTCTCAGCTTCTTTTGTTAACGCCTAGATTAGTGATGTCTAAGTTTGAGGGGTCTGATCTTTGAAGTTCGAAGTGTATTTTCTCTTAGTGGCACTGATGAAATTGGGCTCAGACTAAACCTTTGCAAAGTGGATTGGGAAAACTTTTGTGAGTCTCACAGCCGAACCCGGTGTGAAAGGATGGAGTTCTCATTTGGGTTTGTTACTGAGCATCCCCATCCCCCGTCCCCTCTCCAGGATGAGCCCTCTATTTGATTATGCATTTTGTTTCATTTCAGTTTGGGCCTCATGCTCTCCATCCCCCTGCCTCAGCCTCTGAGTGCTGGGATTACAGGTTTTCTCAGTCGGCTCTAATAGGGAAGTGAACAGTGGGAGGGAGCCACAGTGGAGCTGGGCCTCCCTGCCCTTTTCCGTACTCCCCAGACACAAGCCTGACAAGCCAGGGGATCTCATATCCCGGGCAGGCTTCCACACACTGTTTACGCACCGAGGAAGTTCCAGGTTTAATGGGGGACTATAATAGGACTCCCAGTCTGACGTTAATTAACCCGAAATGAAGAGTGGAACTGCTGAACACCAGTGAAGAATTGGGCATGCCACTGAAAGACTTAATTAGGAAGCAGCTTTTCAAATGAGCTCTCTGCTGCTGAGCTCTAGCCCTGGATCCTAAAGGCTGCAGAATAACCTGTGTGTGTGTGTGTAGTGGGGGGCAGCTTGGCCTGATACCTAGATTTTTGACTGTGGGTAGAGAGGGTGCCGGTTGTGGGAACTCTGAGTTTAAAACTAAATAAAATGAACAGAAAAAACCTGAGAAGGGTATAGGGGAGATAATTACAGAATTACTGAGCATTTTTTGTATTTTTTGAGGTGGAAGCCATTCTTACCTGGCACTCAAGCTACCCAGGGACCTCACGAAGCTCCCTGCTCGGTCACCCCAGGCTTCTGAAGTATTCCGACTCTGCTCCCTCCTGTTGGTTGCCCCTGAGCTGTTCTGCAAAGCCACATTCCACCACGCCCACGAGAGACTTTCTGTTTCCTATATGATCTTGGCTCATTCGCTTGTCCAAAAAAACCCCGCCACTGTTTTACTGATTAAGTCTTGAATCTAGACACTTAGGATTCAGTCATGAACAAAACAGAGGAGAGTGAAGGGACATGAGAGGAGGGTGGTGGGACTGTGGTGCATATAAGTCACAGCATATTACATGGGTGTGCACAGGTATCATAATGACACCCCCTTTGTATAAGATATTTTGGTAATAAAAGTGAATGAAATATAATAGCATCTCACAAAACTATAGTAGTATATCACAACCAAGATACTAACATATATATATATATATAGTATATATACTATATATATTATATATATATGATATATACTATATATATGATATATATATATATATATACACACTAACATATATATATATAGCAAGAACAGGGACCTGGGGAGTTACATCCTAGATGACTGGAACGGGATAAAACAAATAACCAGCGACCGTGACAAATATCGAGCACAGGATTCTAAGTACCACTTATTAATGATGCCTAAGTTAAGTCACTTAAACTCAGTCACCCAGACGTTATGCTCATCCTTTACAAATGGTGAATTCCCATCTCATAACTTCCCATTCTTCCAGCTGACCATTGGTGGCGCTGGGATTTGAACCCAGATATGTGACACAGGGTTTGTGATCACAGCTACTTGGTTCTCTCTCGGCTGTTTGAGAAACAGAGATGAGTCTGATTATGGAGGTGAATTAGCGCCGGGTTGGCCGTCTTGCTGAAGTGGTTACAGTTAACAGGAAAATAGTTGGATCCAGGGCCCAGTCATTCCAAAGCTATTCCTCCAGCTCTTTCCTCATCCCTTCCACCTGGTGAGATCCAGTCAAGGATGCTCCAGCGCCCTGCTGTTCTCAGTAAAGCTGTTCCCTTTTCCTCTAGTTGAGACGGGAGAAGATTGACCTGGAAAACACCCTGGAGCAAGAGCAAGAGGCGCTGGTGAATCGGCTGTGGAAGAGGATGGATAAGCTGGAAGCTGAAAAGAGGTCTGTTTAGCCTCGCTCACCTGTGTGTGTGTGCGTGCCTGTGTGTGTGTTGGGGGGGGGGGTCACCTATTAATTAGTGCACATCTCTAGGATTGACTTAGTTGGGAGACCTGAGTAGAAAAATGGCTATCCATTTGCTTTTAAACCCACTGTAAATAGATACCTGTGGATATTTAATACTTGTGTGTTCAGTGTACATACACAGATGTAAAGCATCACCCAGCAACAGTTCCCAAATTGCCTTGTTGCAGATTGCCTTGGTCCTTGTTTTTGACTGCTCTGTACTTTGGGGTTAGAAGGGACAGAGCGTATAAAAATAGCAAGAAGAACCTGTCTCAGAGCTTTGTGTGGGGTAAAGGCGAGTTTCCTTTGAAGCTGATTATTAGCCCCCTGCCCCAGAATCTTGTGTTTGCCTCCCAGAAGCCTATGCTGTATGTCGCTGGTTTTAAAGAGCTGTTCCACACTGTTCCTAGTTCACATGTCGAAATACAAACACCAAACCAACCACAGAACCTAAGAAATGTGAAGATTCTAACTGTATGTCTAGGAGAAACCCTCCAGCCATAATCAGTCCGCATCATGGTAGCAGTTCCAATAAACTGAATTATGAAGTTACCTTGTGATTGCGACCATATTTCCCTGTTAATTTCCTCAGCGAGGGTAGGAATTACAGGTCGGTCAGTTTGCAGTTGAGCAAATTGAGAGGTAAATAATTCAATATAAAGCAAACCCCGGGAGCCCCAGCGCCTTAGAGAGGGAGGTGAGAGATTGTTGCAGTTAGCCTGCCTTTTTGGAACGCAGTCGGAGGCTTCTACATACATATAATTGTATTGTTACTGAACTTAGCTGTAAGAAATGGTCATTGTGTAGGTAAAATGCTACTGAGCCTTTTCTAGGTTCCATCATCAGCTAGGTCTCTGAATGTGTGCTGGACTCTGGGCATAGGAACGGGAAACGCGATCCACAGACTTGACAGTTACGGTTGGCTGCCAGGGTCACTCACAAAGCAGAAGGAACAGGGATGGTGGCTCAGTGATGCCGTACTTGCTGCACAAAGCGTGAGGACCTGAGTTCAGATTCCCAGGACTGACAGACAGCAGCCGGACACGCTAGCCCCTGCGTGTAACCGCAAGCGTGCTCCTAAAGCGAGGTGGGAGGTGGAGACAGAATTCCCAGAAGCCCTGGCCAGTTTACCTTGCTTAGCAGCAGAGAACAAGAGACCTTGTTGTGAACCAGGGGGAAGGGAGGACCCACACCTGGGAGCGCCCTCTGACCTCCACGTGTGGGTGGCATGTGTGCACCTGTACCAACCCAAGAGCACACAATAAACACAAAAGAAATGAGATCTTGCCATTCTGCCTGTTTGACCTGTGATACTTGTAGCTGAGGATGGGCAGAGAGGTTGTGAGACAGACAGGCATGCGTCTGTCCTGTGGATGCTTTTCAGGCCAGCCCTCAGCTCGAATGTCTCAGAGTCTTCTATTGCAAGCAAACTGTTTCTTCATTGTTGCTTTTTTTCTTTCTTTCTTTTTTCTTCTCTTTCCTGTGAAGAATTCTACAGGAGAAATTAGACCAGCCTGTGTCCGCCCCGCCATCGCCTAGAGACATCTCCATGGAGATCGATTCTCCTGAGAACATGATGAGGCATATCAGGTTTTTAAAGAATGAAGTGGAGCGGCTGAAGAAGCAGCTTCGAGCAGCCCAGTTACAGCGTACGTGGCGCCCCGTCCCCTTGTTCCTGTCTGTCAGATCAGTGCGTGTGCCAAGCCCACATCAGTCCCTGTACTTACCGGTGAACTTGGCGTAGCCGTACTCACAGTGTGCCTTATTAGTGACACGTAGACATTGGTACACGAGTACCTGTCATTTCTGGGATATATTTTTTAAAAGGAAGCTATCATAGGGGAGGGCCCGTAATTTAGAATACTTCCAGAAGATAATTCTGATCATCTCAAGAGGGAGACACTGAATTATCGGGATCCCGGGTATCTTCCTTCTTCCTTCCTTGCTGAGATAAAATTCTCTGACTTAAGGGAGAACGTGCTTATTTGGCACACAGATTACAGCTCATCATGACATGGGAAATCATGGAGAAACCGGTCACATCACACCCATAGTTGGAAACAGAGAACAGTTAATTAATGCATACCTATGCTCAGCTACCTTCGTGTGTGTGTGTGTGTGTGTGTGTGTGTGTGTGTGTGTATACACACATATACACATATATATATAATGTATATGATGTCTATATAGTATTTATTGTTATTTATAATATATAGTATTTATATATTTTATATAGTATTTATATATATTATTGCTTCTTTGATAATTTCATGTCATGTATTTTTATTATTGTCACCATTCACGCCTCCTCGTGACTCCTGCCACACCCACCCTCCATCACCACACTTCCAACTTTGTATCTGCATTTTATTTAACTCCCTGAACCCACTCGAGTTCTCTAGGTACTCAAGTGTGGGGTCATCCGCTACAGCAGAATCGGCCTACCTACCAGGGCCTGACTCTGACCCTAGATCTCAAGAAAGTGGTGCCACTCACCACGCATGTCCTCCCACATCCATTAATATAATTAAAATCATCCTTCCCATACACTTTTCTGAGGCCCCTTCCCACATGGTTCTGTTACCGAACTTGGCTGGGGGAGTGGGTCACAACCTGTAACCCCAAATCGGGTCTGACTACCTGTCCTCAGGCAATAAAAAGGTCAAATTCACAGTGGAAAGCAGGAGAGGAAGGTTTAATCACTGGCCACCTTGGGGAAGGGGACAAAGAGCTTATGTATGAGGGATGAGGACCGAGGGGCTAATGCCACAGCTACACCCAAGGAGGTGCAGGCCGCCTGATGTACAGAGTTGGAGACAGAGGATAGGGCGGATCAGTAACACATTGTCCTCTAAGCCTTAGTGACACCAGCTGAGCTGATCGGTGCTGATGGCCTCTTTGGGCCAGCCTTTTCTGCCCTGGGAAAAACCACACTAGCACTCCCTGCCGCCTTCAGCAAGATCTGCAGGCCTTTCCAAGACCAAGCAGTGCTGTGAGTGCCAAGGGATGCGAGTACAGCACCCTTCCCTGGGACCACGGATTTGCACATCTAAGCAGTTCTGGTCCAGGTGTGGTCCCTCCCGCCGTGGATGCATCTTTGTCTGGGTTTCCGTCTCAACCTGTAGAGTGTGAAATCTCTTCCAGGGAGACAGGTTTCCCCCGCCAGCCATCTCTGTTGCCCTTCCCTTCTACCAGTATGAGATTCCTGGGGAAATTCCAATGTCTTTGGTGCACACTGTTTCAGTAGTCTGATAGTGAGAATAAAAGACACAAGTGTTTTAGAATATTTGCATTTCTGCCTGTTAGAGTTCTAGACAGTATCAAATTGGCAATTAAAACTGTCAGGCCAGGTGACCTTTGTAATCATGTTTATCTGTATGATGTGCTAATGAATCTGCACGGGAACCCTCCCTGCGCTTCTGGACTTTGAAGGGAGGACTGTGAAGAGTGTTTGCCTTCCTTACTGCTGAATCTAATCTCAGCTGACATTTGCCCATGGTATTTGCAGAATAAATGCTTTTGAAATTTAGACTTAATGTTTGGAAAAGGCCAGGCAGGGTATGGAGTAGAAATCAAGGTACTGGGTTGCTGAACTTGTCTGGGTCTCTCTGCATTTTTAGGGGTCTGCCCTACTTCTGATGTTTGGTTGCAGACATTTCTTCCTTGAGTTAATGTAGTGGGGGAAGGGCTTCCCAACTCCCTGTTTCTGCCAGGTGAGCAGTTTGCACAGGCAAATACCTAGTGTTCACACAGATGTGTGCATGCGTCAGAATTGCTTCATACCCAGAGCTGCGGCGCAGTGAGCATGACCTTCTGCATCTTTCTCTTTGAAAACACTTTTTTTCCGTTTTGTTTTTCAGGACAGGTTTTCTCTGTGTAGTCCTGACTGTCCCGGAACTCGCTCAGTAGACCAGGTCAGCCTTGAACTCACAGAGATCCACCTGCCTCTGCCTCCCGAGTGCTAGAGTAAAGGTGTGCACCACCACCGCCAGGCAAAATCACTTTAAAACAGCTAGTGTTGCAGTTCTTCTCCCGGCTGCCTACACAGCTGCCTTGGGCCCTCCCTTAAAGGCTGACTATTCTACCCATTCAGTGTTCCGTACAAAGGATCCCCTTTCTAAATATTTTTATTACATGTATTTATTTAGCACATGGCCGGGTGCTCATATGTTGGTTAGAGAACAGCTTGTTAGGAGTAGGTTCTCTCCTTTCCCCGTGTGAGTCGAGGGGTCCAGCTCGGGCTAGCAAGCGTGGTGGTAGGTGTGCCTCTTAACCCGAAGGGCCATCTCCCCGGCCCCAAATGACCCCGTGTGGTGGTGTCCTCGAGCTGCAGTGAGCACGCTTGTGCGTGCACATCTCCCTGTGCACAAGTGCCTTGGACAGACCCCAGACAGACCAGTCCACTCAGTAGAAGGCACACTGATGATCTCAATGGCTCACTCACTTCTCCATTGAAGAGTATTACAAGTAGAGGTTCAGTGTTCTGTCTTGGATGATATCTCAAGATCCTGGAGTCTTTCAAAAGTATGGCGTGTTCTCTCTTGTTGCTGCAGCAAGCCTAGGCACAGTGGCTCAGAAGGGCACAGATGGATTATGTTGTAGCTCTGGAGGCCGGAGGTCTGACATGTGGGGGCTTCCAAGGCTGTCTATATAGTACGTAGCACTATGTATCTCTGGAGATGTCCGGAGTCTCTGCGGCTCTCCTCTTGGTCTGTGCCTCTTCAGGCTCCATCCATGCCTCCACTGTGGCTCTTCCTTGTGGGGAAGTTTCTCCCATATCCTCTCCCTGTTCAGGTCTCCATTTCACGCTGACTAAGCCTAGTGATTATCTTCTACCTACCCCGATAATCCAGGATTATCTCACCATCCTGAGTCCTTAATTTGATCACACATACAAAATCCCTTTTGTCTTGGTGTCATGCGGTAGGTTGGGGATGAGTCCCCCAGCACCGCCATCGTTCCTGCCAGCACTGGGTGGTTTTGTGAGTTCTTCCAGGCCTAGACGGTAGTCCTCTGAAATGTTTGTTTTTAATCCAGGGAATTCTGAGGTGTATCTCAGGTAACTGCTGCAGATACTCCATGACACCGGGTGAGCTAAATCAAAATGTTCTCAGTGCCGGTTTGTTCTGGGCTGGGTAGGCAGCGTGTTTTTATCCCCTCTTCCAGGGCACCCAGCTCCCTTTTTCCTTCCTCATTCATGCTTGGCTAGTCATCTCCAAGGGAAGGGTGCTGTACTCTCATCCCTTAGCACTCACTGCACTGCTTGGTCTTGGAAGGGCCTGCAGATCTTGCTGAAGGGGTCAGGGAATGCTAGTGTGATCCCCCACCCCACCCCCTCCAGGACAGAAAAGGCTGGCCCAAAGAGGCCATCAGCACCCATCAGCTCAGCTGGTGTCACTAAGGCTTAGAGGACAATGTGTTACTGACCCGTCCTATCCTCTCTCTCCAACTCTGTGGATCAGGTGGCCTGCACCTTCTTGGGTGTAGCTGTGGCCTTAGCCCCTCAGCCCATCCCTCACTCATAAATACTTGAATCTCTCAGGAGTTCTCAGTTTGGGTTGAGCCTCAGACTCGGCTGGGGCTCGGTCCCCGTGTGGTCTATAGGCTGGGAAGGGGACTGAAAATCATCCGCTTGTGGGGGCATCAGATGCCACCCTCACCGCATGGCTGAGGTTCAATTTCAGGAGGTAGTAGACGATGAGGGCTGTACAAACCATGGACCCCCAGGACTAGAGAGCTGTGTGGGCGAGGAGAGAGACAGTACCAGCAGAGGGCACCCAAGGAATGCCTTGGTTCCAGCCTCCGGTGCCTGGGTCCTGACACTGGAGAACTTGCACTTGGGGCCTGCTAATGTCTCTGAGTTGAGTTGATGTATTGACAGGAAGTCCTGAAGTCCTTCCTGAGGTGACATTCTTACCTCTAAGTTACTGGCCTAGTTCCTCTGCCAAGTCCCCGTATCCTAACACACTGACCTCTCCTTTTAGTTTTGCTCTATTGTATTTTTGTGTGTTTGAGACAGGGTCTCATTATGTAGCCCAGGCTGACCTCGAACTCTCAGCTCTCCTGCCTTAACCCTGGGTGCTGGAAATATAGGCATGTATCCCGTGTCCAGCCTGAATAGCAGTTTTCTTTGAAAAATAACATTTCCTCTTAAATCACTGTTCTGGGAACTTGCTCTGTAGTCGCCATCTGAGTTTGAGCAAGCATTAGGTATGCCCAGGGCCACCTGGTACTTCCTGTTGAGCTCAATGAGAAATCTGCACACAAGCATACTTGGGGAGACTTAATTTAAGCTGTTCATATTAAAAGTGAGCTTTGTAAGTATTTTCCCAGCATCACTTCAATTAAAAAGACTTCGCATATGGATTAGGCAGCGGGGTTTCTGGCTGTATTCAAAACAGCTGAGAGATTTAGTGTTTAGTCGACATAATGGTGTCTGATAATCTGAGTAGTTTAATTTCTGAAACAGGAAGAGACCAGGCTGGAGAGATGGCTCAGTAGTTAAGACTGCTTACTGCCCACCCAGAGGATCTTAGTTCAGTTCCTAGCAACTGCAATTTCAGCACTAGGGCATGGGATGTCTTCGTGCTTACATGGGCATTGTATTCTGGTGCATATACTAACCCACAGGCACACATTTATGCATAATTTAGAATAAAACAATTTTTTTAAATTAAGAAACAAGTTTAAAAGCTTTTGTATATTCTGTAGTGATACGTACTTGGAAATCATTGAATAATTGTCATCAGAAGTCATTATTGGGCGGGCGGGCTGAGTGGGTAAAGGCACTTGCCACCAAGCCTGAGGACCTGAGTTCGATCCTCAGAACCCACGTGATTGATGGGCGTGAAACAGTTCCCAAAGATTATCCACACGCCTGGATGAGGCTTACACACACTTGGTGGAAAAAGAGCTTTTCACTCACTGTGTGAAGTTGTGTTTTACAAGAATGTTATCTGCCACCAAAAGTGTCCTGCTAGCACAGTGCTTCTGGGTGGTGCTCGCCCACCATGCACGATGGGTGTGCTATTGAGGGTGACACCCCCATCCCCCAGGTGGCCTGGCTAGAGTGGACAGACAGCCTATAGGGCAACCGGTGGGCCAGTCGGTCCCCCTAACTAGACTCCCTGCTCTCCAAGCTTCCACCGTGGAGAAGGAAGTCTGGCAAGGTGGTGAATGAAACTCAGCCCAGTTCTGCCATGTCATCACCTAGAGCCCTCGTCCTGTGTCCTGCGAGTGCGAGGGGGATGGGGGGAAGCCGCCGAGCCTGTCCGCTCTGCCTGTTAGATCATTTGCTAACGACCTCACTTGTGAACCTGATGCCGAGGATAAACTTTAAACCCCGGACTCCCGTGAGGGGTGGGGGAATGATTGCCCACGACACGGTCTTAATTGCGCGCTGTGGCTCTTCAGATTCGGAGAAGATGGCCCAGTACTTGGAGGAGGAGAGGCACATGAGGGAAGAGAACCTGAGGCTGCAGCGGAAGCTCCAGCGGGAGATGGAGAGGAGGGAAGCACTCTGTCGCCAGCTCTCCGAGAGCGAGTCCAGCCTGGAAATGGATGACGAAAGGTTTGCAACCCTGCATGCTCCCCCTACCCCATCCCCTGCACACGCGCGCACGCGCACACACACCCTTTATAGCTCGAGTCCCAGAGGATCCGGTGCTCTCATCCATGGGCACCAAGGCTGTAGCTTGTGTGCTGGCATACTTGCAGGCAGAAACACCCATATCCGTAAATTGATTTTAAAATGATATATTCTAGAAGAGGAGAGCTTAAATGTCACACGGGCTGTGATGATGAATAACCCCCCCCCCCCCCAAGTTAAAGCACGTGCCCACAGTAGGGTATGTGCGGGACTGAATACTGTGCTAACCCTGGAGGAGAAGCTGCCCTTCTGGAATGGCGTACGAGGGAGAGAAATGGAGGCCAAGCTGGCATTTGTTTTGTTTTTAAATTTTCAACGTTGATATTTAAATGCAAGCAAAGATACTAGAGACATACATTTGCTGCTGCTCCTATTTCTAGTAACAGGAATAAATAAGTTCACGTACTTAGATACAAATATCACAGGCACATTTAGCAGGATTTTCTCCAAATCTGCTTTAATTGAATTGCAAACATTTCAGTGATTTTTTTTTCCCCTTTTAGAATATTTATGTTAACCTCATTTGTCAATACGCTATGCCAAGCTCTTTTTTAAAATTCCTTGATGATTTCAAACATTTGTATATTGAATTTGGGCCATTTTCATCCCCCATGACTTGATCACTCACTCTCACTCCCCACCCCACCCAGTAGTCCCCTCCCGCATTGATATCTTTGTTTTTAACCCGCTGAGTTTAGCGTTTAGCTCGTCCATGCATCCGTATCCTTTGGAAATAACTCTTAGGATCTTGATAAGAAAAGCATCGGGGCATAGTAATTGCAGAATAATCTGTGGGGGGTTGGGTGTGATTTTTTTTTTTTCCCTGACAGTGTTGGGTTTCATAGAGACGATCTGTCTCAAGTATGTTATGTGCGTTGACCCTCGTTCACTTCACACCCCCAGTTTCTTTCTCCACTTTCTTCCATCTACTTGGTCATCTTTCCGTCCCTCCGCCTCTCTTCTGATTTCATGCCGTATGTGTACATATAAGTGGTTTTGTGTGTCTGTAAAAAAATCTAGAACCCTCAAATGAAAGAAGTGTTGTTCAAATCTTAGATAGTCTTTTAATAAAAAACCCAGAGCCAGATATCAAGGTGAAGCTGAAAGATCAGAGCAGCCAGCCACTAGTTCTTACCTCTACAAAATCCTCAGCCTGAAGAGAGTGAGATCCTGTCTCCTCACGCCTTATATACCTTTCTCTGCCCTTCATATTACTTCCTGGGATTAAAGGCGTGTGTGCTTCCCAAGCAGAGGCATGAGCTCTCAAGTGCTGGGGTTAAAGGTGTGTGCCCCCACTGCCTGGCTCTGTCTAATCTAGTGGCTGGTTCTGTCGTCTGACCCTCAGGCAAGTTTATTAGGGTCCACAATATATCACCACAGAGAAGATTCGATACTTGCCTCCGAGTCTGGACTGACTTTGGTTTCCAGCCGTCTCTGTGATCCTGCAAATAGCGTCATTTCTATCTTTACAACCGCATGAGTTCCGCTGCTTACACACACCACATTTCCCTTGAGGATGGATCTCCGTGCAAAATGCACAACTCGGCTGTTAGGAACAGAACCGTAACAGCCTAGGTGTGCAAGCAATCTCTGTAATTCTGTGACTTAAGTCAGTCTCGTAGCTTGAGATGGACTCTGTCTAAGCTCTAAGTGGCTTACGGTGGGACGCCTTGCACAGTATCGATACAGGGGGAGGAGGGTCTTGGTCCTGCCTCTACGGAATGTACCAGGCATTGCTGACTCCCCGTGGGAGGCCTTACCTTTTCGGAGGAGGGGCTGGGGGGGGTGGAAGGCTGGTGGGGAGCAGGAAGAGGGGATGAGAGGGGAATTTGGTTGGTATGTAAATCCAGGTGTTTTGTACTTCAGCCCCAGTCTCCTCTGAGTCTTAAAGTACTTACTAAACTCTCTAGTGCATGCCACCACAGGAGCATGGAGGCACAACCCAGAGTCACGCATGCTTGGCAAACACTCTGCCAGCTGAGCGACATCCCCAGCCCTGCTTTTATTTTTTGGTAAATTATTCCAGGTACAGTGGAGTTGCCTGGTTAAGTACCACTCTGTATCTTAGGACTGATAGTGATGTGGTGGATCTCAGGGAAAGAAAACTTGAGACACTTCTAACCACTTCAGACCATTGGGTAGTACTAACCACCTGCCTGCGTGTACGGCACAAGGAAGGTTCTACCTGGTATTGCTGTGGTGGGCTTTTTTTTTTTAAAGGGGAAGAAGACAGAGAGGCAGGCATCTAATTGAGCTGTGTGACAATCAGGCTCCATTAACCTGCTGGGAAATGGCCATGTTAGCTCCTCGTGTGAATGAGCACCAGGGCTGACGGTGCTCAGGGAGGAAAGTACAGGCCTGTTGAGCTTTAAGGCCAGGGAGGGCGGTTTGTCAGGAAGTCTGTCAAGCGGCAAGCACTCTGTCCTTGGATCACAGAGTGAAAGCCGACTGGTCCTGATAATCACACTTCAGCACTTTCAGGGCTGACGTGGCTTCTAAAATCAGGTAGAGGCTCTGACTCAGCACAGTGCGGCCGAGCGTGACCCGGCGAAGGTGCTTAGCACGGGTGTCTCCTGTTAAAATCTAACGTGTGACCGACCATCTGTTACACAGAGCTTGCCTTGTAAACACGTGGCCCTCAGCCCCCGGGGGGTTGGGGGAGGGAGGGAGGGGCGGCCTAGGTGTCTTTAAACTCAATGGGGTAACTTCACTATTGGTGAGCTTCTTTGGTATTGAGTTTCAAATAGCAGTTGAAGCATAGAGGTCTTTGCGCTTCTGGGTCACTGAAGGGACTCCTTTGGCTGGTCCTCTCTGATGTGTGGCCTGGCTGAGACAGGCCTCTGGGGGTAGTGAGGTCTGCCCAAGTAGGGCAGTTTGACTCAGAAGTCTACACTAGAAATACCCCCAGGGTACAGCCTCCACCAACTCCTTGGATTTTGACCTCAAGGTGTGCCTTCACACCTTTGCTGTGAGGATGTCTTCTAGGGACCACTTGAACACAGGTGTTTGAACTCCCTCCCTCCCTCTTTCCTCTCTCCTTCTAGGTATTTTAATGAGATGTCTGCACAAGGATTAAGACCTCGCACTGTGTCCAGCCCAATCCCTTACACGCCTTCTCCCAGTTCAAGCAGGCCTATATCACCCGGTGAGTGTGTCCTCCGCTACCACAGTGTGACTTCCAGTGTGTGTGTGGCGGGGGGGGGGGGGGGGGGGGGGGGGGGGGGATTGAACCCACAGCCTCACACAGGTGGAGCCAGGTGTTCCCCACTGCCCCACTGATTTTTCAGCTAGCTCTGCTGATATATTTAATCAGCAGCCCTGGTTGTGTGTCCTGTTTTGTGTTTTTCAAAAATAAGTCACCGTCGGTCATGAGTGTTGGCTTGAAGTTCTTAAATACAAGGACTGTGTGGGTTGGTTGCTTTTGTTTTTTTTTTTTATTACTATTTTATTATTTAGTGTTTTTCTTTAGTTTTTAACTTTTGAGGACTTCATACCATCTATCCGCCTCCTCTTCCTCAATGTTCAGTGAGCCTTAGGTATAGATTATTTCTTAACCTTAAATTTGACCTGAAAACCCCTTTCTAGGGGAGGACTGTGTGTGTGATTAGTCCCTGGGTGGGCAGGGTCCCGGGTAGATTTCCAGCATGCCTTACCGTGTGTCTTCTGTGGGTCCCCTCACTGCATTCCTACTCCGTTAATCTCCTTTTTGCCCTCAGTGATACTGTAGCACCCTTCTTCCCTTGTTAAAATAGAAGAAGCGGCCATTGATGGGTTGCCAGCTCTCCGTCACTGGGCCAGGAAGAGGGTGGGCTTCCTTGTCCAAAACCAGGGTTCCTCCTCACCTGAGCTGCCTCCTGATACTTGCAGTGATTTGTGAGCCAGGCCTGGAAGGCCAGGAAGAAGCAAGGCAGCTGCTTCCTTGTCTGCTTTGTGTCACCCAAGGGCTTTCCTTGTCCCAGCATGCTTGGCTTCATCTGACCCCCCAAAATACTCCTCAGTGTCCCAGGTCCAGCACCAGCAGCATTGCGTGGGACTCCAGTGTTGGTGGGCCAGTACGGGATCCACCCTCAAGGATGAGGCGGAAGTGAGGCAGAGGGTGGGTGGCGAGAGTAGCGGGGACAAGGCATAAGCTGGCAGCTTGTGGAGACCTCTGTTTATGTGCTAGCTGGTGAACACGCTGCAGACAGAGTTGAGGGACGAGTCTGTGGGGGTGGCGCCAGGTTGGAGGGGTGTCACCCTAGGGGGGTGGCCTTGCAAAGGCTTTGTTAGGACTGTGGTTTGTTTCGTCTGAGGTCATGGTGAAAACAAGGATGTCCCTTAAGGTTGACGAATTGGATGTGATGCTCTAGAGCCACAGCAGTTAGGACAGTGTGGTAGGGGTGTCTTGGCTTTATCGGTGTGGGGTCTGGCCAGCCCTACAGTGACTTTTAATGATAGATTCATATTATTATTCTTCTTTCGCTGTGTCTGTGAACCACGTGCGTGCAGTGCCCTCGGAGGTCAGAAGGGATACATTGGGTCCCTGAGACTAGAGTTACAGATGGTTGTGAGCCACCATCCTGGGGGTCCTGGGGGTTTGCATCAGGTCCTCTGGAAGAGCAGCCAGTGCTCTAACCACCGGGCCATCCCTCCAGCTCCCTACTCCCTTTCCCTCTTCAAAGGAGACACTCAGTGCGAACAGTAAAGAGTCTCCCACACGGTGGCGACTCTTCTATTGTAGATGTGAGCGTTCTGAGGCAAAGGAGACCACGGATGACCAGGGATTCCTCTCAGGATGAGCCACGGGGCTGGCCATTGTGCCTTGTTCTTACCAAATAGATGTCCCCAAATCTGGATCCATTCCTCTAGTCTCTAGCGGCCGTCAGTCTGTCCCCAGAAGTGGCTCTTAGCTGCCCCTTCATTTGCCCCAAAATAGTGCTAGGCTGTCATCCCCACAGTGAAGGTCTCTCTTTACCTTCTGATTTATTGGCGGAAAAGGAAATCAAAGTCAGGAGTAAGAGGGGAGGGTCTCTTTGTTAGCAGGCAGGAATGCCAGCTCATGCTGAATGTAATTTAATATCTTGTTTGATCCGCTTAAAGCTGACAACATTCTTAGAGGCACGTCTGTAGTAGGAAGATTTCCTGCGTCCCGGCCTGCTGGCGGTCAGGACAAATCTCTCCCACTTATGTCCCCCAAGTAAACACATAAAGGCTTATATTAATTCAAACTGCTCGGCCATTAGCTCAGGCTTCTGCTGACTAGCTCTTACACTTAAACTCAGCCCATTTCTGTTCATCTATATGTCGCCATGTGTTCCGTGGCTTTACCTGTGTGCCATTACATGCTGCTCCCTGGACTGCGGGCTGGCATCTCCTGACCCAGCAGTTCTCTTCCCAGAATTCTCTTGGTCTACTTATCTTGCCCATACTTCCTGCCTGGCTACTGGCCAATCAGCGTTTTATTAAACCAGTGTACAAGAACATTATCCCACAGTACATGTCATTTCCAAATGATCAGAAATAATACTGCAGTCATTGGGTGGGGGGGGAGCGGACCAACAAATGTGAGAGTTTGGTTTAGAATAGTATTTCTGTTGTTGAAATGATCTGCAAAGCAATCCTACTGCATTTGTATAATGGTACTAAGATCTTCTCAATAGCATGTTTGGATGTGTCTAAATTGGGAGTGGGCAGTAACTAGGTCTAAAAGCAGCTTTGTGTCTCCAATAATAATGAGTGCACCCAGAAGACAGACTTGGTTTCTATCGCTGTTCTCAGTTAAAAGGATCTTGGGCCACTTGGGAAGATGGGTGTGTGTAGATCTGAGACACCTTCGCAAAGTAAAGAGTTTCTCGGAAACACTGGTAAGGATGTGACAGAAAATCAGGAGCCCCCAGATACCAAAGCTAGAGCAGTGTGACCAGTAAGGACCTATGTAGGGATGTGACTGAGAGTCAGGAGCCCTTGGGCACCAAAGCTAGTACAGTGGGACCAATGAAAGCCATCTAATTATCTGCACTATGGTAATGATTCTGTCAGCAGTGGACGTCAGAGACCACAGTACTTCCTAGTGGTGGTATTCCCTAGCAGTTTGGGGACACTCTGATCGCTCTCGTTGAAATTGCTGACAGACACAGTTCCTAAAATGTGTCCCTTGTCCTTAAGATGCACTGAGTCTACTCTGCTCAGTGGCCACCGTCTGCAGACTGCCAGCTTCAACAAAGGTTGGTTATTGCTGTTGTTTATTTTCTAATGTATTCCTGGGCCGGAGGGTGAGACGCATGGTTACTAAGATTTAAGGAGGGGTAAAAATTAGTAAGATTTCCCCCGACTGAATCTTATATAATCAACAGGGCCTGGGGAAGAGGGTAGAAAAAATTCACTAGACGCTTATTTAGTCCTTGCAATAATCTGAGGGTGTTCGAGCGGTCATGTTTGCTAATGGTGGGATTTATAGCGCGATGAGGTTAAATAATATGTCCTTGCGGCTCAGTACCAGGTGACAGAGGCGGTCATCCCCGGCTGCCCTGGGCACCACTCCCTTGATTGATTTGGTTTAAGGTCAGAGTTGGAGTTAGGGTCAGAAGACTTGATGTTCACAGTTGAGAATTGCTGGCCTAGAGCATCGGGGCGGGGACAGGGGAGAGAATGAAGATATTTAGGTAGGGAACAGAGAGTCTTGGGAGATTCTTGGTTAGTGGTTTAACATAGTTAAAATTATTCTTCAAAAAAAAAAAAATGAACCTAGTAAATCAGCTGGAATTTTTTGTTTCATGAAAGGAGTTTATTTTTTATTTCATTTTATGCTTTTATGTCTGACTTGTTAGCCTACATGTATGTATGTGTATCATATGCATACCTGATTCCTTCAGGGGAAGAGGGATTTGGGGGCCTTGGAACTGGGTGGTCATGAGCCGCCATGTGGGTGCTGGGAATCAAGCCCAGGTTCTCTGCAAGAGCAACCAGTGTTCCTAACCACTGAGTGCACTTGAGAGATTCCCTGAACGCTCTTTAAAATTAAGGATTCACTTCCTTTTAAATACGTCTTAGGTTTTCTTGCCGGGTGTGTGTGTGTGGTGGTGGGGGGGGGGGGTGTTTATTCATTTGTTTTTTGTTTTGTTTTGTTTTTCTTGGTGGTGGGGATTGAACCCAGACCTTGTGCCCGTAGACAGCTATTTTAGCATTGAGTGGGACACCCCCGCCTCCACCCCCAGCCTCACCATTCCGTTCCTAGGAAGCAGAATTAGGGTTCTCTTCCCGGGCTTTTACTTGAAGACGACCTCTTGAGTCTCAGCCCATCAGTTAGCAGCTTGTGAAATGACCACTTTGGTCTTTAGACTGGTGCCTCATCTCAGAATGCCACTCTGTAAATGTGAGTCAAGAATCAGTTGGCAATGGAGAAATCTATCAGACAAAAAGCACCAGTGACGTCGTCAAGTCGGGAAATAAGTTCTTGGCACTTGATATTGAGGGCACAGAAAAGTCCTGTGAGATACTCGGGAGTATCACTGCGGAAGAAAACAGACCTGCAGCTTGTCCCTGTGTCATTCAGGGCAGCAATAAGTAACAGCTTGGCCTCTAGCCGCCTGCAGGTCCTTGTCCAAACCCATCTCTATTAGGGTTTCTACTTCTTCCATTTGTATGGCTCTGTATTAGTTACATGATGACCAAACATTTTTTTTTGACAGGAAGCACCCTAAGGGTGGGTTACAGCCTGTTCCGCCAGAGAAGAACATGGGGGCGGGAGCATGAGGCGGCTGGTCACATTGTGTCCACAGGCAGAGAACAGACCCGGATGTGAGGCTGGACTCTATAGAACCTTCAGGTTCTCTCTACTTGACTTGCTCCTTCGGAGGCCCTACCTCTTAAGGGTTCCGCGGCCTTCCCAAACAGCGCCATCTGCTGGGGACCAAGTGTTCCCATGAAAACACAGGCGCCCCAGACGTTACACACTGAAGCCACAGCAAGGTCCTACCCCGTGCAGTTTTTCCATTTAGATGCTGGGAGTGAAAGGTAAAGTGCTGGGTTGATGCAGCGTTGCCCAGACCAGTACCACCTTCAGTACCAGCTCTCTAGAGCTTCTTAGAGCGTCCACAGTTAAGTCGCTCTGAATATTTCAAATAGGGCTGATTGGACCCTACCCCAGGCCTATCTAATGAGAGAGAGAATGAGAGTGTAAAGGGGGATGTGTGTGTGGGTGGGTACACGTACTTGAAGGCCAGAGGACAGCCTCAAGCATCATTCCTTAGAGAGGGACCTGTCCGTCTTGTGTTTTGAAATAGTGTCTCCCGTTGACCTGAGACTCACCAGTTCAGCTAGGCTGGCTGACCGGCAAGCCTGAGGGACCCTCCTGGCGTGTTACATGGGCGATCGGGATAGTGCTCGGGCCGGGTCCCCATGCATGCACAGCAAGAACGTCACCACCTGAGCCGTCTCCTCAGCCCTGATGTGTGCTGTTTTTCTTGGCATCTTTCCGGGAACATTGGCATGTGTGGGGCTTTTGTATCCTGGACCAAACACTTGCAGGTGGCAGAGTTTATGTGCATGCAAACACTTACACACACACACACACACACACACACACACACACACACACACACACACGTACGCACACACACGTACGCACATGCACACACAGTTTGTCCTGATGTATCTCGTCTCTCTTCCTTTTCTTATATGTGATTCTCACCCTTTTCTCACTTTCCCCTGGATTCTTCTATACTCTTCTGTAAAGGGCTGAACTGGCAGGGCTTGACTTATTTTTTCTTAAGCTGTGGCAAGCCCTTAGCCTGAGGTCTGCCCTCTCTTTGAGTGTCTCGTACCGTGGTGACCTGTGGGCACAGTCCGTGCTCTCCAGCCACCCTTTCCATGTCACCGTGCTGGAGCCTCAGGCCCACAGAACAGCAGACCTCGCCTTTCTCCCCTTCTCCCTGGTCCCTGCAGCCACCATTCTCCTGCATCTGTGCTGTGCCTTTCCAGATTCCACATGGACGTGGAGCTGTGCCCTATGTGTCCCTCTGTGACTGTTTGACCTGGTGTAGTGCTCTCTGGGCACACGCATAAGGCAGGATTATTTCCCACTGTGTGACAGAACAGAACTCACCATCTGGATCGCTGATTCCCTCCTTCATCCGCGCTGAAGCACGGATGAGCAGTGAGTCTGTTTTCACACTGCAGGTTCTACCCACGGGTGAACACAGACGTGCTCGGCCACTCCATAATCCACGTGATGCCTGTGGATGGTGTGACACAAAAGGTGTTTGTTTGTAGCAGGCTCTCTCGTGGGCCACCAACCAGCTCCCAAATCGTGACCCAGAGACTTCTTAAGAGTTACAAGGGCTTGGCCATGTCTTGTGTGTCCCCCCCCAGCTCTCATAACGTAACCTGTTCCTCTTCATCTTTGTTTTGCTCGGGGCTCCCCCCCCCCTTCCTTCCGTATATCTTACACTTGCTGCATCTCCTGCGTGGCTTCTGGCCCTGGGCGTTTCCTTCTCGTTCTCTTCTCTCTCCGCCTTAGATTTCTCCTCCCACTTCTTCTCTCTGTCCACCTACCCCTCTCCTGCCTAACTGTCGGCCGTTCAGCTTTTCACCAGACCCATCAGGTGCCTGAGGCGGGCACGGTGAGACAGCCACCCATCTGTGTCATTGAACAAATGCAGCAGAAACAAATGTTTGCCTAGCTAAAGCGCAAATTCCACAGGATTTGTTTGTTTGGTTTTGCCTGTGGGTGTGAAGTTTTCCCAACACCGTTGAAGAGATCGTTCTTGTCCATCCCTTCTTCGTCTCTTGTCAGCCATGTGAAGGGTCATTTGATGGAATGTGATGACCACGTTCATGTCTGGACTTAACTGTTCAGCTCCAGTTCTTCATGTTTGTTTGTTTGTTTGTTTGTTTTTATGCCCCCTGTTACCCCTGCATGCCGCTGAGTGGCCCCACACCTCTGCTTGTCTGTCTGGTCTGTCTTTTACATTTTCCTGGACGGTTGCCGATTATTCTAGACAACCAGGCTACAGACAATGTCGAACCTTGTTGCTCTTGTGTTTCAGGTCTTTCATATGCAAGTCACACGGTCGGGTTCACCCCGCCAACCTCCCTGACTCGGGCTGGAATGTCTTACTACAACTCTCCAGGCCTCCACGTCCAGCACATGGGGGCCTCCCACGGCATCACAGTAAGTGTCCCTGTTGGGAGCAGGCAGTTCCCACTCACGACAAGGTCCTAGCTGGTCTCTGGTTGGAGCTGAGGATTACTACTGTTCTCCATTTACCGCCTGGGGTCTTGGATCCCCTTCTCCCTCTAGTTAGAGTGCTCCCGAGAATTTGACAGGGTTCTGGTGTTGAAACACGTGTCCCCAGGTGGTGAGACTCGTCTTCATTGGTGGAGCTTGCCCTCTATGACGTGTCATTTGAAGTCTGGACAGTGTCTTCCCTGAACTGTTGCTAGGTGCTTGCCCTCAAGCATCATGGGTGTTTCCGTAATATCGGGAAAATACCTCTTCTCAACACCTTTGCAGCTCACTGACCCTGGGTGGCCTTCCTAAAAGTCTCCCTGGCTTCTAGTTTTAATTTTCTCTCCTGGATTCAGGAGAGTCGGGTTCATTCGGCTCTCGGGCTCCCCTCAGGAGAGTTGCCCTGCACCCTTGACTGTGTGCTTGGCTGAGAGAACAGGAAGAAAGGCCAGCATAGGATTGAGGGGAGGAAATAGTTCCGGGAGCCTTCCTCTGTGGAATGACTCGGGGGGTGCCCATGCAGGTCTTTTGAAGCTTGAAGGACGTTGTGTAGAGGTTGCAAATGTTGTATCCTGATGCCTCAGAGTATGAGAAAAAGCTGAATGATGAAGAGAAATAAGGACACTCAAGTGACAGGTTTAAGGGGATAATATGGCATCTTTATCATTATTACTATTTTTCTTTCATTAAAGGGCCCAAGTTGAGTGTTTGGCTGTGAAAGATGCACTATCACTTTGTATTTACTTCTTCATAGGCGTAGGTATGACCACCACTTTGTGTATGTTGTCCCACTTAGTTCAGGAACCACTAATGATAAAGAAGGAACCCATGGCTTTCTTGCCCTCGTTGGTCTTAGGTTCGATTCTCCTCAGCCCTGATTCGGACTTTGTTGGAATTGAACCGATGTCCCAAACTGACCCTCTGTCCCTGTCCTCCCTCACAGAGGCCGTCACCGCGGAGAAGCAGCAGTCCTGATAAGTTCAAACGGCCCACGCCTCCTCCATCTCCCAACACACAGAGCCCAGTCCAGCCGCCTCCGCCGCCGCCTCCGCCCCCCATGCAGCCCTCGGTGCCCTCGGCAGCCACGCCCTCGCAGCCCGTCCCGTCAACGCAGCAGCAGCAACAGCAGCAGCAGCAACAGCAGCAGCATTCGGTGCACCCTTCCTCCCAGCCTTAATGCATGAGCTTAGTCAGAATTTCAAGTCGGGACCGGTCTGATGGAGCCGCCTTCTCAACGCCAAAGGCTTCTTCTCCCCTGGCATATTTGGATCTGATGTGTTTGCACTGAGGTTGTCTAGCTTCCCTCCTCATAGTGTTGTGAATGTCTGTCGGAAACGCAGCCGGTGTCGTGGGGTCTGCAACACTAACCAGACGACTTTTTTTTTCCCATCGGTGTTTTACTTGAATCTCCGTGTCCGTCATTCCCTGGCTGGAACATTGCTATCTGGTATTTGGTAATAAGAAGCAGTGTGCAAGCCCCACCCCCTCCCCCGGCCCCAGGGCTTCTTTTCTTGGCTTTTAGGTTTGTAAAATAGGAAGGGAAATCTTTTTTTTTTATATATATATATATATATAATTTTTTTTTCCTCTGTGAATTTGCAGGAAATGACCGAGCTGTTAGAAACCCTCCTTCTCCAGTTCACAGTGGAGTTTACCGAACATACCAAGAATTGAGCACTACAGTTCAGACCTTTGCAAACCTAACTCTCAGTATAGGGTTGGAAGTTAGATGAATCGGTGCCCACAACATGTCTAGTCTAGAGCTTTCTACAGACACACTTTTTACCGATTGTTTTTGATGTAAATGGACCACCGTGTCTCTTGTGAAACAGCCTACACAAACAAATCACATAGCTGTATCTTCTCCCACGTGTGTGTGGGAGGGGGATTATTGCCTATTGAGATGTGATTCTTTCCTTTCTCCTTAGAGTTAATCCACCTAAGCCAGTCCCTTCTGCCCTGTGGATAGATGCCTTCCCACCAGTGATCTTGACGACTGACTTGAATGTGGTCTTGGGTCTCCACTCCAGGAGCCATGAGATTGTAACAGAGCCGAAATGGTTAACCCCTTCCATTCGTTCGTGTTGTCCTGAGACAGAGGGTGAGCAAGTATTTCCCAGGTGCAAACTGCTATTAGGAAATACTACTGTTTGAAGTGTGGGTGGTACCTTGGCACCTGGCAGGAAGGAAGTGTAGCCAGCAAATGGGTTCATCGGCCTTGACGGCTCCTCACTTCGCCCATCACACATAAGGCAGGAGTTACCAGGAAGGTTCTCCACATGATTGCCGTTCATTCAGCACAAGTAAATCCTTGGGTTTCACTTGGGGTGGAACCCCGAGTGGCTCTGTTCCCACCTTCATTTCTGTTTGTCAGCGGTTGCTGTGTGCTTTCGTAGTCACATGCTTTTCCCTGCCTGTGTTCGCATATTTATATATGCCGTGGATGAAAATAACTTACTAGAGAATGTATATTTTATGATGAGAAACGTGAATCTGTTGGATATAATCAGAGGACTGAAAATTAATTTATCGGTAATTTTTAAGAGTTCATGTTTGTGACAACCACCTCTAATAGCAACTCCTCATGGAACACACTCCCGAGAACGAGGAACATACCCTGGTGACATTGTAGATATTTAATATTGTACAGTCTAGAAACCTCCATTTTTGCCTTCAAATGCATATTTAAGAGTTAACAGAATGAAAAAGTGTTATTGGATAATAGTGTTTGACAGCATTTTAAGAACTTGAGAATAAGAACAATGTAGGACCTTTGACCTCTCCTCTTCCGCCCCTACACTGAGAATGTTATCCTCCCGACGACCAGGAAAGGCTGTCGGTCTATAAAAGTTTTATTTTTAAGGTGTGTGTGATGGACAGGCCGTAGTGCCGTTATCAGACATGGGGTGGGGTCTGGCATTTCCTGTCAAGGCATTAGGTTTTCAGTGTCAGGCTAAGCCCGGGCATTTCTCCAGCAGCTCACTGACCCTCTGGGTACATGACCATTCCAAGGAAATTCTGAGGCTAGGGCAGAAGAATTCTCCCTTCACGGTACAGTCTTTGATTTTTTTTTTTTTTTTCTTGTGAGAGAAGTATGGTATGTGTTTACAAGACTCTTTTCTGGACTTGTAGATTTCAGTACTGTTGGCTAGCGGCTTCTCCTCCAGCCACAAGTCCATTCTGTAAAGTTCTCTCCTTCACTGCCCATCAGTTGAGTTACCTCCCAGAAGCACAAGTGTGAAGGCGCTGCTGTGCTGTGCGCCGAGCAGAGAGCCTCTTAGAGATAGGTTCTTGACGGTCAGACTTGCCCCAGGAAATGCCCTGCAGCTTCCTCTTGGACCCATCACTTCACCCCCAGATAAACCCAGATCCGCTAACAGCACTTTCTAGCAAAACCCAGTTGCTTCTCCCTGCAGGCGGTAAGACCAAGAGAACAAACACTACAATCTGAATTTAGGATCTTTTGTGTCACTTTTGAAGCAAGTAGTGATAGGTAAGAGAATCAGCTGCTGAGCCCCCGGAGACAGGAGTCTCCTTGCGGTGGGAAACGGACTTAGGACGTGGCTCCTTTGGGTTCAGCTCCCCACTCTCTATGGGAGAACATCCATAGCCATCCTCAGCAGGTGAGATCAACAGTACCTTCATTTCCTGTCTTGTTGACAGAGACCCTCGGGTACCACTGTGCTGCTAATAGGTTGAGGGTCTGTTCCCAGATGACCTCGCCTTTGTACAGAACCCAGTCCACGCACCCAGCACCTAGCGCCTCTGGGCTCTGAACTGCTTTCTCTTGTCAAGCACGCTGGCATTCCAGACAGAATTCTAGACCTTTGGCAGATGTGGAAGTGTTTAAGATCTTGTTTCAACGTCTTTGATTGGAAGGAGTTGTCAGTTCTGAGCTCCTGAGACACAGGACAAGTGACCATGGAATGAATGTGTGACCAGAATGTGGCTTTGACACCTTACGCTGCCTGTGCCTTTTGTCATTGGCTTCTGATTCGACCAGATCTAACGGAGCATGTGAATTTTTGTTGATCCTTCCTTGGTAGAAAAACAGTGCGTATCCCCCATGGTTAGGTAGACACGAACTTGCCCAGCACAACGCTCTGCTCTTAAAGATAGCCCACTAAGACAGGAAAAAGCATGGCGGTGCATGCTTCAGAATGTTGATTTTTTTTTTTTTTTTTTTTTTTAAGAAGTGCAGGAGGAAGTGTTCTGTGTAACTCGATCTTCTGTCTAGTATGTCTAATAGAGTATCCAGTGCTGAGAGCTTGTAGTGATGACTACCAAAGATATGCATAGTAAAACTTGTATTTCCAAATTATTAAAGAGCCAGCCATTGATGCTGCTCCATGGCTTCCTTCTCAGGAGCCATTGTGAGAGACTAAAAGATTCTTAGGGTTTGGTTTGTTTTTTTTAAGTTTTAGTTCCTCTCTTTCTTTTTTTCTTTTTTAATTTTTGATAAAAATGTGTTAGCCTACCATTTTGGGGAGCCTTTCCCAGAATGCTCAGCAGTTGTGATTACTGGCCACACCCAGGTCGCCTCTCCTTGAGTGATCAATGGGATCCTCTGTGCGTGCTAGCATGGGTGCTGTGTGTGTGTGCACGTGTGCGTGTGTGCATTCATGCCTTAACTTGGGTTACTGCTGAGCTTCGCTGTTGGACTCGGTTCTCACCATCATCAGATTGTATTGTGCATCTTGACCTGAACTTCATCCTGGCAAAAAAAACAAAACAAGGTTGCAGGCACCACAGGTTGGAATGCATTCCTTCAGAAGACTGTCCAGTCAGATGCGCCCTGAGTTGTCTCCGTGGACTTGATTTGGGACTTCATTTGGAAAGAAAGCAGACTGTCCAATGGGAAGATGTCGACAAGGAAGAGAGGAGAGCCAAATGCTAGCATGCCCTCTGCCTCTGCGTACCGTGTGCTCTGTGTGTTGTTCTGATAGCCTGTCTGCAGCTTCCCTAGCTTGGAGTTCAGGTAATGGTGGCAATCCTGACATTCTCTGTTGGAGTTTAGAGAGATGTAAGACGTCTAGTTCATGTCTTATTTACTTTTATGTTGATCAGTCTTTAATACATGTGCTGAATCAGAAAAAAAAAAAAAAACCTAAATAAAGATAATTTTTTTAAAATGTACCTCTTGAACCATAAACTTCCTCTCATTCTTTCTGGTCTTTTGAGTTGGAAATGATCGTTGTTTGGTGTTGGTTCCAGCAGACGTTCAGAGTCAGTTCAATTATAAACTCTCAAGGCATCCAGAGGAAGTAAATGTAGGAAGGCAGCATAAATGGGATTAATAGGATTTCTTGTTTATAAATACTTAAGAGGGAGAAAAAAATGCATGTATATGGGTTTTTTGTTTGCATGTATGTCAATGCACCACATGTGTCCAGTGCCTGCGGAAGCCAGAAAGAGGGCATGGGCTCCCTTGTACCTGGAGTTAGCAGAGGTTGTGAGCCACCATGTGGGTGCTGGGAACTGAACTCGGGTCCTCCGGAAGAGCAGCCAGTACTTTGAACCACTGATCTGTCCCATGGTTTTGCGTCTTGATAGAGTGCTTGCTCTCCCAGTATGCTGTGTTTTAGGTTCCAACAGTAAACCCTAGAGGGTTATAAAATGGAAAGGAAAGCTAAATCTTCCCAAAATGTCTCACATGGGCCCGCATTCAAAGGCGTGTTGCAGAGGATATTTCGGCGGATGATGAGTCATCCTGAAAGAGAACAGAGATCTGGACAGCAAGGCTGTCGTGAAATGCTGTGCGTTGGTTATGTGTGTAATGGACCCAGTATGGATAAGCCTGTGACATCAACCCTATGTGAACAGCATTCCTTGCTACTGCAGTATGTAGTAGTCAGTAGTGTATTTGTGTGTGTGTGTGTGTGTGTGTGTGTGTGTGTGTGTGTGTGTGTGTGTGTGTGTGTGTGTGTTCCTGTTTGTTAAAGAGTTTACTCTTGGGCCAGTGAGATGGCCCAGGAGATAAATGTATCTACTAGAAGCTCAGCTGACCACCTGAGTTTGAACTCTGCGACCCATGTGGTAGGAGAGAACCAATTCCTGTAAGTTGTCCTCTGACCTCCACACCCCATCAATACACACCCATCCAAAATTAACAAAAGGTAATAATGAAGTTATTCTTCAAACAACTTGCTGTGCGGCACCAGCAGCAGCCTCAGTACAGATCCTATGACTGTATTACATCAGTGGGTCGGGGAAAATAACAGTCTCTGAGATGGTGTGTATGTACTAGAGTTCCTGATACCATCTCATTGGGTCAAAACCTCCCCCCCCCCTTTTTTTTAAATACAAGGATATACTTTGAATCAGAAAAGACTTCCAGGACAGTGGTGGCGCACGCCTTTAATCCCAGTGCTTGAGCAGCAGAGGCAGCGGATCTCTTGAGTTTGAGGCCAGCCTGGTGTACAGAGTGAATTCCAGGACTGCCAGGACTGTATACGCAGAGAAATCCTGTCTCAACAAAACATGAGAGAGAGGAGGCGGAAAGACTTAGGCAAAGGAATTGATTTTTTTTAGGCAGGGTTCTGAACAGGTGGATGGAGTCCAGTTTCACAAGTTGGGGGCGCAGGAAGCTGGGAAGTGATTCCTGGACTTGGAGTCAGTGGCGGAAGGGGAGTCAGCACAGGGTAAGTGAACTGGCTGCCTGTTCGTCATTGAGGCAGCTGGAGCTGATGTCCAGTGGCTGAGGGCAGCCTCGGACAAGCTTCAGAGTTATTCTAACAGAAGATGGAGCCGCTGGACCACCAGCTCCTTTTACCCATTGGACAAAGGCGACTCTGGGAAGAAGATCCCTCCCTGTCTACATCCAGGTTTCCTGTGCTGTGTGTGTGAGTCTCGTGAGGCAGGCAGCAAGTGAACATCTACCCCATGCTTCACGAGGGATTCCAGCAAATGGCACAACTCACCACTGGGAAGTCAGGTAGCCTCGGGCTGGTTAACCATCTCAGTATTGCTTGATAGATAGCCTGGTGTGTTGATGGAAAATTGGAATTCATTTTGAAATGAGGCATTTTTAATTTAAAAAAAAAAAAAAACATTTCCTGTTTCCTTTTGAAAATGTGAAGTGCTGGCAGGCTGCCATTGCGTAATCATCCCAAGCTGAGGGGTTGGTGGAACTGCGGGCCTTTGAGTTCGTGACGTACTTGGAAAGGGCATATGTTGAATATGGGAAGTCCAGGACTGCTAGTTCTTGTGTGTGTACAAAGGAAAGAGGAAGAGAAATTAAAGCCTGCTTTGGAAAAAAAGGCATATACCAGAAGTTCCTGGAATAATTATTAAGTCCAGCTAATAATATGAAAATTAAATGTACCCAGGGGGCCTTGGTAAATGAGTCTTCCTTGTGGACCTCAAGCTGTAAAGTAGAATTAGTGTTCCTGAGTTCTCGTAGCTGGGGTATCTAATGCAGTAGTTCTCAACCTGTGGGTCTTGACCCCTTGGGGGGGTTGAACAACTTCGTGGGGATCACTTAAGACTCAGAAAACACTGATATTTGCATTATGAGTCTTCACAGAAAAATTACAGTTATGAAGTAGCAACGAAAATAATTTTATGGTTGGGGATCACCACAACATGAGGAACTACATTCTCTGTGTATCCCTGGCTGTCCTGAAACGCACATTGTAGACCAGGCTGGCCTCAAACTCCCAGAGATCCACCTGCCTCTGCCTCCAGAGTGCTGGGATTAAAGGCGTGCACCACCGCTGTCCCGCAAGATGGGTCTCTTGGTGTGGGTTTAGCCGACTGAACTGAGGCAGGACTCACAGGTCTAGTACTATAAAGAGATCCAAAGAACAGTAAAAAGTCCAGGCAGTGGTGGCACATGCCTTTAATCCCATTACTCTGGAGGCAGAGGCAGGTGGATCTCTGTGAGTTTGAGACCAACCTGGTCTACAGAACGACAGAGCGAGATCAGGACAGGCACCAAAACTACACAGAGAAACCCTGTCAAAAAAAAAAGTCCTGGCTCTCCTGAGTGTTCTGGGACATGCCTTTATTCCCAGCACTAGAGGGAGTCAGTGACAGAAGGATGTCTGTGAGTCCCTAGCTAGCCAGCAGGGATATCCTGTGAGTCCAGGTCTCATGAGAAACCACCCAGAAGTGAAAATAGCCCTGATTCGTATTGCTTGCCGAGTTCTTTAGTGATTTCAAGCTGTAGCGTTACATAGTTGTATTTTGTGTACCACGTGACTGTGTTAACTATAAAGATTCTTGTGAGTGTGAGAAAAGCCGGACAGCAGCTCGCATGTAGATTGGTGGCTGAGCATGTGTCCGGCTTGCACACAGCCTGGGGTTCTCTCCCCACACCACATAAACCGGAAGTGGTGGTACATACCTGCAATTCTAGCACTTGGAAGTTTGAGGCAGAGGGTCAGGAGTTCAAGGTTCTCTTCAGCTACCTATGCTGCAAAGTGTATGCGAAGTCAGCCTGGAATAGATGAGGCACTGTCTCAAAGAAAATTAATAACAAAAGTAGAATTAATTTAAAAAGAAATGTGTTAAGGATTATCTCGTATATTTTCTATCCTGATTCTGTGTAATTTAAAGTGTCAGTGTTCTACAACCAGATGACTGTGTTCCTAGATGTAATCGTTGGCTCTCATGAACTTTGCCCCAGCACATCTGGGCTTGAGGTCAGTAGAGGCTCTGCTGTCCAGCAGGCATGTCCATCCCTTGGCCCACAGGCCACATGTGACCACCCGTGACTTCAAATGGCTGTGAATGCAGCCCAACAGACAATCTGAAACTTGTTTAAACATGATTTTTGCATTTGGGAGAGTGGTTGGTTGTGACCTCACTGCACTGTTCTCAAGCATGAACTTGGTAGACGACAACATGGAACCACCATGGTATTACAAAGTCTGGGCATTCGGTAACCTTTGGTGCTTGGTGATGCCCTGGGTGTGTGTGGGGGGGGGACGACCTCGGGCAATGGGAGGGAGGGGAGGAGAAGCAGTGATTTATGGGGGAAACTCAGACCAAGCACAGCTCCAGGCTTGGAGCAAGCGTGGAAATGGATGTGGCAGAGGACATGCAGTAGAGCAGGGTGAGACTATCTCGGGAACCTCAGGACCCTAAGACTGCTGTCATGTGGGAAGGGTCTCATGAAACCCATGGTTTCCCCTTGGGTTTTCCACTCTTCCTTGCCTTTGTCTCCCCTTGCCGTCACCCCATGCTTCAGCCGGGACAGGAGCCCAGAGGCTGCAGAAGCGGGAACATTAGCGGACCGTGGGAGAAGCTCCAGTGGGTGATCCTTCCCTCAGTGGTCCCGTGGTTGGCCATTCTAGATAAGAGTTGCCTGTTCCTCATCCCGTCCTCTGGCTTGTGTCTCACAAACTTCAAATGACTTGCCTGGGATCCATTGGCAAGGCCAAGCAGTCTGGATCCAGAGATCTTAGCTGCTTGATGAACACAAGCAGTCTAGATGAGATGCAGGGCAACAAATGTGGCTCTGAGGTACACTTAATGTCCTGCTGTCCGCATCAGACACTTGTAACCTCTTCTACCGCCTTGTCCCTCTCCCTAGGTCCTAGTATTCAGAATAATAATGTGAAAATGTTTGCTAACTGGCCACATTGTGTCAGCAGTATATTCCTTTAAATCAACCCTCTCCCCACGAGTGTGGAGGTCAGGGAACAACCTTGGATATTGATCAGAACCTTCCACCTTATCTAAGACAAGGTTTCTTATTGATTTTTTTTCCCCCACTGTGTATCCAGGCTAGCTGTCGTGTGAGCACCCACAGATCCCTTCCCTGCCTCCCATCTTTTCGGGAGAGTATTGGGGTCACAGACAGATACACCACTATGTCCGATTCTGTATTTCGAGAATCTATGCCCAGGTCCTTAGGCTCGCACATCAAGCGCTTTACGCAATGGGCCACCTCCCCAGCCCATGGCAGCACATCTTTGGCGTCCTGAGCCCCTGTTCTGTGTGGATCACCGTGCCTTTCATCTTGGTTCTTAAGCCCAGTGGCTTATCACACTGAAAGTGAAGCACTCTGAGGCCCAGAAACCCACAGTATCTGCGGTTTCTCACTCTCCGCCGGGGCAGAAAGTGTTAGACTGTGGGGTTGAAGTCGGAATCGGGGCAAAAGTTTCTTCGGATTCTACCAGTACCCAGGTTTCCAGCCGAGTTCTTAAATCACATTCTGCCTCATAATCTGAAGAAACCGCCTTGATTTTCCTTGCTTTTAACACCTTGCTCAGCCCATCACCTCAGCACTGTTTTTACCAAGAGGGCAAGTTGCACAGGAAGGAGAGTGTGCTTATAAAGCAATTAAACAGTGAGTCTTGTTTTTATGATAGTCTCTGTGTGCTTTAGGGAAAAAACGGTTGCTTTATATTGGCAATCAGGTCCTTAGTTGATGAATTAATCTCATTGCCATTCAGAGAGGAAAAGGTTATTCATATTATTGGGCCAATTTATACAGGCGCTCCCCCACACACACACTTTGAGACTGGAGGAAGGAAGGGGACTTAAGTTTGACCTTGAATGGGAAAGAGCCTATGCCCTGAGTTACATTTTGTTTATTTGTGGAGACCAAGTGGACTTCTGGTCAAGCTTAGACTGGCCTCGTTACGTCGAGTACATAGAAGAATTAAGGAAGGAGAGTTCTGCCCATGAAGCGTGGCCTGTGCTCATCCACGCTGTGCATCGAGTTTGTTCTGTGAGACTTTCAATTCAACAGGATCTGGTGTCCTTGGTTCTGGCTCCGGAAACACCGGAATATGCAGTGCATTTGGCTCTGGGCATGACCCCTTCGCCTCCATCCCTCCCTCCCTGCCTGCCTTCCCCCCCCCCTTCTGTTTTACCGTCAGGATGCATGGTTTTACCACAGACATTCCTGTCTGTTTTGAGCGCACAGGATTCAGAACATGGTCTTGGAACCAGGACGTCTGCTACCAGAGCATGTGACCTCTGACACCCGTGTCTTTGGAGGAGTGATGTAGACACTCTGGATTTATCTTCTTGTCTTGGCCATTAGGCTGCGTGAGGATAAGTGTCACCCAGAGTGACACCGTCTGTGACTGAAGCTGAGAACTTACACCCGTGTTCAGTGGTTTTCCCAGACCCAAGGCAGCAAGCAGCCAATGTAGCTTCTCAAATCTGTTTTCATTTATGAACTTGCAAATAAACACACAACAGTTAGATTCTCCAACAGTGACCTGATTTTCCTGGCACTGACATAGGAACATTGCAGATGAAACTGATGATACCACCTTTTAGAGTTTGTCTGTCTGTCCTTCCTACTGGGTGCCGTGGTGCACACCTGTGATCCCAGAGTTTGGGAACTGTCACTTAACGTGGTTGGATTTAGAATCACCGTGGAAACGCACTTGTGGGTGTGCCGATAAGGGTGTTTGCAGAGAGGTTTAACTGCAGAGGCAAGACACATCTTGAATGTAGGTGGCAGGGATCTGTGGGCTGAGGTCCTGAAGTAAGAGGAGGAAGTGGAATGCTAGCGGACATCCTCCTCTGCTTCCTGACTGGACACAGTGTGACCAGCCACCACACGTGCCTGTGGTCACGACATATATCCTCCATGAAGGACTATACTCACCCTTAGATGAAGAGCCCAGGAAGTCCCCTTCTATTCTTCAGTTGCTTTTGAAAGATGTCATTGGGAAAGCAGCAAGAAGAGTCAAAATACATAGAGGCAGAAGGATGAGTTCAAGGTTGGCCCACTCCATTGCATCCCAAACCACCGTCCTCTGTACACACAAAGAAATGAAATAATTTCCTTAGTTTTAGGCTGTGCATGGTGGTATACACCTGTCATCCCAGCCCTTGGAAGCCTGAGGCAGGAGGCTGGAGAGTTTGAGGTGAGCCTAGCTACATAGTAAGACTCATCACCCAAAAGGACAGAGGCAGAAAAGAAGAAAGCACACTTTATTCGTCTTGGATCGTCTTCTGTAGGATGTTTTGACTTGTTAAGATTAACTTGCCCAGTCCCCACTATACAGATGGGATGACTGTCATTCAGGTCTAAGAACTGCCTGGAACTCTTCGTCTCGGGAGGTCCACATTTGCATCAGCCACAGAAGATCCCCCGCCCCCCACAATGGGCACAGACATCATGATGAGGCCCAGATTGGGCCAAACAGGACAGAAGGCAAGAGCTTTCCATTGGCAGTCTTTCTTAATCCCTCTATGTACCTGACATCCCAAAGATGATCCCATCTCTCATAGATAGGTAGATAGGTAGGTAGGTAGGTAGATAGATAGATAGATAAATAGATAGATAGATAGATAGATAGATAGATAGATAGATAGATAGATAGATAGATAGATAGATAGATCAGGTTGATTAAGGACCGGATGTTAAAGTTTCTTGGTAAATACTACTATGAAAGGCATTTGTTTAATCCATTTTGCTAATCATCTTCCTGCAGCTGGCCCATCTCTTCCTCCATGTTCAACATGACTGTCAGGAGACAGCTCCAGAGCTTCCTTTCTGCAGCTCTGAGGTACCTGAGAGGAGGAAGCTAGGTCTATGAGGAAGGAGTGGGGTGGTTCTCAGATTTCACTGAGGATTTGCTTGGTTTTCTTACAAGGTTCACTGACTTATACAACATCCATCAAGCTTATTACTACATAATTAACTTCTTTAAATGATATCAGAGGAAACCATTAAAAGATAGCTTTCATTCTTAATTGCATATAATGTTTGGTATTTCTGATACTCCTTTTTGGAAATTTAAGAAATAAAAAGCAAGAGAGCTGTCCCAGGCAGAAATAATGGATGCTAGAGGCAAAATGTGTAAGTTTGCTGAGATATCTAGAGGCTGTGCGGACTGACTGACCTATCACAGTTAGGTTTGGTAAATACCATGTTTGATGCGTGTACTGGCAACAGAATCACCTGACAGCGTACCCCATCTTTCATTAACACACAGTCGTCCGTATGTACATGCACCCAACAGACACTCATGAATGTTAAGTTGGTCATAGTGTGGATAATTGAAATCTGGAAGCTCGCACACATCCCCTGAACCGACGGTCATGCCTGTGTCACCAGTGTCTAGTTGATAAGAGAGTTTGAAAGAAGAGTTGACAAAGACAATTTAAGTATTTTGCTGTTGATGCTTTGTTTCTCTCCACTGAAGGGTCCAGTCCTTCACTGTGGGGAAGTCATGGCAGAAGGGACATGAGATGTCACATGGCCACATTGGGTACACAGTGATGAAGCAGAGAGCTGAATGCAGGTGCTCAGCTTGCTTCTTTTTTTTCTTTGTATCCAGTCCAGTATATCCTACCCATGGCATGGTATGCCTTACTTTAAGGAAGATTCTTTCCTCCTTGGTTAAACCTCTGTAGAGACTCTGTTACAGACATACCCAGAAGTGTGTCTCCTAGGCGACTCCAAATGCAAACAAACTCACCATAGAAGATTCACCACCATGGGGCCCGAGCTAGCATAAAAGACACCTGGAACCTTAGGAGTAAAGCGGCAAATTGAGCACTGCCCCGAAGATGGCCACAGTATAACAACATACTGCAATCACTGTTAGGTAAATGCCACTTCTCCTTTAACAAGACAACAAATGTGTTCAGTGGAACTTGAGTCTAAAGTTGCTCCACTGATGATCTGGACAATTTGATGTTCCGTGTGAGTGAGGGGCTTGGGGGGACCATCTGGAAATGTTTGAAATACAGATTTTCCAAAGAAAGCCCCTCAAGCCAGAAGCCATATCCCAACTCTTTCCATCTGACCACATCAATTCTGCAGGGGATATGGTGTCACCCCAAGATCCACTTCCCTCCTAAACAGCTGTAATATGATTTTAAGATTGTTTTGGGATTCTGAAGGGAGAGCAAACAAACTTCAAGCAATCCATCACAGAGCTGCTTGCTATGCAAGTATGAGGACAATGTTTAGGATGCATATTAAAAAGCCAGATGTGGTGGCAGTACGTGTATCCCCAGCACTGAGGAGGCAGAAACAGGTTAATCGCCGAGGCTCCATGGCCAGTCAGCCTAGAATACTTGTCAGGTTCTAGGTCAGTGAGAGTCCTAATCTCAAAATAGTGGAGAGGATCTAAGGCAGTGGTGGTCAACCTTCCTAATGCTGTGCACACACCCCACACGACCCCACACAAACACGGATATGCACACAGGATCAATAATAGACATTTTTAAATCCACTTGATATATTTTGAAAATGGGGGAATCAAAGTAGACTAGGTTAAATTTATAAATACAAAAAAAGTAACAGAACGGGGTGGGAGTCCTCGGTGGCTCAGTGGTTAAGAGCGTGTACTGCTCTCATAGAAGACCAGGTTGAGTTTTCTGCATCCACATGTGGTCACTCACCTGTAACCATAGCTCCAGCAGCTCTGGCCTTCTTAGGCACACTCATTCATATGGCATTACACACATACAGAGACACATACTCATAAATAAAAACTAAAACAATAACCCAGATCCCCACAGAAAAGGACTGTGGAAGAGCAAGGGTAGTTCATCATTAGACAAGCCTTGTGCTTTCAGCATGAAGGAGATTTTTGTTGCTTGTTAATATTTTAGAACAGCCAACATGGGGACCCATTGATGGTGGAGGAAGCCATCCCCACCTAATGACGTACTTTAACTTCTGTGTCAGTATATTTTTGTTAGAATCCATCCCACCTGTGTCTGTCAGTTCCTTTCCACTCGCCGCCTCCCATGACAAACTGGCTCATGTTTCTGCCTCACACTCTAAGCCAGTTATTAATATCAGCCCAGTGAGCTCTGCATCCACCAGGAGCATATGGTGTTTTTGAGAGGCAGAGCGACCATCCCCGTGACTTTTGGACTTGGCCCGTTGAACCCCTGAACAGTGAGTGCTGGGTTTGTGTTTTTAAGTAGTGTTGCCATAGGAGAGCTTAGTGGGACTCTTGTTTGCTTCTCATAGGAAACAATGGATGGTAAAGCCTGCTGAGACTCACAAAACCCATTTCCACTGCCTGTATTTCAACATCCCTCCAAGTTTTATGAGCCTGATAGGAGAGATTAATGAATTAGAAGCCTACTCCTTGTATTTCAGCTTTGGCTAATGGCAGGAGAAGCAGTTTATTAATAATACTGGATATAAAGGGCTTGGCTAAGGCATGGAGCTGCAGCTTGACACATCTTCCTCTGTTGCCTCTCCAGATAGAACCCCAGGGCTTCCAAAGGGAGTTTTCACTTACAGGAATCCATGTGGGAGAGCTGGAGGAGGCATGAGGCCCTGCTGTTTTTCCATGGTCTAGGTTTGGGGCAGAGAGGGCCGTCTTGTTGGATGGACCCACTGCTTACTAGTTTCATAACCAAAGGGCTTTATCTTTGCAGCTCTCTTTGTAATGGTCCCTTCTCAGAGACCTGTGAAGTAGGTCACTGTGTTTGCTGTCTGGCAAGGGAGGATCATGGAATTCAGAGAGCCGGATGGCTTGCCCAGTCCTCCTGAGCAGAGCTGACGACACAGTCCTTCTGGGAAGCCATACACTAGCATAGCTCTCTGTGGAGGTGGTATGGGTTCCATTCCTGAGCACGTGTGCACATCTAGATAGAATCTTACCAGAAGCATTGTGATGAATTAGAAAGACACAAGTGTGGGCCAGGTAAGGGTAGTTGTGAGACTGAATACAGGGACTCAGCCCCTCTCGGCCTCAGTTTCCCCACTTAAGAAATGCAAATTGTTACTTACCTTGCAGAGTTTTGGATGTTTGCTAGTAATGTCTATCACTGGCCACGAACAGTGACAACTATTTTAATATTGCCTGAAAAATCCTTCACTCGATGTGTTTTCAGGATCACCTACCATTTCCAGTTCAATTGCAGAGCCTCCAAACACCGTGCTTACAGGGAAACATTAGTCTGAAGAAGAAGCTGGTGTTGAACTGCCTCGCATTTGATGTCTTTCAGAACAGTGTGTACTGCACTCGTGTTGTGAGCGAGTGGGAAGATCCTATCTTGCTTACAACTCGAGACGTAAGGCTACAGCTGGGATCAGAGATAGTGGGGTGGCCCCACCCCTAGACCCCTTGCTTAGGGACAACCAGCATCTCCTTGTGTTCCCCTGCTGTGCACTTCCGTTGAAATCTTTGCTGACACAGCCTAGAACAGAAGATTGTTGGGACTCCGGAGGCAGGATGGGATTTGTGTTTTCCTCTGTACGTTTATACTATGAAAAGGCGTACTGCGTTTCCGCTGTGTAAAGGCACAGTGCTGGGCCAGAACTGCCCATGAGCCATTCACGTGGTGGGAGAAAAAAATGGTTATTGTATGAGTAACTCCAATAAGAGAGTGGGCTTCTTCGTGATTCAGAACTTTGTGGGACCCCTCCCCACAACGTGAGTATCATAATCTTCATAATGGCTTGATGAGCATAGGGAAAAAATGACTTAAAGATAAACCTTGCTGGGCATGGGAGATGATAGCCACGTGCTTGGCACACAAGCATGAGGGCCTGAGCTGAGATCTCCAGTGTCTATACAAAAGTTGAGTGTGGAGGCTGGAAATGGCTCAGTGGTCAAAACCATTTGCTTCTCTACAAAAAGACCCAGGTTCAGTTCCTGGCACCCACATGGTGGCTCACAACCATCTATGACTTCAGTTCTAGGAATCCAATGCCTTCCTCTGGCCTCTGTGGACTCTAGGCATACCCTTGGTGCACAGACGTACATGCAGGCAAACACCCATATTCAGACAATTTAAAACAAAACAAAAAGAACGGTGTTTGGTGGTGCGTGCCTGTAAACCTAGTGATGAGAGAGACCATGGAGACAAGCAGATCCTCGGAGTTCACAGGACAGCTAGCCTAGCCAATCAGTGAGTTCTGGGCTCAGTGAGAGACTTTGTTTAAAAAAAAAAAAAAAGACACCTGATATTAACATCTGGCTTCCACACATACATGCACACATAAGCATGCACACTGACACATGTGCACAAACCATGCATGTACCCCTGCCCTGCATACATGCACACAAAAATACAGCTCACCATCCCTGTAGCCACCAGAATAATTGAGAGTCAACATTGTTGCCAGTCCTGAAGGAAGCCATAGTTTCATTTAAACATGAAATGGTGTTCTCCAACCAGGCCCTCTGCATTATTAGTTAAATATCTGGAAGCTATATAATTATGTATATTCAATATATTATATATAACATATATATTCAATATATATTATATAACATATATATTATATATGTTCAATATATTATATATAACATATATTATATATATAGAAAAAACATTTTACAACAGTGAGCTGTTATAAATGAGCAAACCATGGAAGCAAGCTAAAGCTTTTACCAAGTGCTTTTATGAGAACTCAAGCTCAAAGATTCTCCACTCTCCATTCCTCATTTCCAATCCAGGAATGACATTCATGTGGTCAGCTAAGTTCTGCATAGAACAACCCCCACCGTCCCCACCTCCCCCTACCCCCATCACCACCACTACCATCCAGTCCATCCGAATTCCAATACCTGTTTCTTCACCCCACCTGAAGGGTGGCTGGTGGGTGCTCTGTTGCACGCTGGGGCTCTCATACCAAGCCTGGTACCAAGAGTATCCAACCAAAGCTTGGGGCATTTCATTGGGCCTTGTAAGAGGGCACTCTGACTGTGAGTCATGGAGAGGGTGGGAACTTAATGGATGATAACATTTTGACCATTTGGATTGCAGACTGTTTCTAATACCACTCAACAATACCTACGGAAATTAAGGGTCAATGTACAACTTACTTAGTGGCGAGCATGTAGTGGCTAAAAACCCCAGCCCTTCAGGAGCCCCAAGAGTGGATGAGGAAGAGGACACTTATTCATGAGTACAAAAGGGGTTTGTCTGAGGGCCTGCTGACATTCAAGCATCTGAGGCGTGTGTGGGATATGATGATGCCATGAAAAGAGAGGTATGATGAGTCGTATGGGTGAAAGAAAAGGGAGAGAAATGGCTTGGAAGGAAAAGCATGGGCCGAGTGGTGAGAGCCAGGTCCTGGAACCCCTCTGCCCCCTGGCGGGCACCTGACAGTCAGGTGGCCCTTCCCAAGCGCTACCAAGCTAAAGTAGGGCTTTGCTGACCATGTGTCCATTGGTTTCACCCTCGTAGGGCTCTCTCTCTCGCTCTCTCTCGCTCTCTCTCTGGTTTTTTTGAGACGGAGTTTCCCTTGTGTAGCTTTGGAGCCTTTCCTGGAACTCACTCTGTAGCCCAGGCTGGCCTTGAACTTACAGAGATTCACCTGCCTCTGCCTCCTGAGTGCTGGGATTAAAGGCTTGCACCACCACTACCGCCTGGCCCCTCCTAGGGCTTTCTATCCACAGGTCCGCCTGAGCCATACCCTCACTCTTCTCCTGGCTGGGTACTGAGAAAGGCTGGCTTTCTGATTCTGATGATTCATCTCAGTATTTACTGAGCACCACGCAGCATGCTGGGTCCTTGGCTTTTGTTTTTATCAGTCCTGAGAAACTACAGCAGTTAAGCCTATGGCCTTGGTGCCAAACAGATTTCTTTCCAAATCTCATCACAGCTTGTTCAGTATATGACCTTGGAGAGACTATCGATCTCTCCGGGCTTTGGTCTCTCCAACTGAGAGAAGACTAGTGTTAATTTGCAGCTGCTGGTGTTTCATGAGCCTAACATCAAAGTGTGGAGGGTCAGTTCATGCTAGCGATGAAGGAAATCATTCAAGACAGACGTTATTCTCTGTTCTCCCAGAGAAAGGAACATCCCTCTTGCAAAGACTACAGAGCCAGCCAGGATCTAAACCAGTTCCATCCAGCTCCAGATCCTCCTCTTTTTCCCTTCTTCGTGTTCACTGCCCAAATGTGGCCAAATATGTCTTTGTTTTTAGTTGAAGTTGGCTTTGTCAGATTTGTTGTGTGACCCTGACCTGCCAGATTATTTCCTGTCTTCCCTCCTGTTTTACATTATGTTGAGCTTTCTGGTTATATGTTGGCTTGAATCAAAAAACGCAGGGGCAGGGGGATAGGGGGGTAGGTGACGAATGCAGATTCTTTACAAATAATGAACTCTGGTGAAACACAGACCAACTACTTTAAATGTCAAAAGGTTGCTAGGCAGTTGTGGCTCCAGCTTTGAAAACAATGACCAGTGACCCTGACCAAGTCTGTACCTCTCAAGATCTCATGTGTCAAATGATGATGAAAAATGAAAGGATGATGAAAAATGAAATAGCATTCTGGTGCCAGCATCTCTTTAATACTTCCAGTACTAATTATTTTTCCTAGCTCAAAAGATGAAAATCACCTTGAAATTATGTCATAATCAGTAAGCAGGCTACAGCAATCAGGGCTGCAATAATTTAATGCCGTAGGTACTTCCTTTATTTTCATACATGTTTTCTCCTATCCAAGGTTCATACTGACGAACAAAACCTTTGCTCTGTATTAAGTCCCTCTCTATGATATGATTCAACTTTGGGCATCCTTGAATGGGGCCATAGTTAGCCAAGAAAATACAGCTTGAGCTGACAGTTCAGAAGTTCATAGAGCCCACAAAATCTACTTACTATTGAAAGTGCATACATTTCCAGTGAATTCCCAGACCACTTGAATTTGGGGACCTTAGTGGCTGCAAATCTCAACTGTACCATATAATGAACTGCAGGCCCTGACAGTCCCGTGCCAAATGTTTGTGTCCTGCCAACAACCTGATTCAGTTTCCCAGGTACATGCAAGCATGAGAGAGAGAGAGAGAGAGAGAGAGAGAGAGAGAGAGAGAGAGAGAGAGAGAGAGAGAGAGAGAGCGCAAAAACATCTTAACAGATTTTCATTGGATTTCTCAAGGTCAAAAAGACAATCTTAGTGAACATAACCCTCACTAGAATGCCAAGCACTTTCCAAATTAAGACAAGTTGAACATACTCAGCTTTGGAGTTTTTCTTGTTTAAACGATTTTCTGAGAAAGGTAGTCTGTTTTTCCCACTGTGATTTTCTTCTGAACAAGACCATTAAGTCTTCCAAGTAGGTGTCTATTTTAAACACAGTTATGATGTCAACACTTGTTGAAAACCAGTTAGTGTCACAGACTGTTGGTCCTGTTACCCAGGATCATCAGTAGAGTGGCTCCACCTCCTAGGAACCTGGACCTGCTCTAGGGTCATGTAGGTGACAGGCATGGCTTGGTAATGTTTCTGATAAACGCAATATCAGTTCTGCCTGAGCTTAGAATGGAGCACAGAAGTCATCCTGCGTCTCCAGGTGGAGAAGAGTCTGAGCAGTTCTGTGTGTTTTGGTCCTGAGCCTGTGAGTGTTTGGCTGAAGGGCAATGTGCTAGGCTATAACTAATAATTATTGCTATCGGGTCTGTTTCCTAGACACAAATATTCATTGCATTCTCTCCTCATCCTACAAGGAAGATGCTCTTCCCACCTCAGGTTACAGAAGTGCTAGCTGATGCTAGGGGGTCAGTGTCACTGGCTGAGGTCCCAGGCCAGAGGTGGACACGAAGCTCAAATCTCGTCAGTCTGAACCCAGGTCTTTCAACCACCATGGCCTATAGTCATTCTCTATGTCTCATGAATGTTCAGGAGAGGACCCAGGAGGGAAGCCCTCCAGGTTTAAGGGACAATGGTGACGAACAAGATGACAAACAACACCTGGCGGCCTCCTCATACGATCCTAGCACTTGGGAGGTACAGGAAGATTGTCAGTTTGAGGCCAGCCTGGGCTACAACTGGAGCCCAAGGCCGATCTGAACTGCAAGGAGACGTAAAGCCAAACAAAACAACTTACTCGAAGCTGACCTCATTGTGAGGCCGTGACCGTGACCTGTGGTCTCGGCATGTCCCACTGGTTGAGGGCAGACTGCCCGAATGTGAGTCAAATAACTCTTCACTGCTGTAAAGATAGTCTGGAAAATTCAGGACTGTCAGGCTCCAAGTGCACCGCTCTGTCCCACAGGCCATTCACACTTAGGGAGAGGAGCTGCTCCAGCCAAGGAACGTGGCTATTAGAGTCATCTAGTCTGACCAGTTTCCCCTGCAATTATGACCCTTTCTGAAGCAATGTCTCATCGGAAAGCGGGACCCAGTCAGTGGAGATGAAAGTGGGAAGTCTGGAGGCTAGTGTTCTGGGTGTGTCTGGACCCACCCCAGGAGGCTGGCAGCCATGGACCATTTAGTGTCCCACAGCTCTCCAGAGTCCATGGAAGGGCCCACCTCGCTGCAGAGGCATTTCTCTCTCTCTCTCTCTCTCTCTCTCTCTCTCTCTCTCTCTCTCTCTCTCTCTCTCTCTCTCTCTCTCTTCCCTTTGGAGCTGAGGACCAAACCCAGGGCCTTGCACTTGCTAGGCAAGTGCTCTACCACTAACCTACATCCCCAGCCCCAACAGTGGCATTTCTCAGGGGTCTCACTCTTCGACTTGTGTCTCAAGGGAACTTTGGTGAGTATTATCTTAGCTGTAGGATGTCGATGAAGACACAGAATAGGGTTAGAAAGCTCTTATCAAAAAGAAATATTTTTGCAGCCGTGACTCGCGTGTTTAAGACTCTTCACTGAATCAAAGGAAAAGTGTTTTTCTTTTGGTAGTAAAAGAGACTCCAAGCACAGCACATGCTGTTCTTTGCCTTAACAACAACAACAATAACAACAACAACAACAACAAAATCCACAACTAAGGAAGGGGAAAGTGAAGGTTGAATGAAAAGAATAAACTAGAAAAGCTATTATGTCATAGAGAGGGTTTTTGTCTGCTTATTTTGCTGGGGGACCAAAATAATTAGAAAATGTACTTTTCTTGTGGGTCCCAGGAATCAGTATTATTTCCATATAAAAATCAGCTATTTGTGGTTTTGAGGCAAGGGCTTGCAAGCTGGGAGCAGCAGGAAGGAGAAGAAACTAATCATTGGGAACCAGGAGCCAGCATCCCTTTCCATCCGCCTCACTCTCTTTGGAGGATGCCACTGGCCCAGCTGCCCAGCAGACAAATGAACCTGGCAAGGGATTACATTATTTGCGCCAATATTTTGATGGCGTCAATGGACAACTTCATAGTTTGTAAGACTCCGTTATCTATTATCTCTTAAATTTTTAATAAAACAGTCTTATCAGATGCTCCACAAACTCCCCTTGGCCTCTGAAAATGGGGAAAAGACAAGCAGAAGTGTTCATGATGGGGGTGGGTTATTTTTGTGCTTCTATAGAAAATAAACTTGGCCCCAAATAACCTTGAATGTCATATCAGAAATCAAAGATCCTGTCCTATGATTTTAAAATACATTTGAGATAAGAACAAGATCTGGAGAGGTTGATAAGACATGCAGCAAAAATACACATCAATTTCAAACAAGTCAGCAAGTTAAAAACTCTGCTGGAACTCACAGATTGAAAAACAACAACTAGGAAGTATTTTCTCCTGAAAAATTGATGCTACTAAATAGCTTACTCCCAGGAATACTCATTATATCCCAAAGCAGAAAAAGAAATTGATATCAAAGGATTGTGATAGTCAGCATTTTAATCCACAGTAAAATCTGTGTGTGTGTTCATGCTGACAGTTGATACTGGGACAAACAAGTTTGTATCTACCAGGGATTCAGATCTGGACTCAAGGGGAAGAGCCAAACAGGACATGGCCAAGTTCCTGTTTGTCGTGGGTGTTTTGAATGAAATGGGAACATGTTTGCTCGGTGATTTTATCGATCTATCTTCATGGGAGCATCTCACTGACTAATGTTCGTTTTGTTCCTGTTTGCTATAGTGACAGTTTCAACAAAACCAATCAATATGGACTACTTTTAATTTAACAGAGCAGGAAGAAGGCTGCCAGCGAAATTACTTTTTCTGGTTACCTAAGATTGTAGGAGCAATAGCCTTCTGCCTAAATGGACCTGAGAAATGGAAACAGCTGAAAGATGGGAGTCACCCATGGGCCTTCCAACTAAGCATAGATATGCTGACCTTTTGTGTGTATTGCCCTTTCCCCCCTCAATACTTCAATTATGAAATCCACTTAAATACAGAAGGGTGCACACAAAACTCATATGCACAGGGTTTCCTTATTTCCTTTTATTGTGTGTGTGTGTGGGGGGGTGTATGTGTATGATTTTATTTGTTTTTTTTTTTTCTTTTTCTTTTTGTGTTTTGAGAAAAGGTCTAGCTATATAGCTCAGGCTGGCCTGGAGCCTTCTATGTAGCCCAAGCTAGCCTCAAACTTATGATCTTCCCATACCATGCTCTCTGTATGGGATAACCAAATCGTTTAAAAGTGATCGTGAGTGGCCGGGCGGTGGTGGCGCACGCCTTTAATCCTAGCACTCGGGAGGCAGAGCCAGGTGGATCTCTGTGAGTTTAAGGCCAGCCTGGGCTACCAAGTGAGTTCCAGGAAAGGCGCAAAGCTACACAGAGAAACCCTGTCTCGGAAAAAAAAAAAAAAAAAAAAGTGATCGTGAGTGTACTGACAAGAAAGGAAACCTGGCTAGAAGCTCTTCCCATCCCTCTTCTTTACCTCTGCCCTGTGATGGGTGATCTTGACTGTTAACGTGAGTGTATTTGGAACTACCTGGAGACGCACCTTGGGAATATTTTTTAAAATGCTTTCAAAGAGGTTTAATGAAGAGAGAAGACCAACCCAGAATAGGGATGGTCACAGACTGAATTCAAAGGAGAAAATGAGTTGAGGACCAGTATACATGTCTCTTTGCTTCTTGACTTCAGTTACAGTATGACCAGCTATTTCATGCTCCTGCCTTACCATGATGGACTGTATCCCCTCCAACCATGAGTTCTAATAAAACCCACTCCCTTATGTTGCTTCTTGTCATGTATGTTTGTCATTTATTTTTACTCTTTTGGGGAACCCACTACACAGCTCCCAAATAAATCACACACAGAGGCTTATTCTTAATTATGAATGCCTGGCCTTAGCTTGGCTTGTTTCTAGCCAGCTTTTCTTAACTTTAAATTATCCCATCTACCTTTTGCCTCTGGGCTTTTCCTGTTCTCTTACTTCTGTAAACCTTACTCTTACTCTGTGGCTTGCTGTGTAGCTGGGTGATTGTCCCCTGGAGTCCTCCTCTGGCTACTACTTTTTCCTCCCAGATTTCTCCTTTTATATATTCTCTCTGCCTGCCAGCCCCGCCTATCCCTTCTCCTGCCTTGCTATTGGCCGTTCAGTTCTTTATTAGACCATCAGGTGTTTTAGACAGGCACAGTAACACAGCTTCACAGAGTTAAACAAATGCCACATAAACAAAAGTAACACACCTTAAAATAATATTCTACAACATACGTTGTTGCGGCAAGGAGAACATTAACTCAGGATCCATTCCTTTCTTCATATTTACCCTTTCAGCCATTATTGCCCACACACATACTCCTCAACTGGGCATGGTGCCCAAGCTCTCTACCTTGGGTAAAAGTGCTGACACTGAGTGTTTGCTTTTGTTCCTTGCTTTGTGAGGTCCGATTTTGTCTTTGAAGGTTCATCCTAGTCTTGTCTATCACTGTAGTTTAATTGTCATTGTGGTATGGCATTCCATTTCATGTCTATGCCACCCACCATTTATCTCTGCCACCCTAGTTGTAGGGAGCACAGAAAGCCCTGAGTGAGTGAAGTCCCGAGGGAATGCACACCGTCAACATGGGCATAGCCATGTCAAGGACCCGAGAGCCTCAGACCCATGAAGAAAATAGCAAAGCCTTCTCCCCTGGAGTGAGGCTTGGGGGACAATGGTATGTGCTCTGTGTGTGGATGGTGATAGTGTGTGCAGACTGTTTGCTGTAGCTTTCTCTCCCTGGATGTTTAGAGCATGAAGACTGGTCCCCTACAGAGAGTGCCCCTGCTGCAATTTGTTAAAACTGTCCCCTTGATTCAGCTGTATACCATAACCCTGCTTCCTTGTCTGTCTGTATGCAGTAACCCCTCCTCCTTGTCTATCTGTCTGTAATGACCCCGCCTCTCTTCTCCACTCCATATAGATACCCTGAGTTTCTGGAATGCTGTGGTTTCGCCAGCAAAGAACCCAGACCACCTGATCACAGCTTGTCTGTGTTTGTGTCCAAATCTGTTTTCTCTTCATTCCCTTACTGCCCAGTCAGGTCCAAGGCCCTAGAAGCCATGCATGGACATGGCACTTGTCCATGGACTAGGCATTTGTATTGTCTCCAAGTTAAAGGTGCTATGAAGATCATGTGGATACATGCTTTTCTGAAGGAAGCCATGTGGTTCTTTCAAAGAGTATGATGCATAAGAGTATAAACATGGTATGTACTCACTCGTAAGTGGATACTAGATATAAAGCAAAGAACAATCAGACTGCAACCCACAGAACCAGTGCTATGGGATGTTCTGTATGTCCTGTGGGAGCCTGTTCTTGGGTTCCTCGTGGCTTTACCCAGAAGGTCCGCATAGAGGATGATTAGGACCACGGACCTGAGTGCAGGTGTCTGAGATGGTCTGCACTTGACTGTGCTGTGGGATGGTCTGTATGTCAAGTTGCTCTGATTGGTTAATAAATAAAACACTGATTGGCCCGTGGCTAGGCAGGAAGTATAGGCGGGACTAACAGAGAGGAGAAATAAAAGAACAGGAAGACAGAAGGAGTCACTGCCAGCCGCCACCCTGAAAAGATGCCAGTAAGCCACGAGCCATGTGGCAAGGTATAGATTTATGGAAATGGATTAACTTAAGCTATAAGAACATTTAGCAAGAAGCCTGCCATCGCCATACAGTTTGCAAGCAAAATAAGTCTCTGTGTTTACTTGGTTGGGTCTGAGTGGCTGAGGGACTGGCGGGTGACAAAGATTTGTCCTGACTGTGGGCAAGGCAAAAAAATTCTAGCTACAAACCAGGGAGGCTATATAGCAGGGGGAACCCTAGGATGACTGTGGCTTATAATAAGTTTTGGTTTTACTCAATCACTAGGCAAGCCTCAGCGAACCATTTCACTATTAGGATAAGAATTTGTGCTGTATCAAGCTGATACTAGAAAAATAAATAAATAAAAATGAGAAAAAAACAAAAAACAAAAAAACAAAACAAAAAACCACTCAGGTTGCCATCCCCCCCACCTCACCCCCCAAAAAAGAGTATACAGGGTATTGTGGCCACTGTAAAATATTTAAGCATTAAAATTTAAAGTAGAAGAAAAAAATTAAAAAAAAATATTTAAGCATCATTGTCTAAGTGGTGTTTCTATGACTTCATGTGTATATAATAACCATCATTTTAATGGATATATTATGCTCTATCCATGGCTGAATAATAGTTTAGTTACCATCTTATTTTCCAATTTATCTTATATAATTAAAATAATTTAAAATTCACCTGCATGTATTTACTTATAAAACACATTAAAAATGTTAAATATGTGATTTATTTCTCTTGACCTTGACCTATTTGCCGGATGTGGAATCGAGATGGAGATCCTGCATCCCAAGCTCTCAAACTTCCTGTCAGGCCCCCAAACTGGAAGATTCCAAGTCTGATTCTGATGGGCTGGGTTGCAATAAAAGGGTGGGTATGCTAAGAGCACTGTTTATAGGTGCTGTATATTGAAACATGAATGAACTTTGGGTGTAGACTCAGAGCCCACACCCAACATATATCGTGTCTATAAAAAGATTCAAAAGCTGAAGAGAAAAATATGAGAATTCACTGGTCCCAATAACTTTTGAAAAGAGGTAACTCAACCTGTACAGAGAAATAGCTTATTGAAGAGCTGGGATATGATGATTGGGGCAGGAACCCCCTCTCCCCCGCAGTGAGCAATGTTGAGTACAGTGTCTTAATATTCAAGACATAAAGTATGCAAAGGATAATTAAATGGTTGAAGGTGCAGTGGCCATATTTTACAGCCATTTGTTTGTTATAAGTCCACCTTCCTATTTTTTACTTTGTAAAATTTATAATATTTAAAAATCAACCCTGTAATCTTGTAAGCTATGGTCTCTTACATGGAGATTGTATTTGTTCAACTATAACTTCAAGGGATTTATTTCCTTAGAAAGTGTGGTGGATGTTTGCCCTACAAGGAAAATCCTTCAGTTTGGCTTAATATTTCTATTAAGTTTTCAGTTTCTAAGCCACCCAATTCTGTCTTAAAATATAATTAAGATGTCCTCTTCTCCCGTCTTCAACATCCTCCCTGTCTTCTTCTGTCTTCTTTTTTTTCCTTTTCTTTTTCTTTTCCTTTTTCTTTCTTTCTTTTTTTTTTTTTTTTTTTTTTTTTTTTTTTTTTTTTTTTTTTTTTTTTGAGACAGGGTTTCTTTGTGTAGCTTTGGAGCCTGTCCTGGATCTCACTCTGTAGACCAGGCTGGCCTCGAACTCACAGAGTTCTGCCCCTGGGATTAAAGGCGTGCGCTACCACTGCCTGGACTCCTCCCTGTGTTCTTTAACGTCCTATAGCAATTTCCAGTGCAGGCGACTGCGACTCTGTTTGCCGAACCACTTTGGAGTCCAATTAAACCTTCCATGTGCTTTGACACAGGAACCGAGGTTGCTAGGAGATCACCTGTGCCCGCAGCACCCTGGTCCAGCGAGAGCAGGAGAGGAGAGTTGGAGGGTAGAGCTGAGCTGCCTGCCACCACCCGGGGATCTCAGGTGAGAAACGGGTCTCTCTCACCATCCCTCTGTCTCTCGAGCACTCACCTATTGCTCTTTCTTTTCTGATTTTGGGAAGAATGGAAAGGTCTCCAAGGAAGCCCTGACTGAGGACACCCAGGCTGAAGGCTCAGGCTATGGGAGGGAGGGGAAGGTTCCTCACCAACCTGTGTGTCATTCTTGCCCCTCCCCCGCCTTTGGCTGAAACACAGGCAAAAGAAATTGTTGCGTGAAGAAAAGACTCCAGGTGCTTACCGTTGCCAGTGACGGCTGCATAACTCTGATAAGATGTTCCCTTCTGTGAGAATGCAGAATGGAGCCAGTTGTTACAGAAATCAATGAAGATTCCTCAATGTGGGAGGAGATTTGAGCACAGCATTCATCTGTCTCCTTAGCCCTCACCTTGCCCTTTATAGTTTTGAGTGAAAAAGTGACCGATGACATGGCTGGCCATGCAAATCTTGCCACTCTGTTAAGGTATTTGTGGTCATTTGAGAGGGTGTACAGAAGTCTCAGTTTAAGGCTTGGAAACGGGTTCATTTGCCTGCTTGTTTTCTGGAAAGGAAGTTAAGAATGGTGTTAACCCTCTCCACTAGATGCTCAGTTAAAACGTTCCTGCAGTGTGGAAAACCAATCACAGGTAAGCACAGGTTGAGATTCCAGCTATACAAAACAAAATGAAACAGGCACAAGTTTCTATAACCCGGAGATGTGGAGGGAAGGAAACATGATGATATTCTACTCGGTGGCCAGAACACACCAGAGAGGTCTGGAGGAAAGTTCCCGAAATCAGAAAGGCCCTGTGCCATTCATTTTTTTTTCTTTTTCTTTTTTTTTTTTAAACATTTATTTATTTATTTATGTGCCATTCATTTTTGAAGAATGTTTTCACTATTTGCATCTCCCATATGCTTCTCTCGTGGGAATCCCAGTTGGCGAGTTCGATAGCATAAAAAGAGAATGCTCATTATGGAAGTCTCGCGACCCATTCCTTGCAGAGAGAAAGGCAAGTTTGGCATCCAGAAGAACAACTCAGGGCTGGGACTGGAGAGATGATGGATGTAGTGGTGCTCTTTCAGGGGACCCCACTTCAGTACTCAGAACTACATCAGATGATCCCCAACTGTCTATAACCCCAGCTACAGGGGATCCAAATCCCCTTCCAGCCTCTGAGGGGACTGCACTCATGTGCACATACCTAAACACAGACATGCATAAATTTTGAAAAGTTAAATCTTAAATCTTACAACAATAACAAAAGCCAGTGGCTATGACATAAAGTCTCCAAAGTGAGTAGGAGAAAAAATATTTTAGTTCACTGGTTGGCTACAGATAGGTAGAGCATCCGCCGGAAGGCTTCACTAAAGAAATAAGGCATATACATATGTACTGCAGGATGCTGATTGTCCTCTTTCTATCTTTTAGGGAGCAAGAAGACCCAAAAATGAGTGGCAAAAACTGGATATTAATTTCTACTACTTCACCCCAAAGCCTGGAAGATGAAATTCTGGGGCGACTTCTGAAAATTCTATTTGTTTTGTTTGTTGACTTAATGTCCATTATATATGTCGTTATAACTTCCTAAAAACCCGACTTCCTTTACTCCGTGTGTACGTTTCCAACGAAATCCCAGTGAATAAAGATCTGCATTTTAATGTGATGAGTGGCATTAAGCTGGTGACATCACCAATTTATTCTAGAAACTAGACATTAGGTTGAACACCATATAATGAGTTTCTTAGTTCTTTATGGTTTACAAATAAGATTCACAGAAATTGAAGTGGGATTTCTTTTTGTGAAACTTTCACACTATTAAGAATAAAACATTGTCTAGGAGTGGTGGCACATACCTTTAATCCCAGCACTCGGGAGGGAAAGGCAGGTGGATCTCTGTGAGTTCAAGGCCAACCTGGTCTACAGAGTGAGTTCCAGGACAGCCAGGGCTATAGAAAGAGACCTTGTCTCACCTCCCCCAAAAAAGGAATACAACATTAAATTTTTTTCTTTGAATGTCATTGTTACTTAGAGTAAAGCTGGTAGCGAAGTTGACTTTTTAAGGGTGTATACCATCTATTTAGGGGGTTGTGCACGTATGGGGGCAATGAGTGAATCCATGCTTGTGCCTAGAGCCCGAGGATGGCTTTGGGTGTGTTCCTTTAGGGCTCCCCATCTTGTGTTTTTTTTTTTTTTTTGGTTTTTCGAGACAGGGTTTCTCTGTATAGCTTTGCGCCTTTCCTGGAACTCACTTGGTAGCCCAGGCTGGCCTCGAACTCACAGAGATCCGCCTGGCTCTGCCTCCCTAGTGCTGGGATTAAAGGCGTGCGCCACCACTGCCCGGCTCCCATCTTGTGTTTTGAGAGAGTGTCTCTCATTGATCCTAGGAACTCACTGTTTTTGCTCGACTGACTACTCAGGGAGCTGTCCACAATCCTCTGGTCCTCCAGTGCTAGGGTCACAGACATGTCCTCCCTGACAGCCCTAGTATCTTAACTTAGGATCCATGCTCGCATGTCAAGCACATTGAGTTTGCCCATCAAGTCATCTTTCTGGGCCCTGTGTAATAGTTTAAATGAGAAATGTCCCCACGGGATATTTGAGTACCTGGTCCCCAATTGGTGGCACTCCTTTCAGATGTTTCAAAGGGGTGCGTCTCAAATATTTATATTCTCCCCCCCAACTTCTTATTCACTCTCTGCTTCGTGGTTGGAGTTAGAGATTCGATCACTTGAATTCTTCCTCTTGCTACCATGCCTGCCTGCTGCCATGCCTCCGCCACTCATGATGGCATAAGCCTTTGAACCATGAGCCAAGTAAACGCCCCCTTCTATAAGTTGCCTTGGTCATGGTGTTTTATCACAGCAACACAGAAGTAATACGTTGTCATGTTTTTAAACACAGCAAGCTTACACCTAACATCCCAGAAGCATTACCTATCTAAAGCATGCAATGTAACAACAGACTAGGCTCATTAAAAAATGCAAACATGTGCCGGGTGGTGGTGGCACACGCCTTTAATCCCAGCAGTCGGGAGGCAGAGGCAGGTGGATCTCTGTGAGTTCGAGGCCAGCCTGGGCTACCAAGTGAGTTCCAGGAAAGGCGTAAAGCTACACAGAGAAACCCTGTCTCGAAAAACAAAAACAAACAAACAAAAAAAAATGCAAACATGCACACTTACACATCCTTACAAACTAATAGGAACATGGTTTTTTCTTAACACTGTACAATTAAATAAGAAATATTTCCACCAACACATACATAAAAGCTAGGAACAGAAATGATTGAGAGAAGCTGGGCAGTGGTGGAACACACCTTCTGCACTCAGAAGGCAGAGGCAGGCGGATCTCTGTGAGTTCAAGGCCAACCTGGTCTACAGAGTTAGTTCTAGGACAGCCAAGGCTACACAAAGAAGCTCTGTCCTGAAAAACAGACAAGCAAATGCTTGAAAGAGAATCTGAGTAAAGAGGAACTCACGGGAAAAGAAGATAAACAGACTAAAGTCTGTGTTAAACAGCTGCTGAATGGTGTTTACCGTAGGCTTACAATCACTCAAGGAAACAGGTGTATTCTGTCTATGTTGAGCCAATGAAGAAACTGAATCTCGGAGGATGTGTGCCAGCTTGAGGCCAAAGTGAGGATGTGGCAAAGCAAGGCCTTGATCCACAATATCATATTCCCTCCAAAGGTAAATAAAAGTACATGAATAGGATAAGCTTATTAAAACCAAATCTGTGCTTGCCTTTTTTTTCCCTCACTCTGGTCTGTTGCTGTATTTCATGTGTCGTTGTCCTGCTTTATTGTCTCATTGCCCATTTGAAAATCTTTCATCAAGAAAAAAAGTTAAATTTACCTTTTATCCACATCCCACCTGTCAGTGTACTCTTTCTTTGTTTTCTTAATTTCTGAATTTTCTAACAGTTGGTATTAAAATATACCCTTTGGATTTTTTTTTGTTGTTTTGTTTTGTTTTGTTTTGTTTTTCCCCGAGACAGGGTTTCTCTGTGTAGCTTTGCACCTTTTCTGGAACTCACTTGGTAGCCCAGGCTAGCCTCGAACTCACAGAGATCCACCTGGCTCTGCCTCCCGAGTGCTGGGATTAAAGGCATGCGCCACCACCGCCCGGCAACTTGGATTGTTTTTTTAAAGGCCTTCGAAAAACAAAGGTCTGTCCTTTAGACCCTGGGTTTTGTTTTGTTTTGTTTTGTTATTAGACACACACACGCTTCACAAAACTGTGATTTCTTCCGAGGGATGGCTGTCTTCTCAGATTTGGTCCAGTCTTTAATGCAAGGTTTCATAAGAGGCCTAGCGAAGTGTGAAAGGAATTGGACCTTTGAGACATCTTCCCCAGCTGTCTCTTACCTAACCTTTCTGAGACGTTGGATATTTAACCAGGGAACCAAGCGAGACAAACTGGGCATGACATGAAAACTAACAAGGTCCTACTCTTTCTCAACACTGTATTTACAGACTCCTTCATATGAGTGTTCCTCCTGTATACGAGAGATACTTCTACATGTTAGGATCCTCTTCTGAATACAAGGGCTGCCTCTGCATATAAAGGGTCTCCTGCATACAAGGGCTGCCTCTGCATATAAAGGGTCTCCTGCATACAAGGGCTGCTTCTGCACATAAAGAGTCTCTTGTATAATAGAGTTCCTGCATATGAGGGCTTCTGAATATGAGGGTCCTCTCTTGGAGAAGTAATGTGTTTCTCATCAACCACCTAACTGGATTTTCTCAGAGCCCGTAACAGGTCACTGACAGCTAGGTAAAGTTGCCCTGCATTCAAGTACTTGTCTTCTGTCCCTGGGATCACCTTTCTGCTATAGGCTATTCATCAGAAACATGGTATTGCCGGGCGGTAGTGGCGCACGCCTTTAATCCCAGCACTCGGGAGGCAGAGCCAGGCAGATCTCTGTGAGTTCGAGGCCAGCCTGGGCTACCAAGTGAGTCCCAGGAAAGGCGCAAAGCTACATAGAGAAACCCTGTCTCGAAATACCAAAAAAAAAAAAAAAAGAAAGAAAGAAAGAAAGAAAGAAACATGGTATCTAGAGCTGGGTGGTGCAGGTATGAGTCCTGACTTGACTTCTTAGAGTTCAATTACCCCATGTCTTAACTTCCTTTCATCTGGGATAAGTGTCTGTGTCCCAGGTTTGTAGAGAAAATAAAGGGAGATAGATGTCAGGCTCTGAGAGTTTCTCAGCACAGGGCCTGGCATAAGGCAAAAGGGTTTCTTCAGAGGTTGTCGTTATTGTCCTCTAGTTACCAGAGTCTAGTGGGAAAGTGACATATCTTCCTGCAAGCCTCAGTCACCCTGCCTACTCTCCCTTCTCCCTACATGCAGAACGACCTCCCAGTCATAAAGGCGCTGATGGGTTCCTTCATCTGCCGTTTCTCAACCTAGCAGTTACAAGTAGGCGTCACCATGGGCCTTCAGAGAAGGAAAGAGATAGGAGAGGCACTCTTTCCCAGCAAGCAAGTAGATCATAACCTGCCAAGTGGAAGCTTTGTCACTGTGCATGGGTTGCCTCCCCCCACTCTTCAAACATACTCCAATTCTTTCTGCCGGGTGTGGGGCCGGGCAGCCAGGTCGAAGGAGCAAGACACATGCTCGCTCTCGTGGACTTCAGAGTCTAGTGAGGTAGCTGAATGAGGACTCAACAGAGCAATGCCTGGGGACTGTTAGGACACGCGTGAGAACATCGTGGGGGATGGTTCAAGGACTCAGCAGCAGCTTCTGGAAGCTTGTGAGTTACATTTCACCCTGGAGCCTCCAAACCCCCTTGGATCCTGAACCTGCACTGTAAAAGGATCCTCAGTGGCATGAGTGGTGTGTGTGTGTGTGTGTGTGTGTGTGTGTGTGTGTGTGTAGCAAGTAGTTTAAGAGTCATTCCAGCTGCTGGACAGTGGTGCTGCCTCTGGGCAGGAGGCTTAGTCACCCTGAGTCTCATGGTGCTCTCATGTTGGACAAGGAAGGAAGGGAGGGGCAGAGGAAGGAAGCGGGGAGGGAAAGAGGGAGGAAGAAGAGCCATTAGTAACATCTGCTTTGTGTATCATGTCTATACAATGGATATTAAATGATGTATATCATGCATGTACCGTAGATATTAAACATTGTATAAATCATGCGCATACCATGAATATTAAATGGACTAGGCTGCAACTTACGTGAAACCAAGCAACAGACTGTAGTCATTGATAAAGAGCTGGAGATTGCTCAGTGGTTGAATCGCATCCTAGGCAAGCATCCATCGAGACAGGAGTTGGGATCCCTGGAACCCACATAAATGCCAGGTGGGTGTGGCACCTGTAATTACAGCCTTGGAAAGTGGAGACGGGATCCCCAGAGTGAGCTGGCTGGCCAGACTAGCCGTATCAGCGAGCTCTGGTTTTGACTGAGAGACCCTGCCTCAATGAATAGGGTGAAGAGGGGCTGAGGACGGTTACCGATATCAACCTCAGACCACCCTGTGCGTGATAACACATATACGCATGTGCATGCACACTTGCAGACATGCATAGGTGCACACACACACGGAGAAATAGACAAAAAGAGAAAAGAATAGCTGTGTGAGGTCAGGTGCCTTCAGCTCCCATCGGCAGGACTGGGAAAGGGCTGTCTTCAGGAATTACACCAGTAGCTACAGCCTAGACGTGTGTGTGCAATCTAGATTGGGTAACATGGATTTTTGTTTGTTTGTTTGTTTTTCTGGTGTGGATTGCTATGGCATTTCATAGAACTGAATGTCTGCCCGTGTGGTTGTAATCAAGCCTGGGTTGAAGCAGACACTGTTCCTTGACTTGCCACCAGTAAGTATTAACTACTGTGACCAAGCATAGTTATCATCGTGCTGTTCATTGCGTAATCTCTTGGTACTGGTTCAAGTGGCCTCGTGGCCCTTCTCAGTTCTGCTTCCCTGGAAGGAACTGTCTTGCACTGGAGAAGAGTTCAGACATGTGCCTGAAAGAAACTTACTTTCTCCTTTTGGTTTTGATTTTTTTTTTTTTTTTTTTTTTTTTGAGACAGAGTTTCAGTATGTAGCTCTGGCTATGCTGGGACTTGATATATAGACCAGGCTGGCTTTGAACTCACAGAAATCTACCTGCCTCTGCCTCTGCCTCTGCCTCCCGAGTGCCACCATGCCTGGCTTGCAGAAGCTTTCTTACTTACCAATGTCTCAAACTGGAGTGCCCTGTGCTGTGTGTTTTTACATAGTTTATGAAGTTTAATATGTACAAATCATCTGGTTTGTACAAATTTCCATGTATACAGAGATTTATACAGAATTTCCATTTCTTTTTTAATGATTTATTTATTTTTACTTTATTTGTATTGGTGCAATACCTGCATGGATGTCTATGTGAGGGTGTCAGATCTTGGAGTTACAGACAGTTGTGAGCTGCCATGTGGGTGCTGGGAATTGAACCCAGGTCCTCTGGAAGAGCAGTCAGTGCTCTTAACTGCTGAGCCATCTCTCTAGCCCCCGAATTTCCATTTCATAAGTGAGAAAACACAAGTCCAAAGGAATTAAGTCAGAGCTTAAGCTCCCACAAGGATCCTGTCTGTGACAGTGAAGCCAGAATATGACAAAACCAGGACCCCAGCTCCGGACCACCTGCCCTAGAACCCCGCTCTAACCACTCACCAGGACCCCAGCTCCGGACCACCTGCCCTAGGAACCTGCTCTAACCACTCACCAGGACCCCAGCTCCGGACCACCTGCCCTAGGAACCTGCTCTACCCACCCACCAGGACCCCAGCTCCGGACCACCTGCTCTAGGATCCCGCTCTAACCATTCACCAGGACCCCAGCTCCGGACCACTTCCCCTGAGCCACGTTCTTAACCACCATTACTCTGCCCTACATCAAGCCGGAGAAGTTCATGACCTCGCTGGTTCCTCATTTGGAAGACAAGGGCTTGGAGTGCTAACGAAGTGTCTCAATCGTAACCTCCAGGACCCCATGAGTAAAATGCAGTCGTGTGAAAACGTGCAGTGCGCTGACTGCCTGTTTCAGCCTCTCCTGAAGCTGAGGGTTCCGTCCATGACAAAACGACATGCACATTCTGCAGCCATGAAGCCCCACTGATTGGTTAGTCAGAATGCAGTAAGGCCTTGTGCATAGGAGCCTCAGTTCTGCACTGAGTATGGAAACCCAAATATCCATAAAATAATTTTCAAAATACTCTTATTCTTTGACAATTTTCACACATGCATATAATGTATTTTTATTATATTCACCCTACTTCTCCACCTAACCCCTCCCAGATCCACCCCCATCCCTTCCCATTTCCTTGTCTTCTTAATAGCCCCCGGTTTCAATTTCTGCTATTAATATATTTATGAATATGGGGACATCCATACTCATGAATATATTATGATCTACCAGGGGTCTCACACTTGAAGAAAATTGAGTATTGAGTAGCAGCTTCCTCCAAATTTAAACATTCCCTCCATGGCCCGGGGAAGCTCATGAGACTGGAGAGGGAAACAAATGGTCACATGTCTGGGAAAGCAGAGACTTGGGAGAACCCCGAAAACTCGACCAGTCTGTAAAAGGATTTTTATCAGGAGAGGCTTTGGTCAGCCTGGCTGCAGAAAGGGGATTTCTCAGGCTGGAGCTGTGTGCATGCTGTGCAGAGAGTACCAGGATGCAGCTTTGGGGAGTCTCCACTCATGTTAGGGTGGTCTTTTTGGTGATGAAGCTGTCTTTGTATCATCCCTGCCCCTCAACCATACTCCTGTTACTAACCTCAATAAAAATGTATTCATTCACCAAGTTGGACATTTTTTTTTAACTTTAGCCCATCATGGCCTCCCTTTCTGGGGTGAGAAGAAGGATGTGTGTGTGTGTGTGTGTGTGTGTGTGTGTGTGTGTGTGTGTGTGTGTGTGTGTGTGTGTGTGTGTTACATCTCCTTAAGAAGAGTTTCTCACATAAAACTTTCTCTCAACCATAAACTATCTATAGCTTGTGAACCATTTCCTGACCAGGCTGGCGTGTTGACTGGCTTGATCTTGTGCAGGCAACCACAGCTGCCGTCGAGTTCATGAACACAGCAGTCCTCTAGTGTCCATGAGACATTGTTTCACTCTGTACATCCCAGACCTCTGACTCTTACCATCTTTCTTTTCCCTTCGGTGATGGTCTCTGAGCCTTGGGGCATGGGTGTGACACAGATGTCCCATTTGTGACATAGCACTCCACTGACACTTACTCTCTGGACATTGACCAGTTACAGGTTTCTGTGTTAATGACCATCCAGTGCTGAGAGACTTCTACGATGAGGTCTGAGAGTTTTTCTAAGCTATGGCTATAGACATAGGAACCTAGGTGTGTAGCTAGAGTTTTCCTGCCTGGCCCACAGTCAGGACAAATCTTTGTCACCCGCCAGTCCCACAGCTGCTCAAACCCAAGCAAGTAAACACAGAGACTTTTATTGCTTACAAACTCTATGGCCGTGGCAGGCTTCTTGCTAACTGTTCTTATAGCTTAAATCAATCCATTTCTATAAATCTATACCTTGCCATGTGGCTTGTGGCTTACCGGTACTTTACATCTTCCTTGTCCTGGTGGCTCCAGGCAGTGACTCCTTCCTTCCTGTTCTTTTATTTCTCCTCTCTGTTAGTCCCGCCTATACTTCCTGCCTAGCCACGGGCCAATCAGTGTTTTATTTATTGACCAATCAGAGCAACTTGACATACAGACCATCCCCCAGCACAGCCAAGTGCAGACCATCTCAGACACCTGCACTCAGGCCCGTGGTCCTAATCATCCTCTATGTGGACCTGCTGGGTAAAGCCATGAGGAACCCAAGAACGGGCTCCCACAGGACATACAGAACATCCTACAGCATAGGTGCTCTGTCCATTTAACAGAATAACCGTGGTGGGTTCACCCCTGGGAACTGTGAGCTCCCAATCATGGATTCTTGGCCAGATTTGCAGTACCAGCCATGTGTTTCCTCCTGTGGAGCAATCCTTAAATCCGGTCAGAAAGTGGTTGGTAATCCCCATAACCATGCCATTACCACACCCATGGGCCTATCTTGCCACACCACATTCATGCCACGACCGCCTCCAGGAACGTATCTTGCCAAACTGGTCATTATCATCACTCACAGGGTGCACGGCTGGTAAGACTGCTTATGACCTCTCCACCACCAGAAGCCAGCAGCACCTTCCTGTATTATGAAAACTAGCCAACACAGAGGAAGCTTCCCAATCAGTAAAACCAACTTGATTTCTCCATGTCCTGCGGCCAAAGGGTATGGTCTTCAGCAACTGAGTCGTTCCACCAAGTTCTGGTGTGCGCCTGTTATTAGTCAGGGTTCTCTAAGTATTCATATTTAGAATACATATTTAATATATTTTATATACTATATTTATATACTTATAGACTTTATTAGACTGGCTTATAGGATACAGTCTGGTTAGTTCAATGATGGCTATCTCATACTGGAGAGTCCAAGAATCTGATAGTTGTTCAGTCCACAAGGCTGGGTATCTCAGCAGCACGGATCTGGTCTGGATGCATAAAGGACCCATGGAAAGCTGCTGCTCTTCAAGACTATATTGGAAGCCCAAAGAAGTTGGTTGTAATACCAGCAAAGGAATATCTCAGCGATAGGATGAATGAACTTGCCAGTGAGAGAGCACACCAGCAGGCACAAATCCAAGTTTCCTTCTTCTATATTTATGTCCTTTATCTGGGGCTGTCACCAGAAGGGGTCACCACCTAAAAGGGGAGTGGGGGGATTGTCTTCCTGTTTCAAATAATATGACCAAGAAAATCCCTCTGTTATTGCTCTAGTTGGCAGTCTAAACCTGGGAGAGTGGAGCCTAAAAGTGAGGTAGACTAAAGTCTCATGCAACAGCCAGCTTTACTGAGGGCATGGGACAGTTTATATTCTGAGGGTTAGGCAGGGTCACAGGAGTTTAGACTGTATACAGTCACAAGGGCAACCCGCGCTTAGAAACATTTTTGTGGGACAAAAGTAAGCAGCAATGTGTCATCTGAAGCAAATCTGCTCTTAGTTACTACACCTGGGAGAGGCGCTAAAGCACATTCCAAGAACAAACCCGAGTTAGGGAGAAACTGAGGTTACAAAATACATGTCCTGTTTACTTGGAGTTTTCTCACAAGCTCTCAGAAATCTCCTCACATGGCCTCATTCACAGACAATGTTGCGACCCTTCTGTAATGATTTGAAGGAGAAGTGTTCCCCCATAGGCATGAGTATTTGAAGAAGTGGTCCCAGTTGGTGTACCCTTTGAGGAGGTTTAGGAGATGTATCTTTGCGGTTGGAAGCACATCACTGGAGTGGGCTTCAAGAGTTTAAAGACGTGTACCACTTTTACTTTGCTGTCTGCGTCCTGGTTCCGGTGAAGGATGTGAGCTCCCAGCTTCCTATATGGCCACTGTGCCTACACGGCCTATATAGCCAACACCTTAGATTTTTATTTCTCTGGAACCATGAGCCAAAATACACTCCTTCCATAGTCATGGTGTTTTATCACAGCAACAGAAAGCAAACTGGTCTGCGCTCACAGGCATGCCCACCACCAGCCTGCACTTCAGTTGATTCCAGATGCAGTCACATTGACAAGCAAGGTTAGTCACCACAGCAGCAAGGACAGTGGCGATCGCTTGTATTGTTTTTTGGGGGAACCCCTGACCAAAAACTCAAGGCGAAGTGTCATCTTACACCTGGCACAGGGCTTTTTATTTGTCAACCTGTGGCTTTGGACGGTAACATTATCCCACTCCAAGTAACACACACACACACACACACACACACACACACACACACACACACACACACACACACATGAAGCTTATAAAAAACAGGTTTTCATATAGCTTATTCAAACATCCTTAGTATTAGATATCCCTCTCCCCATCCCCTCCTCTGCCCTGCCCTCCCCTCCCATCCCTCTCCCCATCCTCTCCCCTCCCCTCCCTCTCCCTCTCCCCTCCCCTGCCCTCCCCTCCCCTCCCTCTCCCCACCCCCTCCTCTGCCCTCCCCTCCCCTCCCTCTCCCCACCCCCTCCTCTGCCCTCTCCCCATCTCTCCTCTGCCCTCCCCTCCCCTCCCTCTCCCCATCCCCTCCTCTGCCCTCCCCTCCCTTCCCTCTCCCATCCCCTCCTCTGCCCTCCCCTCCCTTTCCTCTCCCATCCCCTCCTCTGCCCTCCCCTCCCCTCCCTCTCCCCATCTTTCCTCTGCCCTCCCCTCCCCTCCCTCTCCCCATCCCCTCCTCTGCCCTGCCCTCCTCACTTAAACCTTCATCCTCATTATTTATCTTCCTCCCTTCTTGTCCCCAGCATTCTACTATCCTCTCTTCCTTCACATAAAATCATTTTTCATGTGAAAATTTAAATACAAGTCACTGAGAAGTCTCCAATTTTATTCTGAGCAGTTTGTTCCAAAGACTCCAAAGATGCCTGTCTGGAACAAAGATGCCACTTCCTTGAACTTAGGAATGCTTCTGGGGGACCAGCACTATGAAACACTCAGTAACGAGGATGGTAGATGGTCTAACATTTGAACACCCTCTTGAAGAATCTCTAAGAATAATAAACCACAGAACCATTGCAGGAAGTGTGGACAATCCCTAGCCCCAGGGGAGATGTGCTTGGGAGAAACCACTTCTGTTGAGGCTGGGGACCGGGTTTGAGGAAAGGGCGTCAGTGAATGATGTTTGTGTGATGGCTCGTACCCCGGTTATTGTTCTGGGTTATTGTTTGCGAGGCTGTTTGATGATCTTACCAGGAGCTGGCCTACCTACTGAACAGACTGTGGGCAAGATGCCATGTGGGCCAGTCCAAAACCAGCTGCAAGCCCAGACTTATTTATAAACCACAGGACAGGCCCCAAGCATGCTCTGCTGTGTGACCTGGGACTGAGGTTAGGGAAGATTAATGTCAGCGCACTAGAGGTCCTTGGTAGCCAACTGGGTTTCCAGTGTAAGTCACTTGTTCTTCCAGCCAGGAGGCGGCTACCACTGGAGCTCATGTGTGCCGTTCCCTAGACTCCTGTAAAGGGGAACTCTCCACACACACAGATTCACTTTTGCAGCCGTGTTTATGAAACTATTTTTCTACGTGGACATTATTTGCTCAATACATACCATCACACACCGGTTGCCTATCCAGTGGTGTGGTAGATACAGGCACAGATTGAAGAACAAAGTAAAAAGTGTCCCTGTCCCCCATGGAGCTGGCTTTCTCATAAGGCAGGCAGACAACAAACTGATGAGCACATGAAGATTCTGAGCTGTGTGCGAATAAAACAGAGTGGTATAGTAAAAAAAAAAAAAATTACACTGGAGTAGAGGTTTGACTGACGAGGGGCTAGCTATGTAGAGACTTGGAGGAAGAATGAGAACTCGAGAGAATAGCTGGTCCAAAGGCCCTGGGGCATGCAGAACCCATCAAAACATAGACAGCCTAGCAAACATGGGGAGTTAATGCTTCTGGGTTGAGAAAGACCAGCTTCCTCACTGCTACCTGTCCTACAACCATGGTAAATGTCTCCGTGGCAGAAGATAGAACACGAAGCTATGTGGGTGCTAGCGTGCATACCCTTTCTGTCGGCTGGCACCACAGATGTATGCCTTACATGAAATTGAAAATGTATATCCCAATGATCGTATGCCAGCACAACTCATTTGGGAATGTTTTCATCACCCCAAATAGGAACTTTGCCGCCTTTCTACCCCTCCCAACTGTTAAGCCATCTTCCCATAGGGCAGCCTTTTTCTGGGCATTCAATATAAATGCAATGATGTCATTTGTACTCTTTTTTTTTCTACCTGGCTTCTTTCATTTAACATAGCTTTTCAAAGTTTGTCATGCTATAGTATGCATCAGCATTTTCTCATGGCAGAATAGTACTAACTGTATGGATATACTATGTTTATTTATTTATTTATTAGTCAGTGGACATTTGGATTATTCCAATTTTTGGCTATTATAAACAATGCTTCTGTGAACATTTGCATACAAGTCTTGGTGTATGTTTTCACTTCTCTTGGCTATGTCCTCCAGAGGGCAATTAATGCCTCTTATGCAAACCCTACCCTTAGCCTTTGTTTTTAATGTAATCCCGACTAAATAATTGATCTTCCTCCATTTTTAAAATAGTCATAATTAATGCAGTAGTTAATGATAATTTAGATCCCCTTCTAAAACTACAGTCCTACTCTAGGCTTTGAGGATGATAGAGTTGGTGGTGACCACTATCACATTACCTCTATTGGTATTTCCTCTTTGAAGGAATGTGTTGAGAGCATATTCACAAAGCAATGCATCCACAGTCACATCTCATAAGCATACCATTTATAGAATTCGGTATTACAACATCTCAAATTTATAATTATTTTGGAGAAACTTCACTACATCTTTTTTTCTCAAATTGCTTTATATCTCCCATAAATTTTACATGGAAATGTTAAAGATATACATGCTAATGTTCACTAAAATTTACCCTTTTAAAATGTTTTATTGATTTGAGATTTCACACATGCATACAATACATTTTTTATATTTACCACTTACAGTTCCACAAACCTGCCCAGAACTCCCTCTCACTTAGTGTGTTTTTAAAATGACTCTCTGAGTCTGCCTTTGACCAGCTGAAGAGGTGTTGGACTTTTATAAAGTGCCTGTTCCACATTTATAGTTTTTGAAATGCTTTCTCCTGGTCTTCATGGAAAAGGAGACATTTTTGGCACACTGATATATCTTAGGACTTCAGTGTTAGATTGTGATAATGAATCCTGACTCCCAACTTGACTACATCAACTAAAAGCCAAGATTCGGGGCACCCCTTTGAAAAATTTTTCTTAATCAGATTATTTGAAGTGGAAAGACGCACTCTAAATCTAGGCCTGGCCCGCTGGCGGCAGCCCAGGTACAAGGACATCAAAGAAGAAAACTGCTTTCTGCCTGCTTGCCCTCAATCTCGCTGGTGAGTTCACCTCTCCTGCTGCTGTGGCATCACTGATACTAGATAACCCCAATCTCTCTGGGATTCCAACAAAAACTGAAGACCTGCAGCGCTTCAGGAGTCCTCCAGGCCTTCAGCACTGGAGTGGGACAGCTGAGACCTCCAGCCTTGTGGAATGAGCAACTACGGGATTCTCAGTCTCTCCAGTGTGAGGTAGATACTGATGGACTACCTGGACCACATCCTGTAAGCCAGTCTTTATATATATATATATAATGTAATTATAATATAATATAATATAATATAATATAATATAATATAATATAATATAATATAATATAATATATCAATTCTGTTCCTTTGGCGAACCCTGGCTAACACATAGAAAGATCATAAAAAAGGGTGAAGACTTTCATCCTATTAATTTACTTTGAATTTTTTAAAACTTTCATTGGTTTGCTTTAAATCTAGCAATCATAGCTGCTTGCCAAGGTTTTTTCCTATGTTTTGAAGTCCTATAAATCCTTCATGTCACTTCCAAGTGTCTTAGGCTGGTGATCGGCTAAGGCATGCTAAGAGATTTTTTTTATAAGTGATAATTATATTTCATCACCTAATTTGGAGCATACAGAGATTGTATTATCTGTAAGTTTCGCTTTATTAAAGCAAAGGGGAATTATGAAATATTCATACATAAGTTAATACCTTTATGTGTATTTGTATGAAATATAAAGTAAAGTATATTACTCTGTAATTTATAATATCCATGTTTGTTGAGTACTGTACTGTACAATGTTATAATACAATTACAGATCGCATGTCTCTACATTATAAATCGTATATGAGTTTCATATGTAATATATTGAAAGGGGCTCATTTGATTAGTTGAAAGTTAGGAAAATGTTGTTCCAATGGCTCATTTTTCATAAACAGAACCTTTGAGTATTGAGGTTTAGGCATTTGGTATTCGCTAGCTATGAAGTTCTTCTCACAAATTACATTGGGGCTACGCTATGTCAAACTGATTACAGATTACAGTTGCCAGTGCTGTTAGGTGTTTATTTTTCTACCCCATAGTAATGTTCATTTCTTGATTTATTAACAGCATAGTGGAACACTGTTGGCTGAAGAATCAGTGAAAAATCATCTTGACCTGCCAAAGAAAAGTTGAACAACTGGGTGATCCAAGAATCACAGCTAAGTCAGAACCCCGCTCTCTAGATCATCCAGAGGACTGTTGACAGAAGATACACAGAGCTGGAGGAGATATTGGCGAGATGTGGAATGAGGGTGAGACCTGAGGAGTGATGCAGGTCGACTTAAACCACTAATTTTAAGGCATTTTTGTTGTTGCTGCTCCTGTTTTTCAAGACAGGGTTTCACTAGGGAGCGCTGGCTGGCCTCAAACTCACAGAGATTCACCTGAGTCTGCCCTCTCAGTGCTGGGATTATAGGTGTGTGCCACCACAGCTGGTTTTTAATGTCAAATTTAAGACTCTATTGGTCTTTGGGCTTTGTTGATGATTATCCTAGCTAGTTGCCATGGCAGCTTGTTAATACAGAAACTTCGTGAGTGAATTTTGACAACTAACGTCGATGGCGTACCTGGAAGGATTTCATATGCAACATCTGTTCAGAGTCACTGTAACAGATGTGCCGTCTGTTGCACGGCACAGGCGGGTCCAAATGGAAGTTGGGGCGGAGTTCTGGGGTAGGTACACTCATGTGAGTATGTACTCGATGCCTGTCTCAGTGTTAGTCTGTAACAAGTATCTTTTCTGTTATGATTTACCGGTTTCCGTGCTTACAATGTGAGTTGCGTGTTCAAGATGAAGAAACAGGACACAGAAGACAGAAAACCCAACAGAGGTAACAAAGCTAAGAGGCAGTCTTGGCTTTAGCACCCGCACTTTCGTCTGTCCTCTACGCCCTCTGCCTCTTCACTCAACTTCTCGGGACTTCCATCTCTCAAGCTGAAATAATTGGGGGCAGGTTAAATCCTGCGTGGAGTGGGGGTAATGTGTGTGCTGATGGAGCGTGTCAATCGCCAAGTGGGCCTCTGCTTCTACACTTCGCACTGAACTCAGTACTCTCAAATAACTCAATCCAGAAACTCATTTAAAGCCAGGTACGATGCCACACACCTGCCGTATCCACACTTGGGAAGCTGGAGCAGGTGGATCAAGAGTGGAAGGATAGCCTGGGCTACAAAAGGAGGCCCTAGGGGAAAAAGAAGAGTAAGTCAAGGGGAAAAAAAATATTCCAAGAATGAAAACACTCAGAAGCAGCCTCCTCAATCTCCCAAGGATATCCAGAGGGCCAAGCTCAATGGGAAGAAAGGCCTCCAACTATCACTGTATGTGAGGTTTATGGTTCCTTCAGCCTCACTCTGGTGGGTACCAGAGTTTGAGTGATAGATCCAAGCATTTCTCCTGTGGTGACAATACTCTGCGGATTTGGAAATGCAATTTTTGTTTGTTTGTTTGTTTGTCCATGTAGTTTTGGTGCCTTTCCTGGAACTCACTCTGTAGACCAGGCTGGCCTCGAACTCACAGAGATCCGCCTGCCTCTGCCTCCTGAGTGCTGGAATTAAAGGTGTGCGCCATCAGCGCCTGGCACAATGGTTTTTAATATTAGTACACAACGATGGATTTATTTGGAGGTAAAAGGCGTTGGCATGCTTCTATCTGAGCCAGCTATATGTCTGGGTTTGATTGATGGTTGTTTGTTTATTATTGCCAAAAACGTCACCCCATTCCTTCTTAAGGCTCCTTTAGGCTGATGATCAACTCTTGATTTCTCGTGAAACATTACCATCTGCCTTGACAGGTACCACTCTTCATCTCGAGTGATTGATGAGTAACTGCTACTTTGTGTTTCCGGTGCCTCTGCTGGCTCATCTGTGATCTAGTGTTTGAAGCCACAGATCAGGAAACTGAATCTTAGAAGAGAATCTGTACTGTTTCCAGCTTGGAAAGAAATCTCGGAGGTCTTTCTTGATCCAGTAATGCTGAAGCTCCGTAGGCTGTTTTGTGAGCTGTTGGAATAATGGGATGCTGTGGGTTTGCAGTTGTGAGATATACCTCCACATTCTCCCAAAAGTCCTTAGTGAAGTCTTATCTCTAAGGCCCAACTTGGTGAATCAATGAGTTTCTTGGAGTTTCTTACAAGAGTGTTGCATTGTGGAAAGTCCATGCAAGCAGGGTGACAGCTCATGGCTGGAACCCTGGAGCTCTGCACAACTTACTAGCAAGTCTGCATGTTGGAAAGTCTTCTCCTCAGTAAGTCTTTCTACTATGTCACCTTGAAGAGGGGGTCTTGGGAATCTGGTGCCAGAGACTTCCAAGTTGTTTATTTTCTGAGTCTTAAAGCCCCCTTCCAGGATGGAATGCTTTCAATTCAATATCTGCCCTTCTCTGTTTCTGTGTTCCTAGGAGGTGGGCTCCTGTGGACAGCAGTTCTTTGACTCCCTCAGTGCCAGGCTTCTGCTTGGGTTTGTCCATTGCTGGGCACTTTCAAAAGACTGGAGGTCAGAGCCACATCCACCTCGACACTTTAGCTATGAAATGACATCTCTTTCTGATTTCAACTCTTTGTATTGGTCCTCTGTATTAGTCAGGGTTCTCTAGCCGAACAGAACTTACAGGATGAATATACATGGGATTTGCTAGAATGGCTTATTGGCTGTGGTCCAGCTAGTCCAACAATGGCTGTCTACTAACAAAAGATCCAAGACTCCGGTAGTCATTCAGACCTTGAGGCTGGATGTCTCAACTGGTCTTCAGTATACACCAGAATCCTGAAGAAGTAGACTCTAATGCCAGTGTTGGAATGGACTTGCTTTCAAGAGCAACAGCAAGCAAGCAAAGAACAAAATCTTCCTTCTTCCATGCCATTTATAGAGACCGACAGCAGAAGATGTGGCCCAGATTAGAGCTGGATCTTCCCACCTCGAAGATCCAGATTAGAAGTGGGACTTCCCACTTCAAATGATTGAAGAAAAAAAAAATCCATCACAGGTGTGCCCGTCATTTGGGTTTTAGTTAATTCCAAATGTAGTCAAGTTGACAACCGAGAACAGCCATTACATCTTCCTTGTAGATGCTCCCAGGCACCGGGAACACTAGACCTGACCTTTGCCATTTTAGACCCATTAGCAGTTTTATAGCTCTTGGTTGCCCTTTTGAACCTTCTCAGACTTCTATAAATAGATTTTTTTTTTCTTTCAATCACTTGGCTGTCTGCAATAAAACTTATTTTCTGCCAGGATCCTAACACTATGACTAGCATTTGGTTAATAATGTAAACTATTGTTACAATATTATATCATTAGTAGTATTAATATGAATATTGAAATAGTTTAGCCGGGCGGTGGTGGCGCACGCCTTTAATCCCAGCACTCGGGAGGCAGAGCCAGGCGGATCTCTGTGAGTTCGAGGCCAGCCTGGGCTACCAAGTGAGTTCCAGGAAAGGCGCAAAGCTACACAGAGAAACCCTGTCTCGAAAAACCAAAAAAAAAAAAAAAAAAAAAAAAAAAAAAAAAAGAAATAGTTCAAGAAGTAAAACAAATAAACATTATTAATAGTAAATACCATAATATGGCAAATATGCATATTGAGTTGAAGTCGGGGTCATCGGCATCTCCCAAATAAGGCAGAGGCCACTTTATGTCTACAGATGGCTATTTTGCCTACATCTTGGGATAAGTTTCAAGTACTGTCCTGGCTAGTTGTAAGTCAACTTGACACAAGCTAGAGTCATTTTGGAAGAAGGAACCTCATTAAGAAAATGCCCCCACTAGGCTGGCCTGTGGGCAAGGCTATACTGAATTTTCTTGACTGATGATTGATGAGGGAGGACCCAGTTCACGGTGGCCGGTGCCACCCCTGGGCTGGTGGTCCAAAGAGCTAAAAGAAGGCAGGCTGAGCAAACCGTGAGAAGCAAGCAGCATTTCTCCACCGCTTCTGCATCAGCTCCTGCATCCAGGTTCCTGCCCTGGCCTGGCTGTCTTAGATGATGAACTGTGATGTGGAAGTAGAAGTGAAATAAACCCTCTCCTCCCTGAGCTGCTGTTGGTCATGGTGTTTCATCGTAGCAATAGTAACAGTGACTAAAACATGTGACAGAAAAGTGTAAGACCTTATATAGCACAGGGGTTGGGAGTTTAGTTCAGTAGGAGAGCACTTACCTAGAAAGAGCAAGGCTTCCAGCATTGAGAAAAAAAATGTCACAAGAATTTCTGCAACGTGGTAGGTCTTAGGGATAAAGATGATAAAATACTTTGATGGTTGTTGTTGGGGGTAGATGTGTTGTTCACCCTTGGGTCTGGTTTTCTCTACAACAACTCAGTCATAGCTACAGTATAGTTTAACTTTACATCTCCCCTCTGAAGTATAATTTTTTTCCCTTTAACTTTTCATCTCATGAGCAGGTGGCCACCATCTCAATCATACCCAAGAAGTTACAATGGTTACACTTTTAGTAATCCCTAGGCCTTTACCTGCTGAAATCCCTGAGTCAAGTCTTTGAACCGGCCACAAATGTGGGATTATCTGGACCCTGCCTGTGTATAGAGTACAGGTCATGTTCATTCTCCCTCTCTTGATAAAACTTGGCACTTTGAGCTGAGAAAGTACTGGGCGATCTATTAACTTGTTATATAAGGCATGGAAGTCTCATTCCGAGTGGGAGACACATTTGAAGAAATTGGCACTGTTGAGGAGAAAAATCCACGTCACTGGTCTTATGTTTATTTTTAAATAATATCCATCTACTCCACCTGTATTTTCCCAAGAAGAAATTGGATCCTATGGTACATTTGAGCCCAGCAACTTGTCTCTGGGAGATGGGCCCTTTGTTCCTAGTCTGTTATCTAACAAAACTGTACTGTAGGGTTATGTCAGCTGAATGTATGCACTCCATGTGGGAAATGACCTTGAACCACCCTAGATACTTGAAGGAATTTTATATTCCCTTCTTTGGTATACTTAGGAGAATCTATTGTTCTCCTAATGGTTCCTGGAATTTTATATTGACTTTTCCTGGGCAGACATGGGCAAACTTGGACTTGCCCCAGATAAGGCACCAATGACAGGCCCAAGGAACGGTTCTCTTCAAGTCTAGTTTGGTGACTCAGTGAGGATTTGGGCTTACTTACAGAGGATGCATAACCCCAACACAACTGCATCACTGAGAAGTCTAGTCCCAGTATGATGACTTCCCATGTCTGCCTAGATGGACATCCCTTCAGCTAACCTACCCTCTGGGTATGCTAGCACTTCCCAAGACCCACAGGCAGCTGGGACAGAACCCTATGCAGCCAGGAAGGAGTGGCTGGGATCACAAATGAGGGCCTGATGGCCTCCTCTAATCCTTCTTCTATGAGGAAACATCAGTGGGTCCAGTCCTGAGGGTCACTTGCCCATAAGCACAGCTTCTCTAAGTGGCTATGGCTATGCTTACAGGACAGTGTCTTACTACATGGGGTGAGGTGTGAATGTATGCAACACGTGAACATGGAGGTCACAGGTTATAAGTACCGCTAGCCCTTTGTTGTTGTTGTTGTTGTTGTTGTTGTTGTTTTTGTCTCTTGTCTTCGACACTTTGATGCCCTTTGACTCTGAGAAGTTCGTTCAACTATATCGTGCCTGATTTTCTGTCTTGGTTATTTCTGTGTCTGTGTAACCAGAATACTAACAGAAATCATCACTCAAAGTGTCATCGAGACTTTAGTCCATTGCTGCAGGAAGGCAAGGCGGAGTGGCTCCATCAGTGGCAGAAGGAACATCAGACAGTGGCTGGTTCATACAGAACAGACAAGAAGAGAAGGCCGGGTGGGACGAGGGACTAGTGTAACCTCAAGCCCTCTGCCATGGGGCTGGAGAGATGGCTCAGTGGCGAAGGGCGTGTGCTGCTCTTGCAGAGGCCCCTAGTTCAGTTCCCAGAACCCATGCTCAAACCATCTGTAACTCCAGCTCCAGGACAGTTGATGTCCTTCTCTGGCCTATGTGGCACCTGCGCACACATGTTCATGCCTGTATGCACACGCGAGCACACTCACGCGCACACACATATGTAAAAATAAAATGTATTTTTTAAAAGAAACCCCTAGAATAGATGGAATTTTCCATTTACACCACTGATCAGTTCTGTCCTGCCAGTGGTTCCCCACATAACCACACAGAGACTTATTATTAATTATAAATGCTCAGTTGATAGCTTAGGCTTGTTATTAACTAGCTTTAACAACCCATTACAACTTAAATTAACCCATATTTCTTATCTACCCTCTGCCATTTGGTGGTGCCTTCTTTTAGCACGGCATGTTTATCTCCTAATTCCTCTGCATGTCTCTGGAGTGCGACTCCTCAGACTCCTCCCTTCTTCTTCCCAGTGTCCTCCTTGTCTGGCTCTCCCACCCAATCTCTTTCTGCCCAGCTATTAGGCCAGTCAACTCTTTATTAACCAATGAGAGTAATACATATTCACAGTGTACAAAGATTGTTCCGCAGTCACCCAGTGACTCCCTTCTGCTACCAAGACTCTATTTCCTAAAAGCCTCAAAGCCTTCTAAATAGTACCACAAAACAGGGGCCTATTGGGGTCATTCCAGGTCCAAACCTTAATAGTTCCCCTTTTGTATAAAATGAATAAAAGTAAACAGAATTTGCTTTAGAGGATTAAATACTTAGAATAGAACTTGGCAGAGCACAGCCACCAAGGAGTGCCAATCACCCATTGCAACAAGACAGTTACTAAGTTTGACTGTTCATTCATTTACTTGCTCACAAGATCATGCCTTCCTTTGTTCACACAACTAATGATCTCTGAGCACATTTCTGCTCTGTTCCAGCCACTGTGCGGTTGGGAACAGTGATGGACAGGCTACTTCATATTTGCTGTGAGAAGCGTATCATTTTGCTGTGTAAAGAGATGATAAGCACATTTACGTGGGGACTAAGTGTGAACTCTGTGGATCCTGGATGTGGAACTGCATTGTTGTGTGCTTTGGACTAAAGCCTTTGAGGAGTGGGTTGTTTTGACTGGCTTTGAAACCATTCGCTGCAAGTCCAAGGGATCTGAGACAGAAAATGCACATTCCTGTATACAAGAGCAATGTACGACATTGTTCCTGACTTCAACTTTTATTATTATTATTATTATTATTTGCTTTTTTATTATTTTATTTTATTTTACAATACTATTCAGTTCTACATAACAGCCACAGATTCCCTTGTTCTCCCCCTTCCTTCCCCCTTCCCCTTCCCCCCAGCCCACCCCCCATTCTCACCTCCTCCAGAGCAAGGCCACCCCTGAGGACTGAAATCGACCTGATAGACTCAGTCCAGGCAGGTCCAGTCCCCTCCTCCCAGATTGAGCCAAGCGTCCCTGCATAAGTCCCAGGTTTCAAACAGCTAACTCATGCAATGAGCCCAGGACCTGGTACCACTGCCTAGATGCCTCCCAAACGTGGCACATATACACAATGGAACACTACTCAGCAGAGAAAAACAATGACATCATGAGGTTTGCAGACAAATGGATGGATCTAGAAAAAATCATCCTGAGTGAGGTAACCCAGACTCAGAAAGACAAATATGGTATGTATTCACTCATAGGAGGATACTAGATGTGGAACAAGGATGCCTGGACTGCTACTCACATCACCAGTGAGGCTACCTAGAAAACAGGACCCCAAGAAAGACACAAGGATCGCCCAATGATGGAGAAATGGCTGAGATCTACATAATCAACTTTCATGAGTGGAAGTGGGAAGGGGAGTGGAAGTCCAGAGTTTCGTCGTTCTCTGTACTCAGCCTACCCATATGGAAACCCCAGCTCAACTCCCACTTAGTGTGACCGGGGCCAGTGATTTAGCCTCTTGTTAACTCATTTTCATTATCAGCAAAACATACTTGAGCTTCTTGGGAAGCTGCAGAGGAGTTGTCTAAAGAGTGTTGGTCTCAGATGAGTTGGTTCAAATGAACTGTGGGTCCTCGGTGTTTTCAATCAGGGTTTAGGTCAGTCTCACATCATTTTTTTTTTTTTCCTGAGGCTGTGGAAGGAATGTTGATCCGCTTCATCACAGACCCACAGAAGATTCAACCAGCCACAACCCCGAGAGACCCCCATTTCATCATCCGTAAGTAGAGATAGCAATGCTAGACCATAGGAGATTACCCTGAGGGTAAACGAGATGGCAGCCTTCTGGGCAGTCCACTGCCTTTCAAATTTATTTCTCTTCCCTCATCCCTTAAGCTTCAAAACCATTTGTGCAGATAGTATAAAAGATCAAGGCAGAAAAGGATGAAATATAAATCTGGAGAAATGAGTAAAATATGATGTAATGAATTCTCAAAGTTGCTTGTAACATTAAAAATTATTTTGGGGACCGGAGGGAAGGTTCAGCAGTTCAGAGCACTGGCTACTCTTCCAGGGGAACTGGGTTCCATTTCCAGCACCAACATGGCAGCTCACAACCATCAGTAAGCCCCTGGGGATCTGATGCCCTCTTCTGGCCTCCTCGGGCATCAGACATGCAAGTGGTACACAGACATACATGTAGGCAAAATATCCATACACATAAAATAAAAGTAAATAAATCTTAAAAAAAGCCTTTATTTTTTAAATAAATACTGTATATGCACAAGAGAGAATGACTTACCCACTTTCATTATTTCCTGTTGTTTATTGGCATAGGAGAGAATGAAATGGAATTTACTAAATGATCCTATAGCTCTCTCAAGAACCCGAACAAAACCCCAAATTGGGTTTTCTTTAGTTATTCTTGTTTTAAAGTGCAGGGTCTTTGCACCTGTGCTGCCGTTCATAAACAGTGAGAAACATGTCTCAAGAAATCCGGGCTCTCTTTCTAAGTTAGGAAGGAGACCTTTGCCAGCAGGGTGAGTGGAGGACCAGGGTGACTCCCGTGCTGGCCCGATGTATCCTCCCAACCCACAGACACTTTCTGTCCTTTTGGTTTCTGCTGTTTCACTGAGATGAGAACCAAGAAGGAGAAATGTCAGGCTAATGTCCCCATCCGATTCTCTCAATGACTGATGTAGCATAATAGCTCAAAAGTGGGGCACCCGAGAATATTCATCAAGGCCTTCCTAAATGTTTGGTGGTGTTAGGAACACTAGGCAAAGAGCAAACTCTTTAGTTTGGGGCATCACCTGTATACTAGAATGCCTTTAAAAACTCGACTTCAGCCGGGCAGTGGATGCGCACGCCTTTAATTCCAGCACTCGGGGAGGCAGAGCCAGGTGGATCTCTGTGAGTTCGAGGCCAGCCTGGTCTACAGAGTGAGTTCCAGGACAGGCACCAAAACTACACAGAGAAACCCTGTCTGGAAAACAAAAACAAAAACAAAAACAAAACTTGACTTCAAATTTCTTCTCTTGCCAAGGCAGGTTCTTTTTTTTTTTTTAAATTAATTAATTAATTAATTAATTAATTAATTTATTTTGGCAGGCTCTTTTAAATCCAGCTTCTTTGCTGCCATTTTTCTTCCCTCTGACTGGTCAAAATTACATTGCCCTCTCTGCCAAAAGCTCCAGTTTTGTCTGCAGGCCCTGGCTCTTGGCGTCCCCGGGAGGGAAAACACAGAGGTATGAAGAGATGGTTTTCGTTTTCCCCTTCCTCCGGTCTCCCTGTGCCTCCAGACCCAGTGTGGTGGGGGAGGGACTCCTTGGGCTTCTCTGGGTCAAGTTCTATTTGTAGATACAAGGCAGGGGTGGCCTGGATCACTGGGTTCTCTCGCTCGTCTCAATGTTCTGCCACAGTGGGACTGACCAGTTCAGAACCTCAAGGGACAGGGACAACTGTCACATTGCATCCCTTTCCTTCCAGAGCTGGCCTCCAAGCTTGGAAGCTGCCTGCTAGCCACCTCAGTCACTGACCAAGCCGGGCCTTGCAATTGTTTGAGACTATTCCCCAGGGTCCAGCTTCCCTCTGCAGCAGGCCGCTTGCCTTTGTCTAAGGACCCTCTCTCAGTCTGCATGGACAGGTAGGGACCGGCCTGAGTAGACACAAGAGCGCCCCCCCCCCACACACTTATTCCTATCAGAAACATTTGCTGCGGGGGGGGGGGGGGGGGGGGGGGGGGGACAGGCTGGGCCTCAGCTATTCACACGCCTGAGGATGCAAATCTTTCTTCCTAGCAGGGTTTCCCAAAGGCAGTTTCACAGATGGTGTGTGATCCACAGTTGAGATCACTCTGATGGTTAAGGTCTGTGTAAATTAGCGAACACTTTCTAAAATATCTTTTATTGAAGCATGGAGGGGACAATTTCATAGGTTAGCAGTCAGCTGTAAATACAGTGAGTAAACAGAAGCCATCCCAAATGAGACCACAGTAGGGAGTGAATACCGGGCCTCCATGTTCTTCACAAGTACATTTTTATGATGTTGACAGCCCGATCTCCATTCTTTTTCCTCCCAGGCATTTTTTTTTTTTTTTGGTACTCCCTCCCTCCCATTGTGACTATTTTGTTGTTGTAGTTTAAATTGGTAGTGTCTATTTTTAGACAAGGTCTTCATAGCCCAGGCTGGCCTAGAACTCACTGTGCAGTTCAGATCTGCCTTTTCAATTGGGTATGGGTGCGAGTCACCACCGTGGGCTCTTGTTACTATGAGGTATTTTCCCTATTTTTCTTTCATGTAGAGATAAGCATCGTGTGTGTGTGTGTGTGTGTGTGTGTGTGTGTGTGTGTGTGTGTGTGTGTGTTTCTTGGGAGCAATCCACCTTGGTTTTGAAGTCAGGGTCTCTACGTGAGACCTGGGGCTTTGTGATGGGGTCAGGCTCGGCCTCTCCACTGCTGTGGTTACAATAGCTTATTTATAATTGGGTGCTGGGGATGGCAAGCTCTCTCTACAGGCTCATGAGTAAGTAATATTTTTCAGGGGACTTCCCCATAACCTGAATAGAAAGGGGCGTGGGGGAGAAGGGCTGTAGCCTACCATCTTCTCATGGTGGTGGGTGTGGTTAGGTTCCGTACCTTTTCTGAATTCTCAACCCTCGCACACTCCTTGACCCTCGCACACTCCTTGATGCAGGCAAGATTCTGAGAATCTCATTCTGATATGATAGATAAGGAAATAAGCTGGAAAAGGCTGGGCAGCTTAACCGCAGCCAACTTAGCTGACGGTAGTCCTTGTCTAAGTTAGAACGCAGGCATTGCTGGGTATACAGGGAATTCACAAGCTGTGAGACTTCGTCCTCTTCAAGAACTCAACGGACAAAATGTGCATGGGGCAGAGAACAAGTACAGACCACGGTGCAGGCACATCCCCCGAGCGAATGGTGACCGCACATTCGTTAGCCACTGGAACCCCGGGATTGTCTGCAGTGGGCTTCTGTGACAGCGTGGAGGGCAGTGCTCGGTAGCTCCGGTGCGAGCTGTCTTGCACCACAAGCTAGGGTTAGTTTGGCACAACTGCGGGACACCTGACCATCCTCACACAGCTTCTCCCTCCCTCTTCGTCCAGCCGGACGCCCTCCTTTCCCGCGGAGTTGTCACAAAGGGAAGCCCTTGGCATCTTTACTCTCCATTGCCAAGGAGCACCGACTTGACAAAGTTTTAGGACGCGTTCCTCTGGGATCGCTGCCCAAGAGTATAGCTTCGGCCAGGAGGCTCTCAAGTGGCCCCGGGAAGCCAGGGAGATCAAGCGACCCTTGTATTCATGTTCAGACCCGACCTCGCCGCAAATGCACACGGTGCTGGGCGGGGACACACGGGGAGCCTTGTGGGGACCAAGAGGACTCGGGTCCGGCCCTCCCTCCTCCTAGCGGGGCCTGAAGCCACCGGAGTAGACGCAGCGCCCCTACAGCCAGCTTTTCCGCCTCCATCTCCTCCTCCTCCTCCACCTCCTCTTCCTTCCCCCAGCGGGCGTGCAGTCTCAACCGGTTCAGACTGGCCAGGGTGCCTCAGCAAAGAAGATCGGCGAATGGGACCACCCCGGGAAGTCACTCGGGGGGGGCGGGAAGGTGGAGCCGGCGGGGAGGGCTGCACTCCATGTGTCCCCGGGGCAGAGGGCGGCGGCGGTGAAGTGCGCCCAGCGGGACCGGTCGCCCAGCGCACGGCCGGGATCAGCAGCCGCGGCCCAAGCTGTGTCCGCGGCCCCAGACGAGCCCGGGACTCAGGTAAAGGCCCCAGAAGCCGGGAAGGTCCAGGTCGGAGAGACCGGTCCCTCAGCAAACTGCAGCGAGAGAAGGCGGCGCTGTCACCCGCGGGCGCACAGCTGGTGGTCGGCTTCTGGTCCGGCTGTCTGCCCAAGACTGAGAGTGCCCAGCGAGCGCCACAGCGCGCTCTGCACCCCCCTTTTAAAAAAGAATGCTTGCCTTTGCATAACACTTCCAGGAATCCAAGGGCTGCATTTTGCATGGAGTAAGGGGAGCAAGGGAGATGAGATCCGGGAAGTAGGCGGGTGCCCCCTGATGAGTCTCCCGGGATACCTTCTGCCGGTGCTGGTGGCAGATCAGAAAGAGGCGTGCAACCCAGGTGGGTTCTTACTTCCCAGAAGGCCGTTCCAGGAAAAGTAGGCTCAGGTGCTGGGGTGAATCCGGGTTGGGGCTAGAGGTGCGTCTAACTACAAGGACAGCCGCGCAGGGTGCGGGCGGGTCCTGCCGGGTTCCAGGCAGTGCAGCTCCCGGGCTGCGCTCCAGAGTGGGAGAGCCCAGCTGCCAGGCAGCTCCTTGGCCACCTGGAAGCTCAGAGGAGCAAAACTTGGAAGGATTTTGGTGCGCATGCTTCAGCTCTGGTTCGCCTAGGTAACCTACTTTGTCTTTAGCAGGGCACGGAGGCTTTGGAGAGGGCGGCAAGCTAGCCATTGAACTTGACTCACCAAGTCAGGATAAAACTTCGTTCTTGGGATGTCAGGTGTATGCAGCCCAAACAATTCGGAAAGTTTAGGCAGCGTTTACACTACATATATTATTTACGTATTATTATTTATGTTGATATCTTAATAACTTCATTGGACCCATCTCATGGGCTACAGTTCAGTTGGGATATCTAGACTTCTTGAATAGCCTAGATCGTCGTGTTCACCTAGAGCGGAGCAGAAACAGCTTAGATATTCTCAGGCTTTAACTCAGGTTTGAGTTAAAGAGGATGTAGAGGAAAGAGCGTGTTCATACTGGTTACAGCCTCCATTAAACCATACCCTCCCTGAACAAGCAAATAGAAATTAGACAATAAAATCGTTTCACCTGCCAACTGGCAAAATCTTGTATCAGCACTACTGATGTCCCAAGAACAGACTTCTTGGATAAGTGGAGAGGCAGGCACCCTTCTTCTCCAAGGAAGACTTTATGGAAAAGTCAAGGGTGTGTGATAAGGTGATATGGAATGGCAAGCATCCTTCACATCTCTAAGGAAGACGGGAAGGGCAAGGAGTGCGACAAAATGGTGGAGAAGGACCGAGGAACTCTCGCCTGGCTTCTTAATGTTTTCCTGGCTGCTCTGCAGCACTAGCTAGCTATGATGGCGGGCACGGGCTGGTGTCTGAATGTCAGAAAGGGTGTGCTTAGCTTCAGGTAGACCTGGCCACTGTCTAAACCAGTGGTTCTCAACCTTCCTAATGCTGCGACCCCTTTAATCCAGTTCCTCGTGCCTTGGTGACCCCCAACCATAAAATAATTTTCATTGTTGCTTCATAACGGCCATTTTGCTATTGTTACAAATCATAGTGTAAACATCGGATATACAGGGTATCTGATATGCGACCCCTGTGAAAGGGTCTTTCAACGCCCCCCAAGGGGTCTGGACCCACAGGTTGAGAACTGCTGGAGCAGACCGAGAGGCTGCGGATTAGACAAATGAGGTCAGATTTCCCGATTATATTTCCTCCCCTGTTTTGAACCCTTCATTTTCTTTTGGTCCTTTTTCTACATTAAGATTTCCCCCAAATTTTACTGATAGATTACAGTTGTGTGGAGAAGTTGTGTGGGCCAAGGTGACAGGAATCAGTGTCTTGCTTGAAGGATTGTGGCCCTCGGGACAGGAATCATCTAGCATTAAGTATCTTCAGTTGTAATTAAAAATTGTCAAAGAAGAAGAACATGAATTCTAAGCCAGCTAGTGTTTATGTTTAGTTTTGTTTTTTTTTTTGTACATACCAAATGGTTCTTTGAGGATGAAAGGGTTAAACTATAATTTATTATTGAGTCAAAAAAAAAAAAAAAAAAAAGGCGTGCTCTCCGTTGAGTTTAGTAGGAAAGACAACATGCTCCTATGAATGTAAGATGCCGTGGAGGGAGGAGGAGTCCAAAGGCAGCCGAACCATAGTGTACTATTATCGAGTAACAAGAAAAGAGGGCTTTGCCGGGCAGTGGTGGCGCACGCCTTTAATCCCAGCACTCGGGAGGCAGAGCGAGGCGGATCTCTGTGAGTTTGAGGCCAGCCTGGGCTACCAAGTGAGTTCCAGGAAAGGCGCAAAGCTACACAGAGAAACCCTGTCTCGGGAAAAAAAAAAAAGAGGGCTTGATCCAGGGTTATGGATGGAAGAGTTTTGTGGTGGGTGCAGGGTCTTAATTGAGACTGGAATGGAAAGAGGATCTCCCTGATGGGAAGGAGTCCTCCTCAACCAGAGCTTAGCACAGAGAGAGCCGAGTCTGGTGTGTTCAGAGGAGATATAGCCACTGGCAGTAGCTGGACCCTGGAATTTACACTAGATGATGCTGGGAGGCGAGATGGTGCGGAAACGCCATACCTGATGCTAAGACATCGAAGTGTGGCTGAATATTGCCTTTATGATGCGCCCCAACAATCTGGGTGTCCTTGACTACGTTTGTGGCTTTCAGTTTGGTTTTGTGAACTACCTCTAACTAGATAATTGATTAAAATCTCAGTGTTGGCTTCCCATTCACATTACTGGGAGGAAACAAAAAACAAACAAACAAAAAACCATAGCTGGGCGGTGGTGGCGCACGCCTTTAATCCCAGCACTCGGGAGGCAGAGCCAGGCGGATCTCTGTGAGTTCAAGGCCAGCCTGGGCTACCAAGTGAGTGTGGTCGGCTCCAATAACTATTCACATCCAGTTGTGATTTTCTCTAGCCCTGTGTCTTATGATTTTATGATGTAGCTGTGCTCAGCCTGAACATAGCTTTCCCTTCCTGGGCCAGCAGAGTCACAGCATTTTCTGTCCCGTCTCACTTGTTTGTAATTCTGGTAACCATTAATGCTTGTTAAACCTGCAGTCAAGAGAACCACACGACTTTTGCATTGTTTTGATTTTAGACCGAGAATTTTGATAAGTTCACTCGACTAAGGAAACAGTTGTCTTGGGGCTGGAGAGATGGCTCAGTAGTTAAGAGCGCGTACTCTACTGCTCTTGCAGGAGGACCTACACTCTGTTCCCATCCCCCACGTCAGGTGACTCACAGTTGCCTCTAACTCGAGCTCCAAGGGGATAGAGAGAAGTCTCTGACCTCCACGGGCACCAGCAGTCATGTATGCGGACACACACATACACACAATTAAAAATAATAAATCACGTTTAAAAAGAAGAGAAATTAGTCGATCCAACATTTTAACCCGAGCCTGTCCTTTGAGATATTGCTTTGTGTTGTGAGATTATTCATAAATGTTGACTCTTATTAATACTGTGAAGTGCTGAGCCTCCTTCCCGCAGACCTCACCCCTGTTGTTCTCATTGATGTGTTCAGTTATGGGGTGTATTTCAGTGTCTTTATTCACCTTAAAGCTGTTACACTGAGGTAGGAGTGGTGACTCACACCCCTCATACCAGCATTCAGGATGATGAGGCAGGAGGATTGGACATGGAGACCAGCCTGTCTATACAGTAACAATCTCCGGTAAACAACCCAGCAAACCCTATCACGTGATGTGCCTTCAAAGAATTTCTGAAGTTTGAGCAGCAGTGGGATATGGAATAAGAAAAATGTTAGCAGACTCTGACAGCCTCACATACGAAGATGAGCGCAGCCAACGTCTGTGAGGGACTATTGATCTCCAGAGCGCTCATTATTCCCCCAGATCTCCCAGTTTCTCTCTCTTAGGTTATCTGTGCTATTCGGCCATTGTGATGGGGAAAAAATACTATAGAACAATAGATAGTCTTCCGAGTCATTCAGTTACTTTGAAAATACAGTAGAGGATACTTTAAGTAGCTAGCGCAGTGTTGAGCTTTCAAAAGTACTATCTATTTTCCCAGGAGAAAGCAATCATCATGCCTGTTAACCCCATCAGCAGATACTTTGAGGCCTTGTATGACTTAGCTTTTCACATCACTGTGACAGCCTCTTGGTAGACTGGTGAAAGGGAGGAGGCTTTATTCTGGAATACAATTCGGGGTCATATCGAATGGAGTCTTCAGCAATCAGATTGGATCCTGAATAATCACATGGAAGTTGTATAAAACTATGAAACAGAAGGACACGTCAGCAACTTTAGTGACATCATCATGGATACCTTCACCAGGACACTCCCGGCCCGAGCTTTCGGCTAGACTGTAAGGAATGGCCATAGCAGGATCCCAGCAGCCAGAGCCCATGTGAGGGCAGGGCACAGAGAGGCGATGTTGCCGATCTGTGTCTAGGTAAGAGCTGGGCGTGGTAGCTGTGTGTTTGTATAGGCTTGATGCTGTTACACACCTTTTGACTCCAAATAGTTGACGCATCCTGTTTGCCGTCTTCTCCGAGGTTGGACGGGACTTAGAATAGACGGCTACTCATTGGCTTGGTGAGTAAAGTCAGTGGCTGGTGAGACAGGCACGGAGTGAACAGAGAAGCCAGGGACTGTGCCCAGGACACCAGAGAAAGCAAGATGAGACACTAAGTTCCCTGAGTCTTCAACCAGACTCCGGGACTTCCTAGAGAGTCGACGAAACTGGAGAGATGTTCGTCCAACAAAAGTGACCTCACTGAGCACAACCAAACAATCGTGGGACCAGATTTGGCCTCAGCATGGACAATGTGTGATTCAGTGAGTGACCTTAGCCTGAATTGACTCGGCCAGCCTCTTCCTTCCTGGCTAGAATGTGTCACTCTGCTCCTTTGGTGGTGATCTGTGGCAAGTGTTAGGCTGCTGTCCTGGCTTCCTCTCTTGTGGCTGGGCTAAAACACTGCCCATGAGCAACTTAGGGAGGAAAATGGTTTATTTGGCTTGCATTTCCAGGTTCCAGTCCATCACTGGGGGAAGTTAAGGCAGAGCTCATGCAGGAATCTGAAGCAGAAACCATGGAGGAATGAAGCTTGCTGGCCTGCTGGCAGGAGCTTTCTTGCTTGGCCCAGAACCATCTTCCCAAGAAGTAGTGGCCTGGACTAGCCTACAACAATCATTCACCAAGAAAATGTCCCCACAAAGGATATCCCCTCATGCCAGTTTGATCTGGGTAATTTCTCTCTGAGGTTCCTTTCTTGGGTGATTCCAGAATCCACTGTGCCAAATGGACAAGTCAAGCTGATAGGTCAACTGACATGTCAGTAGGTTCAACTGCAGACATCTACCAAGCCTTGGAGGGTCAAAGGGCAATCTTTGCTCATGACCCTGCTGTTGATCACAGAGACTTCAGCAGCTAATGACTCCTGTTAATTATTCCTTCCAGTGACACTTAGTGTGGCTGGATTCCAGGACCCAGAGGTGTTTCTCTGAACCTTTTCCCTGCTCTTCTTCTATACTCCATCCCAGTAAGACATAAGACTGTCTTCCCCTAGGACAAGGTGTATTCAGAGGCCAGCTCATGGTGCTCAGAACTCTCCATTGCCTTCATCCTGCAAGATTTGCCCATGCATTCTCTTCCTCCTCCTCCACTTCCTTCTCCTCTTCCTCCCCTTCTCTTCCTCCTCCTCCTCCCGTTCCTCTTTTTTCCCCTTCTCCTTCTGTTCCTCCTCCTCCTCTTCCTCCTTCTTCTCTTCCTCCTCCTCTTCTCCTCCCCCTTTTGAGATAAGACCTTACTATGTAGCTCTAGCTGGCCTGGGGCTCACAGAAATCTGCCTACTCCTTCTTCCTAAGTGCTAGGATTAAAGGTGTGTCATCATGATGCCCAGCCCTCCTTAAACAGAACAATCTGTGGATCTTCTTGAATATCAACTAAATGAGTTAAGTTCAGGATTTTGCTCTTGTAAGCTGAACTGTAATAACAGTTTTCATTGTTTTATAGTGCATTTATCTGAGTTCAAAAAGGGAAAAGAAAACAAAGTCATAGGTTTCTTTAATGATTCCCAGGGAAATTATGCAATGAACTTCTTTAACTGAATTGAATTTTTAAATTGTTATTTTATGTATGTATGCATGTGTGTATGTATGTATGTAGTATGTATGCATGCATGTATGTATGTATTTTGGGGGCAGAGTCTCACTGTGCAGCTTTGTCTAGCCTATCTATCTGTAGAAAAGGCTGGCCTCAAACTCACAGAGCTCCACCTATCTCTGCCTCCCCAGTGCTGGGAAGAAAGGCCTTTGGCACCACACCCAGCTGCACTGTATTTTCAGAGATGGATTCTGGGATGTGACACGCTTGTGTGGACCCCTTGATCCACGCCAATGAACTATTTTATAAACAAGTGGGCCTGGCTGTGGCTTGAACTTCAGAACAGCGGTTGATGAAGAAAAGAAGAACACATTTGAACAAACAAAATGAGAACAGTGCATTCAGAAAGGTCATGGACCTTATGTGCCTGAGCTGGCCTGGAGAGGGTTCACAGAGGGCTCAACATGACAGTTCAGAGCCACAGTATGTTCTTATTCTGGGCTCATACACTAACAAGTCACATGACAAATCAACCCTACACTTAATGACTATAGTAGCCATCTCTGAATGTTTAACTTAAAAAAAAAAAAGGATATGCTGTCTTTCAGCATTTGTTTGAGTCTTATTTTTAGTTGACATAGAATTTGTACATATTTGTGGAGTATGGTGTGATAGTTAAATACATGTGTGCAGGGTGTAACAGTCAAATTAGTGTAATAAACAATCTCTATTGCTTCAGATATTTATCACTTTATGTCTGTTTCATTTATCTTGAAATATGTGATGAAATGTTCCTAACTGTAGTTACCCTACAATGCTAAGGAACGTTACGATGGATCCCGCTTTAACTGGGTTTGGGTAGCGGTTTTCCAGCCTGTCTCCCTTCTTGTCACTTGTATTAGCGGTGGGTGTCCTCTGTTCTACCAGATGCTCTGAAGTGATGAACTTTCTTAGCTTCTACATGTGAATGAGAACACTCAGTATTTGTCTTTGAGGGCCTGGCATATTTCACTTTACAAAGTGTCCACTTCCATCTGTATTGTTGCAGTTCACAGGATTTTACTCTTTTTTTTGGTGGGGGGGGGAGGACGGGGGGCGGGGAGAGGGGGACGGGGACTGAATGCTTACATATGAAAGAGTCTGGTAATTATCTCTAGTTGTCAGAGACATATTATCTGACATTATAATTTAAGACTTCCTATTTATCATCTATCTATCTATCTATCTATCTATCTATCTATCTATCTATCTATCTATCTATCTATTTATTTCTCCTGACAGTCTTACTATATAGCCCTGGCTGGCCTGGAACTTGCTATGCAGAACCAGGCTGGTCTTGAACTCACAGAGATCTATCTACCTGCATGACCATCTGTGGTTCTCGGGAGAAGTTTTGGTTGGTGTGTCAGAAATAGTGACTTTCTCCCACATCTTCCCAAGCATTTCAAAGACAATCAAGTCAGTAGCTTTGGCTGTGGTTACTATTTCTACAAGAATTTTCTTTTCATTTCTCCTTGAAAGTCTAGAAGGCTGTTGGATCAAGATTTTCAGACCTGGCTGTTGTGGGTGGGTGAGTGGTGGTGGGGTATTCTGTGGCCTAAATACTGTGTCCTCTCCTTGTCTAGAAGAAATATGGTTTATTATACTTAGATTTTAGCATGTCCAACAAGGCTGAGGCAAGAGGGGAAAGCTTTCTAGGCTAGCCTGTGCTACATCGGAAAACTTGTCACTGAAAATCCTCAATAGCATCAAAATTGGGATCTCTAAAACAATGAGATTAGAAATGTTAGGCATGGGGCCCTCGGGAAGAGATTAGATCCTAAGATGTAGGGAGCTAAAAAACTCCACTCCCACCCACCCCAAACATCACTGAGGACTCAGTAAGATGACAGTATTCACTTGAGTAGAAAGTGACCCTCACACACAACGGAGTGGGCCTTGGACTTGGCCTAGTGGTTCTTAGGAACTGTATGATAAACTTCTATTGTTCATAAACCACACAGTTTATAGTGTTTTGTTATAGCTTCCTGAGGGTGCAGGGCTGACACTTGCCCTAGTCCCTCTGTTTGCCCAAAGCCTCTTCCTGTCCTCTTCTTCCTGTCCTCTTCCTATCCCCTTCCTGGCCTCTTCCTGTCCTCTTCCTTCCCTCCAGTGTCTTTCCTCACTGAGGGAGCCATGGGACGCTTGGCCAGGATGTCTTCTTCCATTCCTTGGGACAGTGACTCTTGCTTCCACAGCATTAGAATCACCCAGGAAGCTAATTGGAAGGGGCAGGCATGCCGGTGGAGTAGTCTGGTAGTGAGCGCTGGCATTGGTGTGTGAGCTTGCTCAATGACTTTCTCAGAGAGTGACTGCATGAGCTGGGTCAGAACCACCATGATCTTGACTCACTAAGACATTGAGACCTTGAGCTAGAAACTCAAAAAGGAACTAAATCCTAATCCTGGTTGAAGATCCCTTACCCAAAATGCTCTAATCAGAAGTGGTGGAGATTTGTTTTTAGATTTTTGGATTGTTTTTCTTCTCTCTCTCTCTCTCTCTCTCTCTCTCTCTCTCTCTCTCTCTCTCTCTCTTTCTTCTTTTTGAGACAGTGTTTACCTGTGTAGCCCTGGCTGTCCTGGAACTTGCTCTGTAGCCCAGGCTGGCCTCGAACTCACAGAGATCCGCCTGGCTGTGCTTCCCGAGTGCTGGGATTAAAGGTGTGCACCACCACTGCCAGGCTTAGATTGTGTTTCTTTTGGGGGGGCATTTCTGGGGATTTAACCCACAGCCCTGCATATGTTGGCTGGGCATGCCTACCATGTGTAGTAGCCCCTGTCCTGGAATGTTTGCATATACAAAATGAAATGTGTTGGAGAGGAGACCCCGATTTAATTATAAAACTCAAAATTTATGTTTTATGCAGACCTTATGTATGAGTGCCTGCCTTGCTGTGATCAATCCCCTGGCAAAAATATACCAGGAGTGGTAGTCCACGTCTGTAATCACAACACTGGGGGAGCGGGACAGGAAGATCAGAAGTGTAAGGCACCCCCAAACAGTAATTTGCGGGGCCACCCTGCACTACATGAGACCCTCACTTAAAACAAAAACTGTTTTATCAAAGTATAGTTTGCAATAATAAAACCAAGCAAGGAAAAAAACCGTACCATGAGTTTGAGCAAATGGGCCCAATTGGAGTGTATATTCATTAATAAATAATAAATAAATAAATAAATAAATAAATAAATAAATAAATAAATAAATACCGGTTGTATTAAGTCCATTTCCCATACCATACCAATCACCTATGTAAAATTCGCTGTTTGGTGATAATTAACATCTCATGAGTAGAGTGGCCATCTTCACTACCAACTGTCGGATGTTCTCACACCAGAGAAATCTCAAGATCATTAATAGTCACTCCAAGTTCCTCCCCGAAGCCTCAACGTCCCTGCCTCCTGGGAGTGACCTTTCTCCCTGGACTTCTTGCTCTTAGCATAAGGCTTTTACAGGTTCACCCATTGATTTATCCCGTCTGGTAATTGCCAAATAATCCTCCATTGTGTGGCTGTGTCATAGCTGACTTCTGGACTCAGTGATGGACATTGGGTCCTTTATCTGTAAATATTCATTAACCCTATCACTCACATATAGAATATTTCATCTATCCTGTCTGTATTCTATGTCAATAATTATGTTTCAGGTTCCCGGTATCTCAGTTCCCTACACTGAAGTGGTGGAGACTAAACAATAATGTTCAGAGGGGCAGCAGTCACTGTTTAGGGGAGTGTGAAGTATCGGCGGCGGCGGCAGCATGTCTTCTGGAAGAGCAGGGCTAACTTTTAGTTTATGACACTTGTTACCTACATTGGGGTCAGGACTCAGACAAAATGTTTTGTTAGATTTCAAGTGCTTTATATTAACTGCTTTATTGAGATATTCACATATGATAAAATAGACCCACGTGATATGTCCTAAAAAAAATTTTTTTTCATGAATTCACAACATTATGTTACCTTCGACACAATCTGCTTTTGGTACAGTTATTATTAGTGTGTGTGTGTGTGTGTGTGTGTGTGTGTGTGTGGAGGGTGGTTGGTGCACATGCCATGACACGGATGTGGAAGTCAGGACGATGTTGTGGAATCCCTGGAGTTCATTCTCTCCTTTCACATGGGTTCAGGGTCGTGGAACTCAGGTCAGGAGGCTGGAACAGAAACGGCCTTTACCCACAGCGCCATCTCCCCAGCCCTGCCTTTATGCAGTGTCGGCCCCCAAAGGAACCCTGTACCCTTCAGGTTCCCTGCCCTCAAACTGCTTCCCAAAGTGGCTCTGCCTCTCTGTGTGCACCAGCAGAGGACGAGGGTTCAGTCTTTCACATTCTTGCCCATGTTTTTCAGCTTTCCATGCACCCAAAGTGGCATGCCTGGTAGCTGAGGGGAGTGTGGGGGCCTCTCTTCCCCCTCCTCTCCTTCACTGTCTACTCTTCCTTCCTCCCTTTCTTCCCATTCTTTCTCTTTAGCACAGTCCCCCTGCCTCAGCCTCCTCAGTACCAGGATCCCAGGTATGAGCCACCATGACAGTTTGAGTTACATTTGTAACGTGAATCTTAAAAGGTCTTATTAACAACACAAAGCCGGAGCCAGGTATTTGGGGTGAACGCTGACATATCAGAAAAACAGAACCAGCCACAGCTAATCTCACCTCGCCAATTCCCCAGCTGATCCTTTTTCCTCGAAATGGAAGCCTCTATGTCCTCAGCCAATGGATCTCAGCTGAACTGCTGCTAGAAGCCTAAAAGCTTAACCAGGCTCTAGTTCCTGGTCCTCACGCCTTATATACCTTTCTGCTTCCTGCCATCACTTCCTGGGATGAAAGGCATGTGTCACCATGCCTGGCTGTTTCCAGTTGTGGCTTTGAACTCACAGAGATCCGGATGGATCTCTGCCTCCAGAATGTTAGGGTTAAAGGTATGTGTGCTACCATTTTCTGGCCTCTATATCTAGTGGCTGTTCTGTTCTCTGACCCCAGATAAGTTTATTAGGGTGCACAGTATATTGGGGGACACACTATCACCACATACATTTTTTTTAAATTCACTTCCCAGGCGACTACACTAGACTAAATCAATCTGTAGTCAACCATTTCTCCAAAGCTCTTGAGATCAGTGGGTTAGCACCGGGCTATTTTGATTGTGATAGACGACGTTCAAACAAACAAACGAAAGTACTGTCTTCCACCTCTTTTCTTATTTCAAGTGGAAAAAACTAATCTATGAATCTTTAGAGAGCAATTACAAATGATTTTCAGAAAGAGGCCATTAGAGATGGATGGGCTATGGTGGGGAAGGGCATTGTGAATCGCTCTGTATTTAAAAAAGGAAATCAGCACAGTACATATGAGTGCATTTCAAGAAACTTCCATGTCCGTGCTAAATGTTAATCGAAATGTCAAATGCGCCATTTCTGACAGCTTCTCTCCCAGAAAACAAAACCAAAAAAAATTTCTGCCAGTTGTTAAGTTTAAAACCCGGGACAAACGGCTGAGGTGCCTATTTAAGTATCAAAGCTGGGCCAGACCGCCAGGTTCTCCCAGCATCCCTCAGTCCCTACCTGTTCCAGGCATGACTTGCACACCCCACCCTCTACCCTGAACTCTCCAGCTCAGGGGCTGGGCTGCCCTTCCCCCAGAGGCTCTTTCCTGTCAAATCCAGATAATTTGGTCACCTGCCCCTCCCCTTCTTGGCTGCTGCTCCTGGTTCCCCTCTCTCCACTCTCCCGTCCCCTCCCGCTTCCCACATGACCCAGCTCAATCTGGTCATGTCCACTCTGGACTCTCCCAGATGTCCCTGCCTCTTCTATGCTCTCCCTTATAGCTACAATAAACTTTCTCCTCCACCATACCTAGGAGTGGTCATGTCCTTTACTTTTTATTTCTTTTCTTTTCTTTTCTTTTCTTTTCTTTTCTTTTCTTTTCTTTTCTTTTCTTTTCTTTTCTTTTCTTTTCTTTTCTTTTTATTCACCAGTGTAAAGAATTGAGGGAAGAAATGAGTGTGGAACAAGGTGTAATGTGAAGAAGGCACAGGGAACATGTTCACCAGGAACATGGACTTTCCTCAATGGGGCTTTTCACATTCTGGAGGAAGTGCTTGCAGCTCACTCCTAATAGAGCAAACCCCAGCTCAGTGGCAGAGACTGACCCTCTCCCCATAGCCCAGTTAATTGCTGGGGTAACTAAGTTTATGCTTTCTCCTTCACGGGTGGTCCACAGTTCACACGGTTCATTATAAGTTAAGAAGAAATAGAGTGTCGTGCCCTGAAAGGGGTGTCTCCACCAAATTCCCTCCCTCTGGCTTCAGGGAACGTGTGTGTGTGTGTGTGTGTGTGTGTGTGTGTGTGTGTGTGTGTGTGTGTAAGAGGAGGCAGAAAGAAGTGCAAGAGCCTGAGGGCATGGAGGACACCAGGAAAACAAGGCCTCTGAATCAGCAAGACACATCTGAACTCCTAGAGACCGAGGCAGCATGCAGAGGCGCACGCATCTGCACCAGATGGGCTCCTAGAGCTGAAAGGAGAAGTGGACACATGCCCTCACGCCTAACCCAGAAGCTGTCTCCGGCTGATAACCACTCGCAAATAAAATTCTAGTTTTCTTCAAGGGAGTCTCATTGGAGCCACACAGAATGCTTAAGGGCCGGACTCATGTCCAGTAGAAGATGGCCAACCGAAAACCTATTCAGTGGCATCTTTGGAAGTTTTTTGTCTCATAATGAAGGGTCAAGACTTTCTTTTTTTAAATTTTATTTTATCTTATTTTTCATATTTTTATTTTAATATATATATATATGTGTCTCTTTTTTTACCCTGCAGGTCCTTTGCATACATACTATGGCTTCCAGTTTAGTGTTTTTATGGGATTCCTGAGTGTGCAAATCAGTGAGTCTCGAAATCTATACCTCTTTCTTGTGCCTTTTCTTGGGTTCTTTTTCTGTGTGTTTGTTTTGTCCTATTCCGATGTGTTAGTTTTTGTTTTATCTTATTTTATTATTATGCCTTAGATAATAATAGAAGCCTGTTTTCTAATAAGAGACAGAAAGGGGGTAGGGAGGGGAGGGGGGAGGATTGAAGGGAGGGGAAAGCATAATCAGGATATATTCTGTGAGTAACAAACCTATTTTCACTGAAAGGAAAAAAAGAAGAAGAACTAGAGTGTAAGTTAATGTCAATCTACAAATAGCCTACTATACCCTGTTGTTTGACAGAATTACACAAGTTTTAAGTGGCCTCTGAGTATGGGTCAGTCCTTGAGTGATAATTTAGTGAAAAGAGATTTGAAATTCTCAAAGAATTTACTAGGATGTACAATGTGTGCCTTTCCTTGATGCACATTTCCGCACACCGGTACATGAATAAGATTCCTCAATGCTGAAAGTGCTTATGGGTCTTGATGCCCAACAGTACAGTGTCTTCTGGTACCAGTGGGCCTTGGGATTGGGAGAGGGGGATGAAAATCCATTACTTAGATATAACATGAGTGGCTTATTAATGTTAGGAGTTTTTGTGTGTGACGATTACTCTCCTGTGATCGTCAACTCGACTGGATTCAGAATCACCATGGAAACACATCTCTGTGTGGGTCGATGAGGGTGGTTTTAGGAAAGTCTGTCTGAGCAGGGAAGAGACATCCTCAGTGGGAACTGCACCAGCCCATGGCCCAGGGTACGAGACTGAATATAAAGGAGGATGAGCCAAGCATCCGAGCCTGACTGCTCTCACTCCCACGGCCGTGCCTCTCAGTCGTGATGGACTGTGTCCCCTCAGCAAGTCAAAACAAACAAACCTTTTGTCAGGTTGCTTTTGGCCATCTTGTCACAGAGACGAGAAAATGTCACCAGTGCGTTGTTAAAGCATAGAAGGAATCCTTTGTTGGATGTAAGCATAAGGTACACGTCCTCACATGTCAGCAGAGTGAAGCGGGTCTCATCTTGTTTGCCTCTGTGAGCCCTGTGAGTGGCCCCCTCTTCATCCATCCCTCCCCTCTGCTTAGGTTCCCGTTGCTCCTCATGCCCCTGACACCCGTTCATGAATCCCACTGTCTTTAAAGCCAGCCCCATTGATAAGAAGGCATCTGCTCCGGCTCCTGCCTTAACTGCTTTCACTTCCCCTCCGTGTTTGAATACTGAGAGTCCCTCTACCTCAGCAGTCAAGAGAGCAGCTGGGCAGTGAAGGGAAGCACAGGGAATCCTTACACAGCATTGTTCGCTGCCTCAGGCTCCATTGTCAGATGGAATGACACTTGTGTGACCTGGGAGATGATGACACCAGGGATCAGGTGTCAGTCAGCACCATGAAAACTTGTCTATCAAGTCCCAGGGGATAGCTTAAATAGGCACTTCCTTTCTCAAAGAGTTGCTGCCCTGAACACTTCCTGTGAGAAATTATTCTTGCCCTCTGTGTTGAAATATCACCCGGACTTGACCCATGACAAGGTGGGACAAGGGTTGTCACTGAAGAAAGGAATTCTTTAGGTTTATGAGGGACACGGTGTTGACCCTCACCTTCCAGAAAATCCAGATTTCTCCATGGTCTGCCTCTGCCTGTCAGCCTGTACTTTCCCAGAGCATTATAATTTGGGATTTTCAATGGAGTCAGCTCTCAATCATCTTTACAGAGCCTGTCCATTCTATTAGATGTTTGATCGCTCCTGCCTTAGAGCATCTAATTTGGGGTATTAAAACTCTATTTTCCTTAAAGGGGATTCTGAACAGGAGATATCAGTTCAAGCCCTTAGAGAGGCTGGGGAGGTAGCTCGGGTCAGTAACGTGTTTACCAGAGAAGCACAAGGCTCTTAATTTGATCCCAGCACCCACATAATAAGCCAAGCTTTGTGGCACATGTTTGTAACTCCAGGGCTGGGGGTGGGGGGGTAGGGAGCAGACGGACAGGTGAATCCGTGGGACCCACCAGCCAGCCAGCTTAGCCTAAGTGATAAGTTCAAGGCCAGTGGAAGACCATGTCTCAAAAACTAAACTAGGGACCAGCGAGATGGCTCAGCAGGTAAGGGTTGCTTGTTGCCAGGCCTGATGACCTGAGTTCGCCCCCTGGAACACACATTGGAGGCAAAGAACTGACTTCCACAGGTGGTCCTCTGATATCCACACCTGTACTGTGGGTGTGCATGCTGGTGCACACCCAGAGACACAAGCGAAAAGAAAAAGCAATAAAATAAAAACAGAAACCATAGACATAAAAGAGATAGGACATCCAGGATTTTTTTCAATTTGGAGTCACTGCACTTTTTTCCCCCCTAATCAATGTATAAACTAGTGCATAAGTGAGCAGACAGCCATATGGTAAGCTACTGTGTACTGATTTAAGACAATAAGAAAGACTAGAATCACGTGAAACCTCACAGGATGCTCAACATGTGGAACAAATGTCCAAATGCTGGGTTTTGTCAAAAGACAAAATGTAAGCATGCTTGCTTGGCTTTGCTTACTTGTGTATGGGGTAGCCCTGGGAGAATGCTCAGGTTGGCTAAGGTTGGGATGTGCCATCAGCTCCCCTCCAGACTCCAGGAGTCAAAGCATCCTTGTTCCAGCTGCTGGAATCATAGTTGGTCAAAGGCCTTCAGCCGACAGCCCTTGGGGACAAGAGTCCCTCACCCGAGCTCACCACAGCTTCTCATGGTCATCAGGAGTGGGCGGTCTTGATGGTGTGAAGGCCAGCCCCAGGGCTGGACTGAAAAGACATCCCAAGTGCCCAAGCCCCTTCGTTTTTAAAAATTCCATTGTAGGGCTGGAGAAATGGCTCAGAGGTTAAGAGCACTGGCTGCTCTTCCAGAGGACCGGGGTTCAATTCCCAGCACCCACATGGCAGCTCACAACTCTCTGTAACTCCAGGTCTAGGGAATCTGACACCTTCACACCAATGCACATAAAATAAAGGTAAATAAATTATGTAAAACAATTCCATTGTATTTATTTATTGTGGGGGTTGCGCATGCTCATAGTACAGCGTGTGTTGGAGGTCAAACCACAACTTAAGTTGTCTGTTTTCATTTTCCACCATGTGGGTCCAGGGAGATTGCATTTAGGGAGATGACAGAGCAGGCTGGGGTACCTGCCTCCAAGCCTGATGACCTCATTCAAGCCTTTTCCGTTAACCTCTCCCTCTCCCTGCTTCATAGGTTCTGACCCAATGACACTCCTATTATGTCTCTTTCTTATTAACCCTCCACTTCCTGGGGAGTCTCAGAGATAAAAAGCTAGGAAGCTAAAATCACTGGTTTCTTATGATTGAAAAAAGAAGGGAGCCTGGTGAAGGAGGTCAAGGTTGGGAAAGACATTTCACGATCTGCCTTTTGATAATTAAAAGAAGTGTACCAGTGGTTGTATGATTTATATAAATTATAAATGCAATGTGAACTTAACAGGGCAGCCATATTTTGTAATCATCCATGTATATGTTTAGATAATCTTTTTTAATTTAGGAAAAGATATTTAATTTTTATTTATTTTGCTTTTAATTGTGTGTGTGTGTGTGTGTGTGTGTGTGTGTGTGTGTGTGTTTGTGTGAGTGCAGTGTCTGCAGAGTCCAGAAGATGGCAGTAGAGCTCTTTTTTTCTTTTTTGAGATAGGGTTTCTCTGTGTAGTGTTTTTTGTTTTGTTTTGTTTTGTTTTGTTTTGTTTTGTTTTGTTTTGTTTTGTTTTGTTTTGTTTTGTTTTCTGTGCCTGTCTTGGATCTCGCTTTGTAGACCAGGCAGGCCTCAAACTCACAGAGATCTGCCTAGCTCTGCCTGTGATGTGCTGGGAATAAAGGCGTGTGCCACCACCGCCCGAGCTCTTAAGCAGTAAAAGTTACCATTAGTTGTTTGCCACTCAATATGGGTTCTAGGAACCAAACTTGGGTCTTCTGCAGTTAACAGCCAGTGCTCTTAACTGCTGGGCCATCTTTCCATGCCAGGAAGAGGTATTTTATTCCCAAACCCTGTGCCCATCACATTCTGAATGTTCTTTTCTCTTTTCTTGTTGTTTTTTTAGTACCTGCAGAGAAACACCACGTTGATTTCATCTCACAATGGAGTTTCAGAAGTCACCTGACGGAGGGTGGGGCTGGGTGATTGTGACCGTCTCCTTCTTCACTCAGTTCCTCTGTTACGGATCCCCGTTAGCTGTTGGGGTCTTGTACATAGAATGGCTGGATGCCTTCGGTGAAGGAAAAGGAAAAACGGCCTGGGTGGGATCCCTGGCGAGCGGAGTTGGCTTACTCGCAAGTAAGTGGATATGTTTGTGTGTTTTCATACTCTCTCTAATCATTTAATGACGTTTGCTGTATCGTTAACATTGCCCGGGGCCTGGAAGGCTTTTAGACATTTGAAGTATAATGTGTATTTTCCTGCTCGGCATCGAGATATAGCGATGTTCCTTCACTGTAATGAGTCTGTGTGAAAGTACAGGAATTCCACATGCCTACCTACAATCCATCTCGTCATCCTTGTTAAAGTGACAGGCAGCCTGCTAGAGGATGGACATGAAAAGATGAGGGGCTAGAGAGATGGTTCTGAGGTTAAGAAGGCATGCTGTTTTTTTCAACAGACCACAGCATCACATCGGGCATCTTACAACCACTTGCTCCAGGGGACCAGACATCTCCTTCTGGCTTTTGTGGCACCCTCATACACATGTGAACAACACACACACACACACACACACACACACACACACACACACACACACACACACACACACGGCTCACCATCTAACAAGGAACACACATATTCCCATGGATATAATAATTCATAGGATGTGTGCGGTGTGCAGGCATGTTCACAGTATGCAGGTGATCTCCATGTCTTCCAAGCTCTGATGCATCTCATATTCAGCACTAGGTTCCATTCACATGTCCATCAATTACAGCAACCTCCTCAGAAAAGATCACACAGCAAGGGCAGTCTATCTCACGTGGTGATGTTCTTTAGGCTTTTCCCAGGGGTTATAGGGGAGAACTATTTTGGTAAACAGTAGTTTGTGGTGTAATAGTGATTTCTGTGCTTAAAGCAAACAGGAAAGGATTTTTTAAAATTATCTTTTGACCATGAATATCATATACCACTTGAGTGTCTGAAGTCACAGTTTGAAGTCTGCAGCAATTCTTAAGGGCTCTGTCTTTACCTTATCTGGCACTATTTCAACACCAAATGGGCTGAGACAGGCATAGATGGATGGGTACCCCGAAGCCTCTTCCTATGTGCTAAGACAGGAACAGGTGGGTGGGTACCTGAGAGGAGTCTTCCTGTGTGCTAAGACAGGCATTGGTGGGTTGGGTACCTGTGGAGTCTTGCTGTGTGCTGTGAACTTACCATGATTCTGGGAACAAAACCCAATCTCTAAACTGTGGAGAAGCTAGGAACACTGGGTGTGGTGACTCATAAGGTGTTTTTGAGTTTTAAAATGAATTTATGGAGGTCTGCTTAAAACAAGCCTGCATTAGTCATCCCCCCGCCTTTTTTTAAAAGATATGTTTGTCTCTTGGCTACTAAGGGGGTTGCTGTGGGAAAAAAAAAAAAAAAAAGCAATGGTATCCATTTGTTATATCCAAAACAAGATACATAGCCGTGGGGAAAACCTTGCAGGCTCCTCTGGCCTTCTCAGATAAGATAACTAAACATGACTAGACAGATGAAGAAAATCGTGATGTTCCAGAATCAAGAGAAACAGGAAATTTGCCCAGGATTTGTTTGAAAGGGTTTTTTAAAAAATAAGGATTGTAAGGCTGGAGATGGCTCACTGGTTAAGAGCACGGGCTGTGCTGAGAGAGGACCTGGGTTGGCTTCTGTATCAGGTGACTCACAACTGCCTGTAACATTAGTTCCAGGGGATCCAGTGTCCATGATCCCCATGGGCACCTGCGCATACATAGTGCACACGCACACACTCAGGCACACACACAAACATGTGCAACTGTAAAATTAACGAGAAGACTGCTTGTAAAATTGTCAAAGTGGCTAGTCACTGATACATTCATAGAGCGATTCGAACACGTGGCTTTCTAGAAAACACCCTGGTGCGGCGAGGAGATTTTTACAGTGTTTTCTTGTATTTCATCATTTCTATTAGCAAATTCTTAAACAGAACTGTAATTATTGGGGCTCCCAGAAAAGAGTCAAAGGAGAATCGCAATGATGCTCCCTTTAGCACGTGGTAGGAGAACCAGGCTCGGAGAGTTGATTCAGGAGGGAGAAGAGAATTAATGGAATTGGGGAAGCAGAACGCATGCTCTGGTGTAAAGGCTGAAGTTGATGGTGGCTGGGATATGGAACGTGGACACTGGTATAGAAGCTGAAGTTGGTTTCCCTTAAAAACTTACCTGTAGCTCCACAACATCTCTGTGTCCCTAGGTCAACATCTCCATGTCTCTAGGTCATCATCTCCATGTCTCTAGGTCAACATCTCCATGTCCCTAGGTCATCATCTCCATGTCTCTAGGTCAACATCTCCATGTCCCTAGGTCATCATCTCCATGTCTCTAGGTCAACATCTCCATGTCCCTAGGCCAACATCTCCATGTCTCTAGCTCATCATCTCCATGTCTCTAGCTCATCATCTCCATGTCTCTAGGTCAACATCTCCATGTCCCTAGGCCAACATCTTCATGTCTCTAGCTCATCATCTCCATGTCTCTAGTTCATCATCTCCATGTCCCTTGGTCAACCACATTTGTCTCAAGGTCTGTCTACATAATTTATAAACCCCTGGGTGACATGAAAATACAGAATCCTTGCTTAAGTAATATTAAGAATTTCCTGATACTGACAGCAGATCATGGCCCTAGAAGCTAGGCCCTGTCTAGTCTAAGAAGCCAGCCTGGTTCAGAAGAACTAGAAAGATGGATGTGAGTGGAATTCAGGGGGAAGGTGGAATTCTGAAGGGCAGTTTGGAGGGTTGTTACTCAGGTAATTCATCTTAGTGTCTCCCCCTTGGAGTCTTGGGGTTGCTTTGATACAGAACTAAGTCATTTCTCTACTGTTACCCTCTCCCGAGCCACTCGAGAGCCCAGTGGCCTCATGCCCTACCTTAGGGGTCCTTCTGGTCTAGGCCTCTGTGATGTTGGGCCTGCCCTTCCAAGTCTCTTAAGACCTTTAGGAATGCCAAGAATTCTGGCTGTGTTTTGAATGTAGCATTTGGTAGTCTGTGTCTGTGCTCACCTCTTACTAGAACAACACATGTGGGGTCTGGGGTCACGCAATAATGGGGGACAGACCACCAGAGTCTATTAAACTAGAAGCAAACTTGGTTCCAAAAGAAAAAAAGAAGAAAAAAAAAATCACTGTGGGGCACAAGAGCTTATCAGCTAGCTGAGACCACAGCCAGAGTTGGATTTTGAGCCTGTGGCCATGGGGGCGGGTACTGGCCCCCTTTTTATAGTAAAGGGGAAAGCATCAGGCATGGGGTGCATGCTAGGAGTCATGTAGAAACATCTATTAAAAGTTAACTTTGGTCCAGGCACTTGTTGGCTATCAGGGGCAAGGGGGGTTAAAAGTTAACCCTTAGCTGTTAACAGAGGAGCTGGCTGTATGCAGAGCTCCATTGTTAGAAGTTAACCTTTGGAGCTCATGCCTGTCAGCTTTTATTTTATTTTTTTTTAAGATTTATAATTTTATATTTCTATATTCCTGGACCCTTCACACAGAGAAGGAAGAGGCATGGTAGGCCAGTCCTTTGAAAAAGTTAAGTTCTCAATCTAGTTGGGTATTAGCTACCTGATCCAATTTTTAATTTTTCTTTTAAAAGAAAAAAATTGTATATCTCAAGCATGAGCTCATTTTAAAATACACAGAAACCATTATAAACTTAATTTTGTACAGGCAAATTTTTGGCTGCCAACTCTGCGTGCAGAATGAATCATATTCCACAGTGCATCCAGGAAAAGCCGAGTGTGTCGGGAAACCACTTGGGCAGTGTGAACTCATTTTCTCACACATCTCTCTGACCTCCTCTGATGGTTTCGAGAACGCCAATAACAAATTATCTCATTAATCTCTAAGTATAAGTCAGTGGGCTATTACTGTACATCCTTCTGATATCCTAAAAGTAAAAGTAAACATATTCTAAATGAGCCAGCTCCAAATTGCCGGCTTTTCAGCTAAATGAACTTTTCACTTTCTTCAAGCAAAATGATTATATTCTAAGATAGATGGAATTGGAAACATTAACAAAATCAGGAAGAGAACCAGTACTCAAAGGGGCTTGGGGTAAAGGCAGAGTCGAACTCACGTCATGGCTCAACCACCTTTAGTCAGGTGACCTTGGGCAGGCCACTTACCTTCTTGGGACCTGACACCAGGTACTAGATGAGGAGGCGTTTGGATTCGCAGCTCAAAGTCTGCAGCTCAAAAAAAATTTGAAGATGAAAATAGAAAAGAGAAGCCCTGGGGCTGGAGAGATCGCTCAGCGGTTAAGAGCACTAACTGCTCTTCCAGAGGTCCTGAGTTCAATTCCCAGCAACCACATGGTGGCTCACAACCATCTGTAATGAAATGTCATCTGCAAGGACACTTGCAGGCAGAATACTATATACATAATAAATAAATATTTTTAAAAAAAAGAAAGAAAAAGAAAAGAAAAGAAAATCCCTGAGAGCAAACACTTGTAGAAGTGTGTGCTGTGCTGTGTGTGTGTGTGTGTGTGTGTGTGTGTGTGTGTATTCTTAAGTCTATTGGTACATGCATGTCTGAATGCATGTAGAGGTTAGAGATCAACCTTAAGTCCTTCCCCAGGTGTTACATGCCTTCAGCTCTCAGATTCATTGAGGCTGGGCGGCCAATGAGTCTTCAGGAACTTCCTGTCCCCCCTCTCCCAACACTAGGATTACAGCATAGACCACTAAACCCTTCTTTCTAGAAGGTTCTGGAGAGGAACTCAGGTCTTCATGCACAGCAAACATCTTACCAACCGAGTGACCTCTTTAATCCTCATTTCCATTCATATATTGCTTTTTGGGGATTTTTTTTTGTTTATTTATTTTATTTTATTTTTTCAGACAGGATTTTTCTGTGTAGCCCTGGCTGTCCTGGAACTTGCTCTGTAGACCAGGCTGGCCTTGAACTCGCAGAGCCCTGTCTTGCTTCTGCCTCTCAAGTGCTGGGATTAAAAACATGAAGGCATGTACCACCACCTCCTCCCCGCCACCTCACTTTTTTTTTCTTGACTTGTTTTATTGAGATTGTCTGAGGTGGGCTGCCAGAAGGACAGATTGTCATGGGCAGCCCGTGAGGGAGCCTGCAGGCTTTGCCGAGTCCTTGGATGTTAAGACCCAGACGGAGTCTACGCCGTTCATAACACGTTCTGGTGAGATGAATTTGACTGAAGGAGCAGGCTTTTGCTGGGAGATGAGAGTTTTCTCTGTCAGTTTGGCTAAGCTACCTCCATCCTCTGGTTACTCAAGTGTCCTAAAGTTGACATTGCTGGGAAGGTTTCTTTGTTTTTGTTTCGGTTTTTAAGGTGTAAGTATGCAATTGTCTTTCAGAGAAAGAGTTCATCCTAGATAACTTCTGGGTGGACTCCAGAAGAGAATGAAACTTTCCCAGAAAAAAAGCAGTCCTGCCTGCGGCCTGCAGCTTCGGCCTGTTGCCAGGAGTCCCAGCTTGCCCATCCCCGTGGCTCGCCCCACGGATCATAATCTTAGACTTGCCTACCTAGGCAAGTATCGCCTGGCCCTTAGCCCGCAGATCCCTCACTATAGATCCCTTAATAGTGTTTCCTGTTGGCTTTGTTTCTGTGGCTGATCCAGACGGTCACGGAAGGAGTGGAAGGAAGGGTCACTGAGTCAGAGGGCTGCCGTGGCCTTGCAGCGTTCTGATGCCCTAAAGCACCCCCCACCCCCACCCCCTCCACACACCCGTGCACACACACGTCATTCTCTCAGTTCAAGGAGCAGAATGGAGCCAACCTCACTGCTGAAACAGCGGAGGACTCTTTCGCCCTTTAGTTTGAGGAGGCTCCACAGATTTATTAGTCCCCCTTCCCCCACTTTGGGTTCTTCATTCCTCCAGCCTTCCACCTGCCAGGGTGAGTCAGTAGAAGACGAGGTTGGTGCAGGAAGGCCCAGTGGCTCAAAGTGTTCCCAGCGCTGACAGGGCTGCTGCTCGTGAGCATGAGCCCTGAGCTGGGAAGTACCCCTCAAGGACTCCCTCAAGGACTGACTTCCGCCCTCTGTAGGAGTCTGTGGCATGGGCCAGTCCCCAGGGACCAGGCCCCTCTGGGCTGATGGTTAAGTGAGGTTTTGTTGTTTTTTGTTTGTTTGTTTGTTTACCATTTTGTACAAATATCGGCAAACCTACCAGCCAACAGAGTCAGTCAATTTGTATGTGATCAAAGATGATCTTTCCAAGGGTGAATTTGAGATTCCAAGGGTGAATTTGAGATTCACGATGTCGGCTGGAGGGAAGAGCCAGCCACACTGGGCTCCTCGCTGTTGAGGACGACTAAGGCCCAGGATCACTCTGTTAGAAAAGTCCTTGTTGCACACCAGACCTGCCTCTGTTTACCCCTGTGTTTTATTTCCCGTCGTATGCTGGCTAACTTATGGCTTCGATGCAGCTGTCCTGGCTGTCCTTTGATTCTTGGGTCCTCAGAAACTTTTTTAGGGGAGAGAAATGTAACGACTGTTTCTCCCCCAGAAAAGCATAATTTTTTTCTTAGAGCTACATTTCCTGTTTTTTTGTTTGTTTTTAGTTTGGGTTTTTTGAGATATGAGTCTCACTAGGTAGTCTTGGCTGGACTGGAACTTGTGAATGTAGACCAGGCTGGCCTAAGAACTCATCGTAATCTGCCTGCCTCTGCCTCCAGAGTGCTGTGATTAAAGGTGTGTGCTGCTGCACCCAGCTGATCTACCCTGGTTTGAATATGAAATGTCACAGCTCATGTCGTAAAGGATCGGTCCCCAGCTAATGGGTCTATGTTGGGGTACATATGGAGACCTGAAGTAGGTCACTGGAGTCGTGCCTTCAAGGGTATCTGTCCCTCTCCCCCCCTTCCCTTTCATTCCCTTTTCCCTCCCTTTCCCACTCCCCGCCCCCTCTCCCTTTCTGTTTCTTTTCTAGTTTTTTTTTTGGGGGGGGGGGGTATTGTTTGAGACAGGGTTTCTTTGTGTAGCTTTGGAGCCTTTCCTGGAACTCACTCTGTAGCCCAGGCTGGTCTCGAACTCACAGAGATCCTCCTTCCTCCGCCTCCGGAGTGCTGGGATTAAAGGTGTGCGCCACCACTGCCCGGCTCTTTTCTAGCCTTTGTGAGGTGATCAGCTCTGCCCTCCCAAGCTCCCGGCCATGATGCTGTGTCCCACTACAAGCGCAGAACTGGTAGAGCAGCCAGCCATGGACTGAAACCTGTTAGAGCATGGGCCCACTCTAAAAGACAGTGGTGACTTTAAAAAGGCCCGTTTCCCAGAGCTCGAAGACTTCAGTCCGTGCCTTCCTGTGGCCCTTCCCAGGACACGGAGTCAAGAAGAAGCTGTCTGTGTGGTAGTTTCACAGCAGCTCCTGATTTATGGCCTCAGCCAGTACCTGGCTCCTCCAGGCTCCTGGTCACATAAGCTGTACTGAACTAAATCACATGATGTGAAACTTCCTGCCACCCCCGAAGTGGCCAGAAAAAGTCAGATTTCTTTTTTCTGTTCGAAGATTCGGTCCTGGACTCCTCAGGAGGATTTGCTTAGGGAGCTGCTTGGGAGCTTCTTTCTGAAGGGGCTCCTCTGGTCTCCCTCTCTTGGCTGCTAGCACTCCCCTCCCCCTCCCCTCCCCCTACCCCCCCACACCACCTCAGCCCCTGTGTGTGGCTCTCTCTCATTCCCAGTCTTTTCTGTTTTTTTTTTTTTTTGAGACAGGGTTTCTCTGTGTAGCCCTGGCTGTCCTGGAACTCACTTTGTAGACCAGGCTGGCCTCGAACTCACAGAGATCCACCTGCTTCTGCCTCCTGAGTGCTGGGATTAAAGGCCTGCGCCACCACCACCTGGCTTCATTCCCGATCTTAATGAAACTTCTTTCCAGGTCGTAAAGGAATGCCTCGCCTCCCCTTTAAGTCCCTATCACATTTAGATCTCCATTTATTGCCGTGGTTCTCAACCTTCCTAACACGGTGACCCCCAACCATAAGATTATGTTCGCTGCTACTTCATAACTGTAATTTTGCTACTGTTATGAGTCATAATGTAAATATCTGCATTTTCTGATGGTCTTAGGCGACCCCTGTGAAAGGGTTCTTCAGCCCCAAAGGGTCTCGACCCACAGGTTGAGAACCACTGATTTATTGTATTATCTCTGTCTAATACTTCCCTCACACTTAATCATGGCCTTGAGGTCCTCACATAGAAACAAACCTCATTCCCGAAGGGAATGATGAGCTCTGCTGGCTTCCCTTTTCTTTTATCATTATAACACAGCCTCTGAAACCCTGATCATCTTTCCCTCCTTTGTGTTTCTTGGGTATCTGTGGCAGCGAAAGAACACAAATGCTTTGCAATCATCAAGACCTGCTTGCTCCATTTGGAATGCTTTTGCATCCCGTTTGTGACTGGGATGATACTTCACTTTACTCAGGGCTCAGGTCCTGGGCCCTGGGTGACAATCCTCCTCTGAAATCCCCAAATCCCTTGTAACCTGCCTTTTTCAGGCAATGGAAATATTCTAAAGAGACACTCCTGTTTCAGAGGATCGAAACAATAAACTCTAAGAAATTGGAATTTCCTCAGGAATCTCCTACTGAGAGCCAACAAGGCTGAACCTGGGGGAAGCCAGAGGAGGAATTTGTCTGCAGAGCAACATTGACTCCTGTGAGATGACCCTTCAGAGAGACTTGGAGCTGAGGGGCAGAGATCATGCCTGCTGGACCGCTTAGCTATGTAGCTCGGGCTTTGTATTTAACTCGCCACCCTCAGTCCCTGATGGGTTTGGGAGGGTCACTGGATCTCTTGGTCTTTCTTCCCACTGTGGCCACATTAATAAATCCCCCCCTTTCACTCTTTTAATTGGCTTATTGAGGACAGGTGTCCAGAACAGGCTCCCTGGGGCTCAGACTCTCCGTGCCTTCATACCGGCTTGCATTTTGAAGTGATATTCTCAGGACTGTTACTATTTCCTTATTAGGAGAGGCTTTTTCTCCAGTGGACTAGCCCTGACAGTCGGTTACTCTGTTTGACATATCTCAGACTGAACACCAGCAAACCTCTCTGTTCCTCTTAATCATTTTCAATAGTTCATATTTGGGGCAAATATGAAAAAAAAAAAAGATCATTCCAAAGATCTTTTCTGCTAAGTGAAAGACTCCAAGCAACGTAAGAAATCTCCCTTGAGAATAGTCCCTTGATTGATTTGATTGCAATCTGGGACTTGGCTGGTGCTGAGGAACAAGGCTTAGTTATTGTATTAGAGACCTTGCTTCTTGAGACGGAGACCTGCCCCTACGAGTGTGTCCTGTCCTGGTCACACTTAGCTGGTTTGGGTACATTCTGTGAAGATCGTTACCCATCTTTCTTACCTTTGTACCTCACACTCTGTTTTCTTGTGACACTTGCTCACATGAATTAAAGAGCATAGATCTAAAGTCCCATTGAAAGGACACAAAATGAACCAACTAAAGACACCAGTTATGCTTGCTAGGTTTTTTTTTGGTTTTTGTTTTTTGTTTTGTCAACTGAACACCAGTTAGGGGCATCTGGGAAGAGGGAACTCAGACTGAGAAAATGCCTGCATCAGACTGGCCTGTAGGCCAGGCTATGGGCATTTTCTTGATTAATGATTGATGTGGTAGACTCCAGCCCACTGTGGATGGTGCCACATCTGAACAGGGCATTCTGGGTGGTTCAAGAAAGCAGGCTGGGCCAGCCATGGGGAGCAAACCAGTGGGCAGCCTTTCTCCATAGCCTCTGCTTCAGTTGCTGTCTCCAGGTGCCTGCCTTGAGCTTCTGCCCAGACATCCCTTCATGCTGGACTACAAGCTTTGAGGCTCTTTGTCCTGCCATGGACTAGAAATGGTAGTTTCTTGGAATTTCTCTTTCCTTCCACGTGAAATGAACTTATTGGGTCGAGTAACCCAACACCCTGTATTTCCAATCTGCTCGGTGCTATGATTCTGAGCACTCTCCCTGGCGTGGCTCCCGGTGAGACAGAATCGGTCTCAAGACCCAATTCCCACACAGTGGTTTTCTTACACTGAACAAATTCAGGCATGGCTCACTTCTGCCCATCGGTCAGCTGTGTACAGAACTCCGGGAGGTGCCCACTGTGGATCTCCATTTTCAGATGAGGAAACTAAGCCTCCTCGGGGAGTGCAAATAAGTTGCCTGAGATTCAACAACTTAACAAGAGAGAAGGCCAAACCCTGGGGCCAGTCTGACTCCAAATAATCACCTTTCTCCCCAGCGAGCTCACCATCCTTTTATTTTCAAAAAACAAAACAAAACAACAACAACAAAAAATGGGAATAGCTACAGTATCTACTTCCCAGGGCTGCAGTGGACTGTGACCGTTTGACGGAGTACCTCCTGTCTAGCGTGGAGCACCTCCTGTTAGACGGAGCACCTCCTGTCTAGCGTGGAGCACTTCTAGAGTGCTCAGAGCTGTAGATGTGAGCCTTTCTGGGTTGCACTGTGCTGGAATCCTTTTGAACTGACAATGGATGGATCATGTGATCATAAGGAAGGGGTCACTGCTACCTAAGTGAAGGTCTCCATTTCTTTTAGGTCCTGTCTGCAGCCTCTGTGTGTCATCTTTTGGAGCGAGACCCGTCACAATCTTCAGTGGCTTCCTGGTGGCTGGAGGCCTGATGCTGAGCAGTCTTGCCCCCAACATCTACTTTCTGTTTTTTTCCTATGGCATCATTGTAGGTAAGGAACCCCGTCCCCACAAATCTTCTAACTCCAGGCCCGTATCATTTCACTGTTGTCTTATTTTATGAAGTTAATCCGAGGAGTGCAAATGTCCAGCAATATCTTACTCCCTATGACTCTCTTAAAGTTCTTGCTTTAGGAAATGTCTGCCCATTGAATCAAAGTGCCGGAAGAGACAACCACATTAAATTTTGTTGGTGGTGGTCTTTTATGATTTTATGTGTATCGATGTTTTGCCTTGCATGGGTGTCTGTGTACCATGCATGTACCTGATGCTCATGAGGTCAGAAGAGAGCAAAGGACCACTTGGAACTGGAGTTACAGTCATGAGCTGCCATGTGGGTGCTGGGAAACGAACCCAGGTCTTCTGGAAGAGCAGCCAGTGAGAGAGATGGCCCCTACTGCTGGACCATCTCTCTAGCCCTCGATACACACCTTATGCGTCCTTGATGGTCCCCTTATCCCCACTTCAAGGAACAGGAAGAGATTTCAGGCTTTCATCTCTATATCTCAGCAAGGAAAAGTGAGACGGGAGAGTGTAAGCTCGGATGTTCCTAACGCTGGTCACGTCTCTGTTGGCTGCTGAGATTTAGCAACAGTGGGTGGAGTTTCAGTTTATTGCCAGCACCCAATCCAGGAGTTCCGGTAGACATACAAATAAAGATGGTGTAGTGGGAATGCTTGATGATGATTTAGTAACAAATGAGTACAGAGAGCCTAGACCACTTAACATTTCATGAAAATCCCTTTGTAATATACTGTACTTAAAGGTGTTCGATGTTAAAAACCACTAGACTATGGTCATAGGAGTTTCTATCCCGTTCTGATACTTTAATTATGGAAATGAGATAATGGCCATTTCTTAGTAGTATCATAAACTTTTCCCCAAGTCTTCACTTAAATAGTTTTATTATCAAAGATAGTTCTCACAACTGTGCAATTGTGTTGAGCAACTATAATTTTCGGTGGGTTTTGTTGTTTTGTTTTGTTTTGAAGCAGAGTCTCCTTATGTGGCCCAGTCTGGCCCTGAACTCTAGATCTTCCTGGCTCAGTTTCCCTAGTTTTGAGATTACATGTGTGCACCACCACGTCTGGCTACTAACTATGATTTTGAGTGTTGTCTGAGGCTGCATCTGTAATGTACATGCCATAGACATGAGTGAAACGGAGGTGGCCATTTTCAGTACTACACTCCAGGTATAGATGACACATATTTACATCTTCAGTGTCTTTTAACCCAGTGTGATTGTGCTAAAGGTCGGAAGTGAGAATTCATGAGTCATGGAGCTCGTCATCTAGGCAGAAGGACAGACTGACGTATGCATAAGCAGAAGCAAGGGCAGTGGCCAAGTGAAACCAGTACCCGGTGCTGGTGTACCGTGTGTATGTGTGGAGAAGGGCGGCAGGAATCACAGTGTGACCCAAGGCTGTAAGGACAAGTAGGGTGTGGCCAATGGATGCAGACTGGAAGAGAGTTGAGGGTATCGGAAGCTACCCAGAGCCAAACACCCAGAATGGGATACGGTGGATAACACGTAGCAACCTTTAGAGATTCAGTGTGTGTGTGTGTGTGTGTGTGTGTGTGTGTGTGTGTGTGTGTGTGTGTGAATATGTATGTGTGCGTGCATGCCTGAGGAGCCAGAAGGGGCATCGTATCCCCAGCAGCAGGAGTTACAGGTGGTTGTGAGATGCCTGGCATGGATGCTGGGAACCAAACTCAGGTTCCTGGAAGAGCAGCAAGTGCTCTAGCCCCTAACAGCAGCCTTTCTTACACACACACACACACACACACACACACACACACTTTTTTTTAAGGAATGCATGTATGCATATATCACATGGGAAGTTGCAAATATGTCATAGCATCTGATAGGATCCTGATGGGGAAATGTTGCATCTTCTGTCATTTTTATTGTCAAAACATGAAGTGATGCACACAGCAGCGTAGATGTAACATGAATTGCTAAAGGGTTTTATCAATAAAAAATCCGGAGCCAGAAATTGGGGTGAAAGCTGAAAGATCAAGAAGCAGAGCAAGCCAGCCACAAGTTCTTACCTCTACAAAATCCTCAGTCTAAAGAGAGAGAGTTCCTGTTTCCTCATGCCTTATATACCTTTCTGTGTCCTGCCATATTACTTCCTGGGATTAAAGGCATGGGTCACCACTGCCTGGGTCTGTTTCTCTCGTGTAGCCCAGTGTGGCCTTGAACTCGCAGAGATCCAGACGGATCTATGCCTCCTGAGTGATAGATAGGATTAAAGGTGTGTGCCACCACTGCCTGACCTTTATGTCTAATTTGTGGCTGGCTCTGTCCTCTGATCCCCAGGCAAGCTTTATTGGGGTACACAATGTATCACCACACTTAGATAGGCAGAATTGTGCTTAAAGTCCAGGGAGCTGGGAGGAGGTCAGAGTTCAGATGAGAAATGCCGAGGAGATGAACTGGCAGCTGGAGGTGGGTCCTTCCAGCTGTGGGTGTGATAAAGAGCTTATGGTCTGGCTGCGTTATATGTCCTGCTGAATAACCGCGGGAGAGTCTTCAAAGACGGTCTGTGTTTATTGAACAAGTCAAGAGCGTAGCAGTGGGGGTGCACACACCTTAGGAAAGGACGGGTGTGTGTAAGGAAGTCTGTGAAGGTGAGATAAAGAGAATTATATAAGCTGTTTTCAGGCAAAAATCCTTGACTATGCAAATCTATTCCAAGGTGGCCTGGGTCCAAACTGAAGCTGTCCCTGGGCAGAAGTCCTTGTTGGCAGTGCTTTTTGTGTGTGGTTGCAACGGCCTCTGTGCAGATGTGGTTTGCAGAGTCATCTGTGAATGGCTTTTGACATTTCTCACTTCCAGGGATATATGCCTGAGATCCCGTTCTTCATACCCTCCCGCTGTATCTATTTATTTCTGCTTTTGTTTTATGGCTTGATAAAAACGGCTCCATTTTGATTCTGTTTTCACGGAGTGGGGGTGATACAGACAAAAAAGAAAGATTCTGGAGTCGGTGTCTCATCCAGACGTAGATGAAAAAGCACACACGAGGTGAAAAAGAACCATTAGGTCACTAAATTACATTTCATGGTCCCCTGTATAAACAGAGAGCAGTGATGTGCCGCTTGGGTTTGTGCCTTGAGTACTCAGCAGTATAGACTTGAAAGAATTCAGTGTGTCTCTTCACTGTACATGGTACTGTGTTACGTAAGGACAAGTATATACTGTACGCTACACATTCCCTTCAACCTCACTCCCTCCCCCATCTTCTCCCCCTCCCACTAGTCCCCTAGACAGTTGCACTAATTTGCCTAAATATGGCTATTTGATGTTAAAATTGCTATGCTCCTCAGAAGTTTTTTCACTGCTAGAATTTGATCAAAGCTGACTGGCCACCAGAGAGTGTTTTAAGACAATAGTTTGGAAACTTTAACATCTTGGGACTTTTTATTTTCTTCCTTAGGACTCTAAGGAACTTCAGATGGTATGGAGTATATATTTCCTTAGTGTATTACGTTTTAATATATTACATGTAAAATATAATAAATTTGGGGCTGGAGAGATGTGTGGTGATATATTGTGTTCCCCAATATATTGTGCACCCTAATAAACTTATCTGGGGTCAGAGAACAGAACAGCCACTAGATAGACATAGAGGCCAGAAAATGGTGGCACACATGCCTTTAATCCTATCACTTGGGAGTCAGAGATCCACCGGATCTCTGTGAGTTCAAAGCCACACTAGAAACAGCTAGGCATGGTGACACACGCCTTTAATCCCAGGAAGTGATGGCAGGAAGCAGAAAGGTATATAAGGCGTGAGGACCAGGAACTAGAGCCTGGTTAAGCTTTTAGGCTTTTAGCAGCAGTTCAGCTGAGATCCAGATGAGGACTCAGAGGCTTCTAGTCTGAGGAAACAGGATTGACTGGGGAATTGGCGGGGTGAGGTTAGTTGTGGCTTATTTTGCTTCTCTGATCTTTCACAATCTACCCCAATATCTGCTCTGGTTAGATCATTTAGAAATTCGTGTTACAGAGATGTCTCAGCATTCAAGAGTACATACTACTCTTGCAAAGACCCACATTCAGTTCCCAGCACAGGGAGCAGGCGGCCCACAACTGCCTGTAACTCCACCTCTAGGGGGTTAGATCCCCTCTTCTGGTCTCCACAGGCAACTGGGTTCAACCAGTTATACAGACATAGCACACCAGCAAATCCAGCATATAGCAACACACAGGCACATATAATACACATAAGTTTTTAAAGAAAATCTTTAAAAAATAATAAATGCAGAATCTGATGCACATGGGCATTCTTCCACTCTTTGTGATACTGGATCCATTTGTTTGTGCTTGGAGAAGATCTACATTCAAACCCGATTATATTACACTATAAATTGCATGCCTGAAAAATACTGGTTCTCTAAGAAGTAAAAGGACCTTAAAATGCTAACACATTGTATTATAAAACACCAAAAGCCATTTTTGTTATTGTCCCCAACTCAGTGGGTGTGGTGGTGCCTATCGGCTGCGCCAGTACTCAGGGGGGCTGGTGCAGGAGGGTTGGAAGTTGGAGGCCAGCCTGGGCCTTACAATAAGCGGCTGAGCGCCGAGTTCCCGAAATGCTTACTCGTACGTTTGTTAATGGCATCTGTTTACTGAGCGCCTAGGTAGCTGTTGAAGTAATGAAAATGACCTCAGTGCACTTAATGAGCCAGGGGTGCCTTCCCAGCCAGTGGCTTGTGTGTTATTTTTAGAGTGGTCATCATCACGACCAGATAACACAGCAGGAAACAGTAAGAAGTAAATGCAGGGGAGCCACACGAGATGCTAAGGGAAAACAGCCGATCATAGCAGAGTGTACCAGTATTCCCAGAGACCAAGAGATAGAGCCAACAAGCTAGACGCGGCCAGGAGACAAGTCTTACCCTGGGGACTCAAGAAGACACAGGTAGCTAGCTGCGAGACTGCTTCTGATTATGGAAAATTTCAAACCTACAGGAAAGTAGGGAATACCATTGCAAGCGACCACGTGCCTGCTTCTTTTACTGCTTGTGGCTATCTTATTGTATTTGTGTCCTTTTTTCCCTCCAGAGTTTCTTCAGCTGAAGCTAAATAGTCACTGTTTAGTTAAATAGGCTACAAAGCAGCCCTAAAGACGGGGACTTACAGACTCCAGCTTTAGGGTGGTGGGATGATTGAGAATCATTTTCAGATCCTTTGTTTTTGCTGACTGAGGTGGGAAAGATAAACTCCAGCAGAATAGCTTGGGGTGACGAGGTGGAGCTGGAGAGATGCCTCGGTGGTTAGGATCACTGGCTAGTCCTCCAGAGGACATGGGCTCAATTTCCAGCGCCCACTTTGGGTAACTCACAACCACCTGTGACTCCAGGGGATGCAATCCTCTTTCGGCCTCCACGGGCACCTACACATGTATCAAACCGATACACATACACATAAATAAAAGTAAAATGTATATATTTTTAAATTGTTTAGATCCCCTGGAGGAAGAGCGGAGTTACTGCAAGGACTAGAAACACAGATCTGAGGTGCAGGCATGATTAAGTTTTGGTGTATGGTGTATGGCTCAGACTCATTCTCGTGTCTCCAATTACATGTGAACTATATATATTTTGGTTTTTCAAGACAGGGTTTCTCTGTGTAACCTTGGCTGCCCTGGAAATCGCTCTGTAGACCAGGCTGGCCTCGAACTCACGGAGATCTGCCTGCCTCTGCCTCCTGAGTGCTGGGATTAAAGGTGTGCATCACCACTGCCCAGCATTTTTTTTTCTTTTTTGATTTTTTTTATACTTCAGAAATTGGACTATTTTTATGTTTACTTGACTCTGATATTAAGGTGGGTGAGAAATGATGCTTCTCAGATGTCCATTGAGTCCACAATGCTGACAGAGGGGTCTCAGGACTCGTGTTTAGGCAGCTGGTTCCACAGCTTCCTAATGGGGCCCTTCATTTTCTTCTTTTGCGTTGAAATTGTGCACCTGTCTGAATTCCTGCCGTCTTCTTATGTTCAGGTCTCGGATGCGGCTTACTATACACCGCGACAGTGACCATTACATGCCAGTATTTTGACAGCCGCCGAGGCCTCGCGCTTGGCCTGATTTCAACAGGTACCTTTTCAAAATTAAGTACAGTATTGTCACAAGTTAACGTTCTAAACAGAGCGAAGAGGTGTGAACCACATGTGTGCAATCAGCCTCTACCCAGCTGTCAATCAGAAAGCAAAGTGGTTTCTTCCAGCACTCCTAGAAGGCAAGTATATTTCCCACCACAAATATGGGAATAGCTTTCAAAAACCCCAAGATCCAAGCCAGGCAGTGATGGCACACACCTTTAGTCCCAGCACTTGGAAGGCAGAGGCAGGTGGATCTCTCTGAGTTTGAGGCCAGGCTAGCCTAGTCTGTAGAGCAAGTTCCAGGATAGCCAGGGATACACAAGGAAATCCTGTCTCTTAAAACAACAAAATAGGGGCTGGAGAGATGGCTCAGAGGTTAAGAGCACTGGCTTCTCTTCCAGAGGTCCTGAGTTCAATTCCCAGTAACCACATGGTGGCTCATAACCATCTGTAATGACATCTGGTGCCCTCTTCTAGCCTGCAGGCATGCATGCAGACAGAACGACAGAACACTGTGTACATAATAAATAAAATCTTAAAAAAAATAAGATATATTTAGGGCTGGAGAGATGGCTCAGTGGTTAAGAGCACTGACTGCTCTTCCAGAGGTCCTGAGTTCAATTCCCAGCAACCACATGGTGTTCTCACAACCATCTATAACGAGATCTGGTGCCCTCTTCTGGCCTGCAGTCATACATGCTGTATACACAGTAAATAAATAAATCTTTAAAAAAAAAAAAAAAAAAAAAAAAAAAAAAAAAAAACAAAATAGACAACACGATACTCAAACAAACAAACAAACAAACACACCCCAAGCTCCATAAATGACAAATCTGAGTACCAGACCTTAGCGTGAGGGATGCCGAGGAAGCTTCCAGGCCCAGGGTGTTCACAACTATCTGGAGGACAGAGCTTGGATGAAAAGCACAGGACCCCTTCTAAAGCCACTGCTCTGCGGAGAACCGGAAAGGAAACAAGAGGCCGCAATCCCTGTCAGTCTCAGGTCAGCCTTACCACACACTGTGGAACATAAAGCCTGCCCAAGGTCTTGATCTCTGAACATGGCTCAGTGACCTAGCTACACATCCCAGCAACACTCACTCTCGTTATCCCTGTAATAACTCACAGAAGGCCACTGAAGGTGTAAAATAGCGTATACACAATGTGGAGATTCAGCAAGGCAGCTCCACATAGTTAAAAAGGTTTATTTTGGGGTAACTTACAGCCAGTAAAGGGGTTGGTTACAGGATCCGGGAGAGGTGAGGTGCAGTCCAACGGGGTTCTCTGGAGAACTCTGGCTGGGTCTGCCATCCGGCATCCAGGATCACCAGGAACCAAGAGGGTTGGCACATCCAGATCTTGGGTCTTAAGGGCTTTCATCTCAGCCCTGCCCCAGAGGCAGGTCATAGGTAGGCATGGCAGTTACCGGAAGCCTCACTTAGGGGTAGTACTTCCAGGTCAAAGGTGGAACAGCTACCCACTACATATACATTTTAAGCCATGTGTGGTGGTAGCATATGTCTTTAATTTCATACTTAGGTCAAGGGCAGAAGACATGTGACCATGAAGCTAGCTGGGGCTATATGTATTGAGAACCTGTCTCAGACAAACAAACTATATATATATATATATGTTTTCAATATAGTTTCTGGCCTCCTCCAGGTATTTTGGGGTGATACTTCACGTGTTAGATGGATTTTAAAAACTGCTTAAGGTTGTATCAATTTCTGTGGCTGATAGTTTATCAGTCTATTTAGGGCAATGGTTCTCAACCTGTGGGTCCTGATCCTTTTGAGGGGGGAGGTCGAATGACCCTTTCACAGGGGTCACTTATCAGATATCCTGCATATCAGATATTTGCATTATGATTCATAACAGTAGCAAATTATAGTTATGAAGAAGCAATGAAAGTGATTTTGTGGTTGGGGGTTAGTACAGCATGAGGAACTGTATTCTGCAGGAGCAGGAAGTGTTTAATTTTCAACTGAAAATGGATTTTTTCCATACAATATATTCTGATTATGGTTCTCCCTCCTGTGGGCATCCTAGATCCTTCCCACCCACCCGGGTCCACATCCTTTCTTGTTCTCTCTCATTAAAAAACAACCAGGCACCCAAGAAAAAAACATTTAAAAAAATCATAAAACGAAAGTCAATGAAAATAAGTCAACCTGAATAAGACAAAACAAACAAACAGAAAGAAAAAGATCCAAACAAAAGCACAAAAAACACATATAGACACAGAGACACACACATTTATGTGCACAGAAATTCCCTAAAAACACAAAATCAGAAATCGTATTATATAAGCAAGAGACCTACCTGTAGGGTAGGAAGAAAAAAAAAGCAAACAAACAAACAAAAAAGCCCAGACAAAGCATTATGAAACAAATAAGCATAAAAACAAAAACAAACAAACAAACAAACAAAAAAACACCTCCAAAAATATCATTGAGTTTGTTTTGTGTTGGCCATCTACAAGAGAAAACCCATTTTTCATGTGTGAGTGGTTATCCATTGGAGATAGCCTCTGGGTTAGGGAGGGGGCTGGTGTCCACTCTCTCCTCGTTGGAGAAAGTGTTCTTAATGGCCATCTCTCCAGCATCCTGGAGCTGGACTTCTGGCACTCCCTTGTTGGAAAAGACACTTCACTGCTTGGCGTCTGTTTCCTGAACTGTAAAATAGGAACAGGAATATCAGACATGACATTGGGTTATTGGACTGTAAAGGCACACATGGACTGTAGGACGGCTAGTGATTGTCATTGTGGCCAAAATATCCTGTCGTGTCCACATTTACTGATGCTGAAGACACGGGAAATATTCTGCTGTTGCGGGCTTTTGCTTGGCACCCAGCCTGGAGGGCGGGGCAGAGGGGCTGAGTGCGCTGTAGCACAGCAAATCGAAAATGCGCCACCCACCGGCAGTCGAGATTTGAAAGGGTTAGTATCAACCCACGGGAGCTAGGTGAGTTAAAAGGAGAGCCAGGCATGGATCCTCCTTCATCTAGGGAGATCATAGCAAAACAGAGTCACGGTAGCTTTTCCAAAAGAAACCACAAGTCAATGACTTGAAACATGACCACCTAGTTGAAAGGGGTGAGATGTAGAGATATAAGCATATGACAAAGCTTTGAGCCTGATGTGATGGTACACATCCGCCACTCCAGCACTTAGGAGGCTGAGGCAGGGGAATGTGAGTTCAAGGTCAGCTCTGGGTCCGTTGCAGGGACCTGTATCCAAACAGCAACAAAACCCTGAAGGCTGTGGGCTGTGATCTTCCTCAATAGTGAACAGGGGTTAGAAAAGTAGTCTCTGCTCCAATCTGCTTCTCTCTGTTTTTGTACATTGCACAAGCATTTTTTTTTTCTATTTTTACCCTATTTTTAAAAGTGAAAAGAACATTTCATAATGTGTGAACATTTGGGGAAACTGAGTGTCCATAAACAGCCATGCTGTCTGCTGTCTGGTGTTTCTGTCTCCCTGGGAGAGCTGAGTACTGGGGACAGACAGGTATTGTATGGCTCACAGTGTCTTAAGTGTTTGTCCTCTGACCTGTTCCAGAAAAGCTCGAAAGAATTGGTATTGATGAGCTAATTAATGCATGTGTGTGTCTCTTCCAGTTTGAGCTGAGGTTCCCTAAACACCAATTATTTTTCCTCTCTGTAGCAGTGTGAAATCTAGACTCGGATGAAAACATAATTAGTGTTTTTTCTCACTTTGCTCTTTACGTTGACTATTTTTCAATTAAGATGTTCTTGTAGATGGTTAAAAATTAGAGCTTTGCATTTTCCAAAGCACCACGAGGAAACTCTTGATATTGGTTCCTATTGCACTGAAGAATCACTGCATCTTTCTAAGTCACGGCCGTGTTCTCATGGGATACAGGCCAAGGTATAGAATTTGGCCTGCCCTGTCACATAGCATATGGTAGCTGTTAGTAATATCTACTGAAGTGATTTGATATATTTCATGAGTTTGACAGATGGACTCTGTTGGTCAGCAATGGCAATTCGTTCTCAATTTAAGATCAAAGTGGAACTTAAAACTTTAAGTTATATTTCTTTATTTGTGTGTGTGTGTGTGTGTGTGTGTGTGTGTGTGTGTGTGTGTGTGTATATGTGAATGTGAGCATGCACACCTACTTGCCATAGCTCATACAGAGTTCATGAAAAAACTTGCTGAATTTGGCTTTCCTTAACCAGCATGTAAGTCTCAGGCATTGAACTCAGGCCCTCGGGTGTGGTGGCAGGGGCCTTTCTCTGCTGATCCATCTTTCTGCCACAAAAACAGAACTTTAAAAATATCAGGAGGCCGGGCAGTGGCGGCGCACACCTTTAATCCCAGCACCTGGGAGGCAGAGGCAGGCGGATCTCTGTGAGTTCGAGGCCAGCCTAGTCTCCAAAGCGAGTTCCAGGAAAGGCGCAAAGCTACACAGAGAAACCCTGTCTCGAAAAAACCAAAAAAAAAAAAAAAAAAAAATCAGGAACACTGGGCGCTGGGTGGTGGTGGCACACGCCTTTAATCCCAGCATTCAGGAGGCAGAAGCAGGTGAATCTCTGTGAGTTCTAAGCCAGCCTGGTCTACAAAGCAAATTCCAGGAAAGGCCCACAAAGCTACACAGAGAAACCCTGTCTCAAAAAAAACAAAACAAAACAAAAAAAATCAGGAACGTGTTTAAGGGTCTAGAGAGCTGGCCTAGTGGTTAAAGAGCATGGCCTTTCTTCCAGAGAACTGGGTTTCTGTTCCCAGCCTCCACATGGCAGAATACAACCATCTGTTACTGCAGTTCCAGGGGATCCAATGCCCTCTCTGACCTCTCCAGGCATCAGGCACACACATAGTGTACAGGTGTGTATTCAAGCAAAACATCCATACACAATACATTTAAATATTTTGAGAAGAACATGTTTAGTGTCTAATGGTGTGGCATCTTACTAGAGTCTGTATATCGTGTTAGATAAAAGTCACCAACAGTCCATGGGTGAAGACACAGAACGGCTGTCTTGAAGTTCCCCATTCTTTGTTTTCTGAACTGTTTTTAGCTGTGGAAGCACGTACCATGGTTCAAAGATAGGGAAGGGATTTTGAATTTGTCTATTATTTTTATTTTATGCGCATGGCTGTTTTGCCTGCCTGTATGTCTGTGCACCACATTCACACAGTGCCCGAGGGGACCAGCAGGAGGCATTGGATTCCCCCTGGAACTGGAGTTACAGATGGTGGTGAGCTGTCATATGGGCGCTGCGACCTGAACCTGGGTCCTCTGCAAGAGCAGCCAGTGTTCTGAACCACTGCACCCTCTCTGGGTTCCTGGTTATAATATTGCGTGATGAGATGAGTTTTTAGGGTATGGATGCTGTGATCATCTGACTCGGAATTTTAAAAATTAACCTGTTTAAGTTTTCCTGCTGTTTGATATGGCATTTCCCAGGGATATTTAAATTTTTTAAATACTCAATTTAAAAAAAAAACAAACCCAAAAACTGTGTTTAGGGAGATGGATGCTGAAGAGGAGACGTTTTTGTTCCCGTGTGATGTATAAGCCAGCGTACTATAATTGAAATACTCCATCAAATCCCACTTCAGCCTCTTCTCATACTTCCATTAACGAGCTAAGAATACAAATCGCTCATTCTGGTTATTCAGCAATGAATGTAAATGATCAAACCATTATTAATATCCTAAAACTAATCTATAGCAGTCGTCTTAAAAGTGAAATGTAAAGCCGGGCGGTGGTGGCGCACGCCTTTAATCCCAGCACTCGGGAGGCAGAGCCAGGCGGATCTCTGTGAGTTCGAGGCCAGCCTGGGCTACCAAGTGAGCTCCAGGAAAGGCGCAAAGCTACGCAGAGAAACCCTGTCTCGAAAAACCAACAAAAAAAAAAAAAAAAAGTGAAATGTAAAAAATTGCTTTTCCAAAGGCAATAAAACGTAGCATGGAGCCCAGTACATAATAAATGTAAAAGGTAGTCAGAGATAGTGTTTGTTAAGACTATAAGGGCCAGCAAGATGACTCAGTGGATAAAGGCATGTGTGGCCAAGCCAGATGACCTGAGTTCAAGTCCTGAGACCCACATTTTAGAAGGAGAGAACTGACTCCTGAAGGTTGTCCTCTGACCTACACACACACACACACACACACACACACACACACACACACACACACGCTATGGAAAGTGCATGGCTATATAAAAATATACACTAAACAAACAGAAAATGTAATTTAAAAAATTTAAAATAACTAAATTCCATGGGTTCCTGGAGCCAGGCTGACTGAATTATGTTGTTTTACATCCCTGAGCTCTGCGGTAAATGTCTCAAGCTCTCTAGCCCTTGTTCATTTCATCTGTAGATTGGGGGTTATAGTAGGATGTACTCAATAGGTCCATTAAAAGCAATGAATGCGATCATGTATCTAAAGCACACTACAGGGAGCTGGAGGGATGGCTCAGAGATTAAAAGCACTGTGGCTCTCACAGAGGACCTGAGTTCAGTTCCCTGCACCCACATCAGGCATCTCACAGCCTCTGAAATTCCAGCTACAGGGGATCTGATGCCTTCGTCTGGACTTTGTGGGCACCCACTCCACACAGGCACACACACACACACACACACACACACACACACACACACACACACAAACACACACATAGCCCATAGGCGTTGGCTAACTTGTCAATCCCTACAGTCTTTGTGGTCACATATGGGAAGATGGACCAATTACCAGAAAGAACACTCAAGATCCCAGAAAGTATCGCCAGGGTGACGTAGCTCTTGGCAAGGGGGATTGCACACAAGGCCAGATCCGTGATGATCAGGGTAGCTACATAGAGATACAAGGTGTTGATCCACTTGAAGTCAGCCTATAAATGTGTATGAGTGTGTGTGTGTGTGTGTGTGTGTGTGTGTGTGTGTGTGTGTGTGTGTGTGTTGACCCACTGGAAGTCAGCCTATATATACGTGTGTGTATGTGTGTGAAGTCACACATGTGTGTATGTATATGTGCGTGTGTGTGTATGTGTGTGTGTGCATGTGTGTATAGTTAAAAAATGAGATAAATCCTGGCAGGACTGAAGGGATGGCTCCATAGTTAAGAGCACTGGCTGTTCTTGCAGAGGACGGGACTTTGGTTCCCAGCACCCACATGGAGTCTAACAACTGTCTGTAACTCTGGCTCCAGGGGATCCAATGCCCTCTGCTGGCCTCCATGGGTACTGTGCATATGTGGAGCACATATAACCATGAAAACTAAAGCACTCATACACATAAAATAAAAAATTTAAAATCCTTTTTAAAAAAATCCTAAATACAAACAGGGTCTTCGGATGATGATTCTGAAGATGGATGTTCCATCAATACCGCCGTCCTGACATCTCAGTGTTCTCATGGCTTTAATACAAAGGCCCCATGAATATCAGTGTTAATGATAAGTGTTGCTGTGATGCCACTGGTGCATGTTCTGGGGCTATAAAAACCATCAGACTAAGACTGAGAGGTTCTTGCTCTCTTGCAGGTTCAAGCGTGGGCCTATTCATCTATGCGGCTCTGCAGAGGGTGCTGATAGAGTTCTATGGCCTGGATGGGTGCCTACTTATTGTGGGCGCTTTGGCTTTAAATATACTAGCCTGCGGCAGCCTGATGAGACCCTTGCAGTCTTCCGACTCTCCTTTTCCTGAAAAAATAGCTCCGGAGAATGTTCTAGATAGATACTCCACATACAATGAGAAAGAGAAGAGCCTGGAAGAAAATATGAACATCTTAGACAAGAGCAACCGCAGTGAAGATAAATGCAACAGCACCTTGCCCCGTGGTGACTGGGGACAGGAGACTCCTAAAAATCCTACAGCGGCAGCACACGCCAAGGAGCCTGAGCCTTACAGAAAGAAGGTCGTGGAGCAGACTTACTTTTGCAAGCAGCTTGCCAAGAGGAAATGGCAATTATATAGGAACTACTGTGGTGAGACTGTGTCTCTTTTTCAAAACAAAGTCTTCTCCGCCCTTTTCATCGCCATCTTGCTTTTTGACATCGGAGGGTTCCCACCCTCGCTGCTCATGGAGGACGTAGCGAGAAGCTCCAACGTGAGGGAAGAGGACTTCACCATACCACTCATCTCCATTATCGGCATCATGACAGCCGTGGGCAAGCTTCTTTTAGGCATCATGGCTGACTTCAAGTGGATCAACACCTTGTATCTCTACGTAGCTACCCTGATCATCACGGGTCTGGCCTTGTGTGCAATCCCCCTTGCCAAGAGCTACGTCACCCTGGCGATACTTTCTGGGATCTTGGGTTTTCTAACTGGCAATTGGTCCATCTTCCCGTATGTGACCACCAAGACTGTGGGGATTGACAAATTAGCCCACGCCTATGGGATACTCATGTTCTTCGCAGGACTTGGGAATAGCCTCGGGCCACCGATTGTTGGTAAGATACTCATGTTGAAGTCAGCTCAGTTTCTTGTTCCTCACTGTGACGTTTCCAGATAGAGAAGTTCTCAGCAATAGCATAGATTTGCACAAAGTCAAATGGATTATTTCATGGTAGCTTATTTAAGATTAGTTTACTAGGGCTAGAGTGTAGTTAGAGTGGAAGAGTCTTTGCCTAGCGTGTAGGAAGCCCTAGGTTTATTCTCCAGCTCTGACTAAAACCAGATGTGGTAGCCCACACCTGTAATACTAGCACTTGGGAGGATCTGAAGTATGAAGTTCGAGCTCATCTTTGGTATGTGGTGAGTTTTGGGCTAGCCTGGGCTACATGAGCCCCTGACCCAGTACACACACACACACACACACACACACACACACACACACACACCCATGTGATATAATTACAATTAAGCTGATATACTTCCTCTGGCTTTGTGCCCATTCTTTATTTGGAAGAAACTAAAAATAACCCACCTCAAATATTTAAAAGACCCCTCACTGGTAAAGCACCGTCAGCCACGTTGGAAGCAGGCGCGCGCATGCACACACATAACCCCACGTGAACACCGCTTCTGTGAAACTTACTTCGGTTGTTCTCACTGTTTTCTCAGGTTGGTTCTACGACTGGACGCAGACCTACGACATCGCCTTTTATTTCAGCGGCTGCTGCGTCCTGCTGGGGGGCTTCATCCTGCTGCTTGCCGCCTTGCCCTGTTGGGACACGTGCAACAAAAAACCCTCTAAGCCAGCGCCAACAACCTTTTTCTACAAAGTTGCCTCTAATGTTTAGGGGGATATTAAAAGGCATTATTTTCTCTATTTTTCTACTTTATACCATATATATATGGTTAAACGGGTTCCCTAGAGTCAAGACCTTGTTGTAGCAAAACTCCGGCTGACTCTGAAGGAGAACATACTTTCACATACCCTGTGTTTTTTTTTTTATGTATTGTGGACATAACCTCTGTCCCTTGTATTCCCCTCCCCCAAGAAATGGTCCTGTTCTGTTTCACCTTTGCTAGTGAGTTCTGGATGTAAAACTGTTGACTAGCCTCACCGAGTTTTCTCTGGGTCAAGAAGCAGAGTCTCCGCTTTCCCCCACGTGTTCTACCGCCAGGTACTCAGGGGGTCCCGTCTTAAGCCACGCACTCCTCCTGTCAGGATATTTGTGAAGACGCCTAAGGAATAATTGCTGTCTCCTCTATGCCAGACCTGCAAGTCCAGAGAAGACGCTAAGCCATTTCGTTTCCAGAAGTGAGAGCGATGGTTATAATGTCACTAAGACTTTGAAGACTTTAGACAAAATATTTTAAATCGCAGCTGTCCGTCTTATCCGTTTTCTATTGTGTTGTCCTTGTTGAAGCACTGTTGGGCATTTGGTGTCCACCGTGTGTGAACTCGTTCAATTCCTCCAGCCCCCTGCGTGGCTGGCTCCTAGGACCTCGCTCCCTGGTGCTAGTCAGCATGCACTCTGCTGGTGTCTCCTAAGAGCTACTGATTTGCCGGTTTCCAGCTTGGAAATACACCTCTGAACCATTCCGTCTGGCCAGTGGGAAGCATCCATTTGCTTTGAGCACCATGGGAATGAGCTGCAAGGCCTTGCCTGTCTTCCAAATGAAGCCCATGGTGGTTTCTCTTGGGCTTTTCCACTACTGCATTTTAATTCATGGACAGGGCTAAAAAAAGAAGAAGAAAAAAAAGATGCTCTGTGTGTCCATTAGACGTGGGAAAGGCTAGGGTGAAGAGAAACCGATACTCTCACCCAACCTTATGTAATCCCAAGAACATTGGAGGGCAGAAATAATGTTTAATAAATAGAAATGGGTTCAACTTTGGGTTCATTCAACCAATGGGTTTCCTCTATAGAAATGGGTTTCAACTTTGCCATGCTTCAGAATCCCCTACAGACCCTCCAGAAACTTAAGTGCTTGATACTATGCTTTTAATTGTAATTCTGCCTGTTGGCCCACGCATCTGCATTTTAACGAACTCTGCAGGGATTCTGGTGACAGGGCCCCAGGACGGCTGTAGACAGGTGTGGTGGGGCTGTGCTTCCCAAAGCTCAGGGGAACAATGAGGGCATGGCAGGTGGGGGAAGCCCTGAGTTCGCTGATCACTAGCACCACCAGGGGAAAAAAAATAAACAAAACACATTGGCAATAGACAAACATTTTCTTTTCTTTTTTTTTTTTTTTCTTTTTTCTTTTTTTGGTTTGTTCGAGACAGGGTTTCTCTGTGTAGCTTTGCACCTTTCCTGGAACTCACTTGGTAGCCCAGGCTGGCCTCGAATTCACAGAGATCCACCTGGCTCTGCCTCCCGAGTGCTGGGATTAAAGGCGTGTGCCACCACCGCCCGGCCAGAGTTCTCTCTCTCTCTCTCTCTCTCTCTCTCTTTTTTTTTTTTTTTTTTTGGTTTTTCGAGACAGGGTTTCTCTGTGTAGCTTTGCGCCTTTCCTGGAACTCGCTTTGGAGACCAGGCTGGCCTCGAACTCACAGAGATCCGCCTGCCTCTGCCTCCCGAGTGCTGGGATTAAAGGCGTGCGCCACCACCGCCCGGCTAACATTTTCTTTTCCTAAATAAAAGAAAAAAAAGATAAGCCATAAAGTTAGGTATTTTAAAACCAACCGCCAAGGGTTCTTTAAGTAAGGGCTCCCTTCCTGTGGTGCCAAAATTGTCTTTTAATTTTCTTAAAAGATATGGGAGATTATTTGGTGCATTACATTGCCTTCTCTCCACGCACCTGAAGCACTGTATTACACAAGCCCCCAGAGCGCCCCCCTGCGGTCAGGAACCAGCTGTGTCCTGTGTCATGAAACAAGCATATGATTTTGTTGGCAGTCCTGCTCAGTAACGTAACAATGGGGCTCAAAGCACATTAGACTTGTGCACCACACTCAGACTTCTGGAAAGTTCTCTGTACCTCATTCTTCTGTCTCTCAAAGTTAGTAAATAAAACATCACTCCAGCTCTAGGGGATCCGACACCCTCTTCTGTCTCCCATACACCCCTGTGTACTGGTGACACACACACACACACACACACACACACACACACACACACACACTCTAAAAAAAGAAATCTTTAAAATTTATAGCTATGATTTTTTAAGCAATAAATAAATAAATAATAAAGTTTACCTTATACGTGTTTGATTTCAAGCTCCTGTTTTGGTTAATATTATGTTCAAGATATCTAGTGACGGGGAAGGGTTGACTTTGCTGACATGTCTGCATCCATCAATGGTGACAATTGCCCTGATGTGTCCCACCCCATCAATACCACCCTGTGTATGCACTAGCCACTGTCTAGAGAATGAATTTTAAGTTCTGATGAAATATTTTGGTTAGTTTTTTTTTTCCCCCTCGGCACATTGTTTTCCTTCCCGGATGCCGTGACACTCCACGGGAATGTAAGTATATACATTACTGGATATAGTTTAGCTTTAGACTGGACCAGAGCAGACTCAAAAGCCAATGGACTAAACTACTTTGACTCCTGGGTTGGAAGAGCTAATGTGTCAGAACTGCAGGATCCTGGCCTGGAGGAGAAGTCTTATTCCAGAGCTTGCTTTATGAGTCAGGGTCTCCCTGCATTGCTCAGGCTGGCCCGGACTCCAAGGCTCCAATGCAGTCTTGTCCTAGTCTCTCCAATACCTGAGATGATAGGCAGGCAGGTACCAGCATGTCCAGCTTCATCACCTCCTCAGTGTGTTCCAGATTCCTACGGTCTCTCTCTCACAACAACCCTGTGATGTGGTAACTGTGGCCTTCGCTTTATAATACAAAATGGAACTGTCCTGATACAATCGCTCTACTATGAAAAGACAGGAAACTAATTTCCAAGAGCAAAATGAGCCGGTCTCTGTAGAGATTAGAGTTCTCTCTTGGGTTCCTAAAGTAGGTGGGAAACCGTGCCCAGCCTGGGAGTTTCGGTCAGACATGTTTCAGCAGAGAAATTATATAAAGACTAATGCCAGGGCTGCCCATTTTCCAAGAACGAGACTTTAAAATGAGCCTGATACATTTATATCGACCCGAAGCGAGTCTTCTGTGAATAGAGGGAGATTTCCGGACACTGGAAATGCTGTGGGCTGAGTGTGGGAAGGGTGCGGACTCAGGGAATGTATCTGCAATGCCCTGCCTAGAAGCAAGTGTTTAGCATTTCCTCACCGGGCTTTTCTCTGAGGAGCCAGGGGCCCAGGGAGTTGTGTTATCAGGAGAGAAGTTTCTGCCACTGGTGTTTAAAGTCCCCCGGAGGAACAATCTCCAAGGATCAGTGCTGGGAGGTCATGACTCCAGTGTGTGTGTGTGTGTGTGTGTGTGTGTGTGTGTGTGTGTGTGCGCGCGCGCTTGTGTGCATAATGTGTTGATGGTGAAGGTCTGTGGCTGCCCCCAGTCAGCACAGGATTATTCTTACACTGGAGACTCCAAGAATGAAGGAGAGACCCATTTTGAAGAAGAGAATGCCTCCCTTTTCCTTAGGAGCATTGCCCTGAGTGTGTGAAACACACGGTTAGCGTTACAGTACATTTTCTCCTCCTTAAACACCGTCTCGGTACCCTTGTTAGATGCTCAGTTGTGTCTGAAGGATGCCAGCTATGAGATCCCTCTTTGAGGAAGCAGTGAACCACCGCCAGGGATCAGAGGTCTGTAAGGATACAGCCCTCCTCCCCAAGGCCTTGGCGGGTTGGGCCAAGGTGCCCTGGTGGGTGAGGGAGACTCACAATGGCTTGGCGTAGTGGAAAGTCATTCATACCATGCAGACACAGCATCCACATCAAGAGTTTATTATAATAGAGAGAAGGAGGGAGAGAGAGAGAGAGAGAGAGAGAGAGAGAGAGAGAGAGAGAGAGAGAGAGAGAGAGAGAGAGAGAGAGGAGGTGTGTACCCCACACGGCCAGAAAGGGAGGAAGGAGAAGAGAAAGAAGGAGGACTTTTCCTTAAAGGAGGCCCATGCTCAGTCTAGCTCAGTCCCTGTGCCTGGGTGACCATCGCCCACCATGAGCACATTATCGGCTTCTCAAGATGCCGTTTTCCTCTTTTATAAATGACACCACGGGGCTATCTTGAGAATTAAGTAAGAGGACGCGTGGAGGTGACTGGAAAGCCGCCGCTGACGTCCACGAATGCTCACTATTTTTTTTATTATTCTGACTTTTATTCTCAAGAGCGCGGCTTCTCCTGTGGGAGGCAGCGTGTGCCCCTGGGCACGGGGGGTGGGAGGGTGGGGAGGGCGGTAATGTTTGCCCTGCAGAGTTTCACTTAGAAAAAAGGAGTAAGGGACCTTCTATTATCCCCTGCTTGTGGGACCGCCTCAGCTCTTGGCCTCGCCCAAGCGGGCGCTTGTCAAAAAAATCCCCGGGAGAAGGAAATCATGACTCGGCACATTTTCCTGGCTTGGCCATCCCGAAGCTCTGCCCACAGAACAAAGCAAACAGAACCAAACACAGGCTGTTCCTCCGCAAATCAAATGGGATCCGCTGTGTAAATTGAATGGCTAGGGGAGCGTGGACTCGTGTTTGTTTTTCTTCAAAAGCCTTCACGCCAGCTGCTCGGAAGGTGGGCCTGGAACCGGGCAGAGAGCAAACCAATCTGCCCTGTTTACGGAGCACTAATTGCCTGCGGCGGCGGCGCCGAGTCCCCGCCCCGCCCCTGGCCAGGACGCCTTTGTGATTTACTGGTGAGGGCACGGACTTCTGGGAGCTGGCTCCTCGCAGAACTCTCAGCTGCCTGAGTTTGCTTCCTACCGCATACGGTGGTTGTCAGAGTCGTTTATCTTATGCTTTCTCCTTTTAAGAAGATAAAGGGGGGTGGGGTGGGGTGGGGTGAGTGGAGAGATGCCTTAGCTGTCAGGAACCCTTGCTGTTCTTGCAGAGGACCAGGATTTGGTTCCCCATACAACGGCCTATAACTCCAGTTCCAGGGGATCGAATACCCTTTTCTGGCTAGATAGACTCCTCCTGTGAGTATTTTTGATATTAATAAGACTGGTTATTTTCATGGATGAGCTCAGAAAAGCCCTGAAGATCTCCAGCTTTACCAGGACACCGCCCACAGGTGGCTCTGGGACTCTAGCAATAAAGGAGAAGAGGCACTTTGCTGTGTGCAAGCTTCCTGTGCGCAAACTCGGTTTCATGGTTTGTTCCTCCCCAGAAAACCTCACTAAAGACGACAGATGCAGTCCAGTGCAGGGCCTTAGCATGGAAACAGGGTCACCAGAACACAGTGGTAGGGTGAGTCTGTGGCTGCCCTCCTTCAGAAGGACCGAGGTATTTCACAACTGATAGCTTGTCCTGATTAAGCTCCAAAGGCATTCACAAGGCTGGAGGCTGATTATCAAGATGTCTCCAAGGACATTTCGGGTATGGCTCTCTCCTGGCCGGTCCGGATTCATCCACCTGGGACATGGGCAGGCTCTTTCCCAGGCACAAAGATGAAACTGGGAGCTCGGCAAAGCTCCGGAGGATGGAAAAACAAAACAAAAAACAAACAAAACCCACAAAAGACAGCATGTGGTCTTCTCCAGAAATCCGGTTGTCTCTGACAGTGATGTAAGTGTTTGCTTGTTCTACTACTACGTGTGTAGCATTTGAAAAAAATCGTGTTACCATTAGGACGGGCAGCATGATTACCAAAGTTCTTAGTGGCGCGTGTGTGTTTTGCATGACCTGCTCGTATTTGTTCTGCTTTGTTGAAGATAGCCCTGTCTGAGTGACAAAGGCACCTGCCGCCGCCTGCCACTTAGGTTTATTTGTTCATTGTAGTCTCTTATATGACATTCCTAATATTACAATTGGGTCCTGGACATCTTTTTTCTTGTATGTATTTAGGGATAATTGAATTGATGTTTCTTAAGTTATTTACTTATTATTGTGTATGTGCATGGTGTGTGTGTGTATGTGTGTGTGTGTGTGTGTGTGTGTGTGTGTGTGTGTGTGTGTGTAGCATGAATCTTAAAAGGTCTTATTAATAAAAACAAATCTGGAGCCAGGTATTGGGGTCAACGCTGGAAGATCAGAGAAGCAGAACAAGCCACAGCCATCTCACCTTGCCAATTCCTCAGCTGATCCTGTTTTCTCAGACTGGAAGCCTCTGAGTCCTTATCCAGAATGAATTTCAGCTGAACTGCTTCTCGAAAGCCTGAAGCTTAAACAGGCTAAAAGCTTCTGGTTCCTGTTCCTCATGCCTTATATATCTTTCTGCTTTCTGCCATCACTTTCTGGGATTAAAGGCGTGTGTCACCATGCCTGGCTGTTTCCAATGTGGCCTTGAACTCACAGAGATCCAGATGGATTTCTGCCTCTGGAATGCTAGGATTAAAGGTGTGTGAGTGCCACCATTTTCTGGCCTCTGTATCTAGTGGCTGTTCTGTTCTCTGACCCCAGATAAGTTTATTAGGGTGCACAATATTTGGGGGAACACAATACCACCACGTGTGCACAAATATGTGCACATATGTACATGCCATAAAACACTTTTAGGAACGAGTTCTCCCCTTCCGCTGTGGGCTCTGGGAATTGAACTCGGGTCGGCCAGGCTTCCATGGTAGAGGCTTTTACTTTCTAACCCCTTTGATCCCTTTAAAAATTTTTATTTATTTATTTAACATTAATGGGTGTCTCATCTTCCTATGTCAATGTGTGCATGCCTGGTGCCCACAGAAGCCAGAAGAGGGTGTCGAATCCCCTGGGACTGGAGTTAAAGATGAGTTTAAGCGTGTGGGTGCTGGGGATTGAACCCGGGTCCTCTTCGAGAACAGTCAGTGCTCTTAACTGCCGAGCCATCTCTCGCCCCCCCCCCCCCATGTGTATTCTCAGAGACACTTTATGTTAGTGACATTCATCCTTTGACATGTAAGTCCAAAGTGATTTCCCCCCTACTTTCATTTATCTTTTTATTTTGTTTATGATCTTTGACCTTTTTAAAGCTTTATAATTTTTTATATCCAAATCATTTTCATCATATATTTTTCCAAACAGATTTTGTATGCTTATAAGCATGTTTTTAAATTTTACTCATCTACTGATTTTCAAAGTTGCTTTTTTTTTTATGGATAAAGACTTTATTTCAAACAAAAATTTAAAAAAAAAATGAGCCTTTGAGTGAGCATGTACCTTCTGCACACACGTATACACATATAAATACCAAAAAAAAAATTAAATCCGAATTAAGTCCAATTGGGCATTAGAGTTTGGAGTTGGGAGATGGTGTCATGAATAAAGTGTGCTTTGTATGAAAGCATGAGAACCGGAGGTCAGATCCCCAGCACCCACACAAGCCAGACAGGTGTGGCGGCCATGTAACCCCAGCACTTGGGAGGCAGAGACAGGGGATCCCTGTGGCAAGTTGGCTTAGCTAGACTAGGTGGGATCGCTAAGCTCCAACCCAGCAAGAGATCCTGCTTCAGTAAATAAAGAAAGAGGAGAGTGACTGAGGGAGACACCCAATGTCAGCTTTGGGTCTCAGTGCACATGCTTACCTGAGTACATGCACATTTGCAACATACAGGCATACCAATCATGTGCACCCACACATATGCAAACATGAATACACATAAGCACATATAACACACACACACACAAGAAAAAAAAGCTATTTCTCTCGGTGTGAGTAAGGGATGGGAAAAGGAATCCATGCCTAGGCCAATACCCTTCAGTACTCAAGGAATGGAGAAAATTCTCTGCCTTACCCTCAGGTGCAGGAACCTTCAGCAGAGCACACCAGTCAAGGGGAACTTGGGTTAGGGACCTGTAGCTAGAGTTTTCCTGCCTTGCCCACAGTCAGGACAAATCTCTATCATCTGCCAATCCCACAGCCGCTCAGACCCAACCAAGTAAACACAGAGACTTATATTGCTTACAAACTGTATGGCCGTGGCAGGCTTCTTGCTATACTGTTCTTATATGTTAAATTAATCCATTTCCATAAATCTATACCTTGCCACGTGGCTCGTGGCTTACCGACATCTTCACATTCTGCTTGTCCTGGTGGTGGCTGGCAGTAACTCCTTCTGCCTTCCTGTTCTTTCTTTTCTCCTCTCTGGTGCCCACAGAAGCCAGAAGAGGGTGTCAAATCCCACCTATACTTCCTGCCTAGCCACGGGCCAATCAGTGTTTTATTTACTAACCAATCAGAGCAACACATTTGCCATACAGAACATCCCACAGCAGGGGCCAGTCTCTGGAAGAGAATGAATAGAGAGAGAGTCCTACATACTAGGAACCCACTCTCATCCCCTGCTGGGACCCTGAAAGGGTTAAGGATGGCCTTCAGGAAGCACCTCTCAGGTCCCATAGAGGCTAAGCAGCCATGGTCCCCTACTTCTTTCCGGTGGTTATCTGGAGGCACTGAGCCCTCCATGGTAATCGGGATGCAGTAGGGGTCATGGAAGCCTCAGCAAGTGTCCTTCCCACGGGCTGGCTCTCTCTCCTACTGTTCAACTTTCCTTTCTGTTTTTGCAGCAAGCCTCAGGACCGAAGCAACTTGGAAAAGAAAGGGTTTATTTGGTTTATAGTTTTCAGGTCACGATCCGTCACTGAGGGAGGCCAGGGCAAGGGCTCAAGCAGGGACGCAAGCAGAACCATGGCAGGAAGCTGCTTATTGGTCGCTCACTGGCTGGTTCACAGGCCCCTGCTCAGCTAGCTTTCTGATACAGCCCAGATCTACCTGCCTAGGGACTGCACCACCCGCGGTGGGCTGGCCCCTCCCACAGCGATCATCCATCAAGACAGTCTCTCACAGAAATGGCCACAGACCAGTCTGATCTTGGAGTGCGCACAGGATTCTGGGACTCCACACAGTGCCGCCTTCCCACCCATCCCCAGCCTCCACCTGACACCCTTGGACTCCTGGGCTCTGCATGCTCTCACATTCAGAAAGAACAGTGACTCCCCCCCCCCCCCCAAGAAATACCCTCTTCCCAAGACGACGTTGCGTTGTTGAAAATAAAATCTGACCAATACACCTACCTCCTTGGGCTTACGCCACAATCCCGTGTCTTTTCCTGCATCCATTTTCCTTGGGTGGTGCCATGATTTGGTAATCCTAAATGCGGCCACCCTCCTCTAAAAGTGATGGGTGTGGGTATCCATTGCAGAAGTTCTCACTGTCCACGCCATTGCCCTTGACCACCAGGTAGGGGCCTGTGGGCAAGGTCCTGCCTGCAGCACCTCCTGGCAATCCTTCTGAGTTTGTGAAGCACCAACTTGCTGGTCCTTTACCTTCCTCCAAGCTGGGACAAAGCGCCCCAGTCATTCGACGATGGATCAGGAGCAGGCTCCAAGGTTGGCTTTGCGTGACCGGGTTCCACCATACAGTTTCCTATGGTAAATACTCTCCCTGCTGAGAAATCTTGAGATTTAAATACGGGGCCAATTTGCCTATTTGACTTCTGCCAAAAGTGAACGCCTGACATGGACCATCCATGATACCCAGCACTCCGGTTGGACTGGGAGAGTGTAGACTGATGATCTCAAACTTAATCACAGTTAGGACTGACTAGTTGGGGGGTCGCTGGCCTTTTTATCTCCTGGGGCATGGAGTCAGATGGGGCACGGCATGACAGATGGACCTGTTCGGTGACCGAGGCACAGAGGAGGCTGCAGTATAATAGCCCCTTTGATTCTGCAGGACTGTCTGGTTTGGAAAGAACTTTCTTATCCATTTTCTCATCTGGTCCCCATAGCAACCATGACAGAGGCTAAGCAAATGATGCTATCACCCCCTTGACACAGAAGGAAACTAAAGATTCCTGTGGCTCTGGAACTGCCTCTGGTCTCTTGTCTCCTGTGGAGCACACGGGCCAGATCTGAGGCTGGAGTGGTGAGTGGTGGTGGCTGGAGCCTGCTTTGTTGAGGGAAAAGATCACCATGGTAGTCAATAGCCTGGGGCAGCTTCACCCTGCCCCTGGGTGGGGCAGACATCTGCTCTGGCCTGAGCTCTCTCTCCCTTTTGATCTCTTCAGAATGTCTGTTTTCCACAGGCTACACCTCAGATTTGCCTATGAGTTAACTGGAACTCTTTTTTTTTTTTTTTTAAGATTTATTTATTTATTATGTATACAGCATGTATGACTGCAGGCCAGAAGAGGGCGCCAGATCTCATTACAGATGGTTGTGAGCCACCATGTGGTTGCTGGGAACTGAACTCAGGACCTCTGGGAGAGCAGTCAGTGCTCTTCACCTCTGAGCCATCTCTCCAGCCCGTTAACTGGAACTCTTAGGGAATGGCACTAGACCCCATCTGGGTTTATTGAAATCAAATGTACTTCTTTTAAAATCAAGAGGTCAAAGCATTAGATGGAATGATGTAGTATTCCAACGGATGAAATTTCAGTTCATGCTCATCTTAGATGTGAATGAAAATTCCTGAAAAGTAGCTGTGTCTGGCTGTGAACCGAAAACCAAAACCAAAACCAACAAGTAAACAAAACAAAACAAAAAGACCTTTGTAAGGAGTTTCTGAGTTTGCAGAGACTGCTGGGTTGACCCTAATCTCAGTACTGTGGAATTTTGTAGGTTCAGAGGCTGATTACTTTATCTTGACTAGTTTTAGCCCTTGGGAGCGGCCTTTCCTTGTTCCACTCTACATCTGAGCTAATATTGTGGTAACAAAGACCTCTTAGAAGCCAGCCGGTGGTGGTGCACGCCTTCAATCCCAGCATTCAGTAAGCAGAGTCAGGTGGATATCTATGAATCTGAGGCCAGCCTGGTCTACAGAGTAAGTTCCAGGACAGCCAGGGCTACACAGAGTAACCCTGTCTCAAGAAACCCAAACGAACCAAAGCCAACCAACCAACCAAACATTCAAAACCCCCAAACCTCTTCGAAGCTATCACCTTAGCAGAGCGTGAGCTTCCACCAATCCCAGACCTAAGGACGTCAGAGAGCGATGCCAGGTGGTGATGGGGTGCACATCGGAGGTGGTGATGGGGTGCACATCGGAGGTGCTGAGCAAACTGAGGAAAAGAGAAATTGGAATGTGCTGATTACAGACTGTGCTTAAGATAGAGTAAGGGAAGTGTGTGTGTGTGTGTGTGTGTGTGTGTGTGTGTGTGTGTGTGTGTGTGAAAGAGAGAGAGACAGAGAGATAGAGAGACAGAGAGACAGAGACAGATAGACAGAGAGAGAGGTGTATGAGAGTGCATGGAAGGGTGGATGTGTACGTGTGAGTCAGGATCCCATCTAGGAACAGAATTTCCCCGCTGCTCACGCAGAGACCATGACTTCCATTGTGAACTGTGACTACAGGGTGGGCATGACAGGTTATACACGTGGACACCAGCAGCGGCGGCGGCGGGAAGTCATTACAGCCGTGGGTCTGTTCTGCTGCGGGGCTTCTCTTCAGGGGCTGGGAATACCAGCTGTGCCCTCCCTCCCACTGGGAATTGCCTCAGCTTACCTCAGGGCCAGCACATTCAGGCTCAGAACCATCGGACCCTGAGGTGCCATGGGGGGACCTCAGTGAACTGCTCCTCGGGCCAGCTTCTCCTGAGCGAACTGATCTGCATGTACTTCTGGTCTCACCCTGTCTCCTGGAACTCTAATGGCAGGCCTGTGGTGCGGGAGCCAACGGCCTGAAGGTGTTGCCATCATTGGGAGAAAGAGGCTGCACCCAGAGATCAGCTGAGGACGCCTCCAACTCCCACAAGGACTCACGGCCAATGAAAAATAGGAGGTCACCAAACCTCTCTCCTGTCCCTTTCCATGGTCTGCCACATAAAAGCAGCCAGCATGGCATTCTGGGTAATGAGGTATGGAGGGGCGACTTCTAGGAGGAAAAAATAAAACATAGATGGGGAGGGGCAGAGGACGAAGTGACAGTGTTTCCTGTTGACATAAACGGGAAGACTATATATAGAAACATAGGCAGATGCACACGCATTGTTGTACAGGACAGTCCTCCAAACCAAAGGCCACCATCTTCAGGAGTTCAGCTGGGCCTGCTGGGGAAAGATCGTCCCTGCTGGGCTTGCTGACTCTCTACCTCCCCTCCCCCACCTTCTGAATGTAGCTGACAGGACCCCATGGGGCTGGGCAGGGCTGGAAAAATCTTCAGCCACAGCGGTAGAAGTTGGGGGGGGGGGAGGTCATGGGACCCTCACTCACCTGAGTGGTCAGCCCTGCCTCTCAACCAGCTGTATCCAGTTCTGCCCTAACTGCACAGGTCTTGGGAGACAGGGTGGAGGACATAGGTGGGCAAGGTCTCATCTCTGCAGCCTCCGGGAGGTCATCATCCCTGCTGGGTACCGTTTGGCTAATTTCAGGTAGGTCACCTATGATCATGCCTGCAACCTCTCACCCCATTGCTTTGTGGGGTGGTTTGAAAGAAAACGGCCCCCAAGAGGCTCATAGCAAGGGGCACCATTCTCCAATTTTGTTAGGTACATATGTGCTTTTGGGTATGAATTAGTTTTTCCTGCTCATTAGCGTCATAGGGACACAGTTGTCCCGCATGTGCTTTAAAAAAAAAATAGCCTGACTTAATTTGCTTAGTATGTTTCTGAAGCATGTTTTATGTTGTTTGCCAGACACAATTTAGGATGCTCAACTCAAATTTAAATTTCAGATAAGAAGTTCATTTTTTTTTTGTCCAAGTGTGTTTCAGGATGCTGATTGTTCCTGCTTCCTTAGCCTAATTTGAAGGTGGTGATGCTGTCGATGGGGACCGTGAGAACAGGGCACTGACCTCGGTATTTCTTGGGGGGGGGGGGAGTCACTGTTCTTTCTAAATGTGAGAGCATGCAGAGCCCAGGAGTCCAAGGGTGCCAGGTGGAGACTGGGGATGGGGAAGAAGGCGGCACTGTGTGGAGTCCCAGAATCCTGTGCGCACTCCAAGGGTGCCATGTGAAGTCAGAGGGAAGGTGCTAAGGCTGCTGGAACCCACAGCCTTTCAAATCCTTTCTCTCAGGAATCTCCTCGCAGCAATGCAAAGCCAACCAACACCCACGTGTCAGGAAGAAGGAACAAAAGCATGACATTTGTCTTCAGGGGTCCGTGGCTACCACCAAGAACGCCCACCTCTTTGAGGCCCAGGGCATTGTGGGCAGCCTTGGAATGGGCACAGGGAACCAAGGGTACCCCCAACCTGTCTGGCTAGGGCTTCAGCAGGCAGTCAGGACACAGGGAGAAACCAGGAGACTAAGGACTATAATTTTTCCTCCCGGGACCAGAAGCACTTCAGTTTTTCTCCAGTGACACCGAATGGCAATATCCAAAGAGGGCAACTGTGCCAAATACATGACAAAACAATTTTTTTTTTTCCTGAGACAGGGTTTCTCTGCGTAGCTTTGCGCCTTTCCTGGAACTCACTTGGTAGCCCAGGCTGGCCTCGAACTCACAGAGATCCGCCTGCCTCTGCCTCCCGAGTGCTGGGATTAAAGGCGTGCGCCACCGCTGCCCGGCCAAAACACTTTTTTAGAAGCCAAAAAAGGAAAGAAACAAGAAAAATTAATTTTACTATTTCATTTTGCTGAGACCCGAAACGTTAAACATGTAATCCATATGCATCGTGATTAATGAGAGATTGAACCTATCTCAATCGACCCAGAGGCCACGTGGTGTGGTGACCCCTCCCCACAGGTATGTGGGGAAGGCTCTTGATTTATTTATTTATTTTCCCTCGGCTTTCTGAATTTTGGGAGCAGCAACCACCCTCTTTTCTGGAAACTTCCTGTAGGATCTACCCCCAGGCTCACTCACCTGCCGACACTCCCAGCCCTTAACAGGTGTAGAGTTTGTGACTAAAGTCACATTGACAGGTTCATCTCTGGGTGCAATTCTATTCGTTACCTGGGCCTGTGACATTGCACTGCCTTGGCCATGAAAGCTGAGCCTTGCCGCCGTCTTTAAAGCATCCCTGAGGTCTCAGGCATAGCTTACTTGCACCCCGAGCTGCTGAACGGGGATAAGTGGGGAATCTGTTGTGGGCTGAGGCCTCACCCAGGCCCCTCTCCTCCTTTAAACCGAGCCACCTGAGATGAGGGGGTCTTTTCCTTCTGTCTTCTCCAGGGAGGTGAGGCCCGCCCGCCTAAGAGCTATTGCCTGTACTTTAGCGCCGCCCAGTGGTGCAGGAGGAAAGTCCGGCCGCGGCGGCCTCCTCCATCTCGGACTCACTCAGACTCAGCCTGGAAGGACCAGCTGGCTTTTGTTATCACCTTTAGTCTGGGAGGAAAGGAGATCTGTGACTGAATAGGCAATGTCTCCTGACGGGCCGGCCCAGCGGCCTGCTGAGAACTCAGATGCTCAGGTGGCTGCGGTGTGTACTCCGAGGAAACACAGATCCAGGCCGCCCCTTCTCTGCTGTCTCCACTTGCCAGAAGACGGAGCCTGCAGGCGGCTTCTGTAAAAGGCTGAGTTAATGTTGTCTGTTGCTCCCAGTTAGCTCTGGCCATGACCTCAGGTGGCCCAAGTTAAAAACAAACAATAGCAAACGAATAAAAAAAATCCAGAAAAGGGCTGATTAGTTTGCTTGACTAATGAGTGGAAATCCCAGATACCGAGGCAGGTGCATGAGGGCTAGGGTGTACTTTCCTGGCAGTTGGGGGGAATCTGAGTTTGAACCCCAGAACCCACCACACTGGGGATGGTGACGTTCTTGTAATCCCATCTCTGGATTGGTTTAGACAAGTGGATCCCACTGGCTGGTCAGCCAGTCTAGCTTATTTGGTGAGTTTCAGGCCAGGGAGAGACCGTCTCTGAGAACAAGGTGGATGAATGCAGCCTGAGTAATGGAGCCTAAATTTGTCTTCTGCCTCTTACATGTGTATGCACACACATGAACACACAGGAAGGCATATGAGCCAGCAGGCTCTTCAGATGCATTCCAACGAAAGAAAGGAACAACGGTTTTTTTTTTGTTTTGTTTTGTTTTTTGTTTTTTTTAAAGATTTATTCATTTATTATATATATAGTATTCTGCCTGAATGTTTGCCACACATATCCCTGCAGGCCAGAAAAGGGCACCAGATCTAATTACAGATGGTTGTGAGCCACCATGTGGTTGCTGGGAATTGAACTCAGGACCTTCGGAAGAACAAGCAGTGCTCTTAACCACTGAGCCATCTCTCCAGCCCCCAGAACAGCGGTTTTAATCGGGAGGGCCAAACAATGTATGCCCCTTCCCTCTCCCTCCATAATAATTTTCTGTTTGCCATAGTTCCCTCCCCACGCCCCAATCACGTCACCTGCAATTTCAGACTGGAAATAAAATCAGGTCCAGACCCCGACTTTGTAGGGTCTTGGAGGGGAGATGACTCCATGAAGTTGATTCTGCTCCTTGCTTCAAGTTTTTGCTGAGGCTTATGGCTGCCAGAGCATACCCCCCTCCCCCTGGCCACTGTGGCTTTGGGAGGGAGGGAAGTGGCCTTGCAAAAGGACCTCAGAAATAAAAAGTCCTTCCCACCAGGTGGCCCCAGCTCTTAGAGTTCTTGAGTGCATCTCTCATTTCAGTTAAGGCACTGAAGGCCTTAAAAGTGCAATTTTGCTAGGAAAATTATCTGACATCCTAACCTTAGCATAAAAGTACACATTATGTGGGTTCTGTGGGAGATGTGTGGTAATGGAAGTGAGTGATGAGATTTGGTCATTTTCCCACAAGGGTATGCCAGCACGAGGCACTTCAGGAGGTTGGATATCTCTGGGCCGTCTCTAGCTTTATGCATCTGTATGTCTACACACCTGTGTCTGAGGGACAGAGGATGGAGGCCTCTGGGCAGCAAGCATTGCTGCATGAACGCCGTAATGAAGACCTGGGAACTTACTCAGCCTTGATACTTTCTTTAGCTTGGCCTTCTGGACAGTATCCAAGGTCTTCTGTTAGTCCTAGAATTAGGAGGAGTTGGTGGCTGAGATGTCTAATACAGGACTGGGTCTTAAGTACAAGTCCAAATCTTGATGCAGGAGCAGACTTGGAGACAGCATCAGCCAGTGAGTCACAGACCAGAGCACTGGAAAATAAGACCTACTGAGGGAGGGAGCTGGGACATGTGGAGATGGGGCTGGGTGGATGGCTCAGCAGTTAAGGGCACTTGCTGCTCTTCCAGAGGACCCATGCTTGAGTCCCAACACCAACATGACAGCTTACAACCATCTGTAACTCTGGCTCCAGGGGATCTGATACCCTCTTCTGACCTCTGAGGGCACTGGTATGCACTTAGTGTATCAGGAAAGCAGGTACTCATGCATACATACACACACATACACACACACACACACACATACACACACATATATGTGTGTGTATGTGTGTGAAATAAAAATCAATAAATCTTAGAAAGACAGATAGGAAGAAAGAAAGAAAGAAAGAAAGAAAGAAAGAAAGAAAGAAAGAAAGAAAGAAAGAAAGAAAGAAAGAGAGAGAAAGAGAGAGAAAGAAAGAGAGAGAGAAAGAAAGTGAAGAGCTGAGTGCCAGGCACATGGTTGTGGCAGCTGAGGAGGACCAGGGCTTGAGATCTCTTGACTCTGAATATTCAGTCTGTAAATAAGAGAATGAGGCACTTGAAGCTTGTGACTTCACAGAAGACAGAGAGTCGGATCCGAACCCTTACCTTTTGCTTTCTTCCCTAGGTTTATTGGTCAGGGTGTATGGATGATGTTTTACTGTTTCCTATGGCAGTAGGTAGGACTTGGGGCAGTTCCAAGGATGGTTGGTCAAGGATGCCATCAACTCTTCAAGCTCTGTCTCTATCTACTGTACCATTAAAATGCTGGCTTCTGTCCTTTAAAAAGAAGTCTCATGGTGAGAAGGTGAGTGAGGTTCAGGGGACATATTCCCACAAAATCACAGTAACGAGGAGGAGAGGAGGGGACCAGAGAGGAGGAGAAAGATGAGAAGAAAGTCAGAAGTGGCATTTAAAAGTCAGGCATACCCCTGTATGAAGAAAGGGAACGCATCTCTGAAGCCCCCGGGAGGCATCTCCAATGGCCTGGGGGACACCTGCTCATTGACACTTCTAGAGTGTAGGAGAATGGGTAGCATGTCAGAAAGCCCGGCATGAGCGTTAACATACTCATCCCCACTCTTTATTCAGTTGGGTTTTCAGAACTAATTTCTGACAGAATGCCTGGTGCACAACACAGGCTCTCTGAAAGTGGATCCTTTCATTTATAGCCCCCGCAAGTCAAGACACCCCCCACCCCAATCACAGTCTCAGATTCTTAGGACATGAGGCCCACACAGCATGAATGATGGGAGTAACCAGTCTTGACCTAGGTTGGGTGGTCTCAGGCCTACTGGACCCCGTGACAGGGTGAAGGTATGGCTGTAATGAGGACAGGGGGTAGGGGAAACAGATCTGCTTTGAATTGCTTCCTCTTAGCCTTTAAAGCCCTACTAAGATCTATTTCATGAGCCTGCTTAGAAAGGTACTCCTCCACCATCTGCCTTTTCATGTGGTGCCGTTTCAAAGAGTGTCACCATGAAACACACAGACACGGAGGTGATAGTTCATGGAGAGGTGGTGGGATCCTGCTCCCTCCACGCTGGCCAGCACAATGTGGAAGGCCGTGAAGTCCTATGTAGCCATCCTAGGCAGAGGGTTAAAAGAACCAAGTGCCCAGGATCAGTTTTGAGGCTCAAAGTGGGGTGGAGACATTTCAGAAAGAAATAGGAAAACATGGCTTTGGGAACCATCACAACAGTGTTGATCCAGTCCTGCATGGGCCAATTCATGGTTAAAAATCTTTTGAATCAGACTCCCACAAAGAATAGTAACAGGATGTGGACATGTCACCCATGATGGTTAAAAAAATGCTACGCATCTCTTGATGTGGTACAACTTGAACCCATGAAGTACAGAGCTTGAACTTTTCATTTCCTTTGAGATAGAATTTTTCTGTGTTGCTGTCCAGTCTGGCCTTGAACTCTCATTCCTCCTACCTCCGTTTTCTGAGTGCTGGGATTACATGATCCACCACATCTGGATGGATTGAACATCTGCTGTACCCAGAATGGCTAAAAATGGTATACAACAGAGCAGCCAGACAATTCCAGCAAAGGGTAATGTCCCCCAGGATCACGAAAGCTGTCAACTTCACACACCCCGGGGGCTGAGCTAGATTTAAAAAGGAAAAGAAAACTGACAGAAAGATAGCACCATCTTCTGTGGTGAGATGTTGCTTCAAACAGACCAGCTCAAGGACATTTTGAGGTCGCGTGGGAAATCTGGGCTGTTGTCTGGAAGTTGGTTGAAATAATGATGTGAAGACCATTGACTGAAAAAAAAAAAAAAAGGAACAACATTGTATGTGTGCTCATTGTGTTGATGCAGATAGAAAAGGATGTAGGAGAGTGTGCTGAGGTGCTGGGCGATCTCTCCAGGGCAGAACACAAGAATGTTTATTTCCAAGTTTCACTTATTTGCGTTTTGCCATTTTTCTATGGTGACTCTTCTGTTTCTATGACACCAGTTTGCTTTAAAAGTTAGAAACTGTTAAACTGAACACACAGAACGGGGAGAGAGCGGGAAGGCACAGACGGGTTCATTGTCCACTTTGCTGCAGTCTGGCTCAAAGGACACAGCCTTGAAGGGCAGCCGCATTGTTTATGCCCTCCCTTTCTATTGCTGGAGCCGTACTGCAGACTGCTCCAAAGGACGGGCTCAGTGTCCTCTGTGACTGTCACACAGCCTTATTCTATCCGGCCTCTCCCACCCAGCAGGACCATTTTCTTGGTCGGTTTCTTAGTTACTTATCTTATCTTTTTTTTTATTTATTTATTTCTTATGTATAGTGTTCTGTCTAGAAGCATGCCTGCACACCAGAAGAGAGCACCAGGTCTCATTATAGATGGTTGTGAGCCACCATGTGGTTGCTGGGAATTGAACTCAGGACCTCTGGAAGAGCAGCCAGTGCTCTTAACCTCTGAGCCATCTCTCCAGCCCTTAGTTACTTATCTTTTGCTATGACAGAGCACCATGACCAAGGCAACTTATGAAACAAAGCATTTAATTTGGGGTGCAGAGTTCCAGACGGGGTGTCCATGGCCATCATGGTGGAAGGGCATGGCATCAAGCAGGCAGGTATGGCTCTGGATCCATAACTGCGAGCTCACATCTGACCCACAGTAGCAGGAGGCAGAGAGAACTAACCAGGAATGGCATGGACTTCTGAAACCTCAAAGCCTACCCCTAGTGACATGCCTCCTTCATCAAGACCACACCTCTTAATCCTTCCCAAACAGTTTCAATGGGAGACCTAGCATTCAAACATTTGAATCTATGGGGGCCATTCTCTTTTAAACCATCATGGTAGGCTCTAGAAACATAGAGCTTCTGTTCAAAGCATATGGGTTGTGTTGCTTTTAGGAGTTGGAAGGAAGAGCCTCCCTCATTCCTTCCAAGTAATATGGAAGGCAAGAGTTGTGATCTATTTAAGGACAGAGAGCTAGGCAGTGGACAAGGGCCTCTCGTGCATAGTTGAGTGTTTTTCTTTTAATGAATTCATTGAGTCTTGAACTCGGTCCATGTTTAATTCTCATCTGTAATGCCAGGCAGGGGAAGGGCAGTGTGGCCCGCACCATCCCGGCTTAGGATGCTTATGCCCCTCTTGGAGTGGTTTGTGTCCCTGCAGATGTCATTTTCTGGATTCGAAAGACTCTTACATTTTGGAATAATGAATTAAAAGTCTAAGATGTGCTTGTATGCATTTTTACGGAATTCTGTTAGTTCAAAAATCAAGTCCTGCTGTAGGGGTGAATGTGGCTTCTTTCTCTTTTTTGGGAAAGGCAGTGACCTAATGACCACTTACTTGGGGGAATGAAAGAGACACAGCTGTGCACAAGGCCAGGGCTTCCGTCTGAACCCGGTGCACCTTAGGGAAAATGCTTTCTTATTTATTACTGTTATTATTTCAGACAGGGTCTCACCATGTAGTCTTGACTGGTCTAGAGCTTACTATGTAGAGCAGGCTGGCCTTGAACTCAGAGATCATCCCACCTCTGCCTTCAAACGCTGGGATTAAAGGTGTGTGCCCACATACCCTTCCAAGATTTATTAGTTTTAAATGGTGTGTGTATGTGTGTGTGTTTCTAACTTCTCTACCTACCCAGTGTGTTACAGGGTGTGTGTAAAAGACTACTCCAGCGACTGTCTATGTTACTCCATTTGACCTTCTAGTCCCATGAGGGGGTGCCCCTCTTTCTAGTTTACAGAGAAAATCGAGAAGCAAAGACCACACAACTAGTACAATTTCATGCCTGAGTTTGAAATTAGGCTTCAAAACCTGTACCCTCTCTATTCACCACAGACAAGAAAGCTTTATAAATCTGTGTGTCTATGATTCTAGGATAACAGGAGACATGGGTTTCCTTCTAGAACTATACACAATCATTTAGGCCCAGTCTCTCATTTCTGGGTAGAATAGATAAGACAATAGAACAAAACCAATTAACATGGCATTTATTTTCTCTTCTGCAGTGTGTGTGTGTGTGTGTGTGTGTGTGTGTGTGTGTGTGTGTGTGTGTGTGCACTTTGTGAGAGGTAAACTCCCTTGGACACTGGAGATAAGAGTTTGATTCTCCATTACACAGATATCAGCAACATGTTTCTGTGAGATAGCCATGTGAGGTAAAAATACTCCTGACAGGGAAAGTTCTAGAAGCAAATTAGCTGCATACAAAATGAATAAGAAAATTTAATAGTGGGTTCCCTCCACCTGCCGGAAGCTCCAGGTTCTGTGTGGTGTTTGTGGGAGGTGGTTGTGAGGTAGTTTTGCTTCTCTGAGGGTCCCGATTCATTGCTGGGGCACTTTCAACCTCATTTAGAGAAAGCATTGGCATGGTGTCTGACATGCTGAGAGCTGAAAATCACTGTGTTTCAGGAACACGTTAGTCTTCATTTGCCCGTTTCTTTGAAGTGTTTCAGATGGCAAGGCATTTTTACGGCGTCCATATATTGCTAGGGCTGGGCAAAAGTCACGTCACACTCCGAAGCAAAGATGGGTGACAGAGAGGGAGTCTGTCGCCTTCTGTTCCCCGAGGAAATGGATTGTAGAGTGTGGACTTCCTAAGATAATGTGAGCCTGCCACTGAAGTGAGAAAAGAAGCAGTTGAGCAATAATCCGAATATGAAGGGGTAACCAAGAGGCACGGCTGTGTCCCTAATATTCTTAGTGTATCCTTGAACATGTTGGCACTATTTTTTTAAAAAATCAAATAATAGCAAAATTTACATCTTACCCACCTCATGATGATGCTATATGCATTGAGTTCACACACAGCAGACTCAAGATCACTGCCTGTTCCATCTCCAACTCATTCATCAAGAGCATACATTTTTCTTTTATATTCATTGTATGTGTATGAGTGTTGCCTGCATGTATGTATATATGCCATGTGCATGCAGTACCCTCGGAGCCCAGAAGGGAGTGTTGGAAACTTCTTCCTCACAGTAAGTCTAAATATATTTTTCTAGTTTCTAATCATTGGCTCTTAGGAAGACTTCAGACATTCTAGTCTTTAGATTAGACACCTACAGACAATGTAATCTTTTTTTTAAGTTGGGTCCCTGTATGCTGTGGTTTCTCTTCACAATGCCATTAGCGACTAGAGGAGGCTCCTAACAGTATCTCAGCCTTGTGTTGTATCTTCTTACTCAAGGCAGAGTTCCTTCTGTCCCTTGAACAGGGTGTTGCTGTGGGATGGTCTGTATGTCAAATGTGTTGCTCTGATTGGTCAATAAATAAAACACTGACTGGCCAGTGGCCAGGCAGGAAGTATTGGCAGGACTAACAGAGAGGAGAATTAAGAGAACAGGAAGGCGGAGGGAGACACTACCAGCCACCTCCATGAAAAGCAGCATGTGAAGATGCCAGTAAGCCACGAGCCATGTGGCAAGGTATAGATTTATAGAAATGGTTGATTTAAGATAGAAGAACTAGATAGCTAGAAGCCTGAGCCATTAGGCCAAAGTTTAAATAATATAAGTGTCTGTGTGTTTATTTTATAAGTGGGCTGTCAGACTGCTGGAGTTTGGAAGGACCCAGAGAGAAAACTCTCCAGCTACAGGGTGTTCCCTTTTTTTGCCTCTGGGACTTGAAATGTATTCCTTCTAGGTGAAACTCTCCTCCTCCTATGGCTCTCCCATCCATTCATTAACATCATTTAGCGTCAGTGTGCCCTGTCCCAGGGAAGTCATATGATCTCCACGTGACAGGTTGGGTCTCCCTGTGGTGAGTTTTCGAGCACCTTGTACCTTTTACTTCCCAGTGCTCTCTGATGCTGTTAGAACATCTCCATTTGAATGAATTTCTAAATTAAGATATATTTATTTAATAAAATTTTAATTTCTATTAAATTTTACCCATAATAAAAACTTTTAATTTTTATTTAAATTTTATTTAACACTACTTTTAATTTTTATTAATATTTATTTAATACTATTTTAATTTTTATTACATTTTAGTTATCTAGTTAATAGAAATTTTACTTTTATTATTAAACTTATTTCTTATTTAATAAAATAATTTTGTTAAATTGTATTTATTTAATAGAATTTTAATTTTTGTTAAAATGTATTGCTAAAATTACTTGATAAAAATTTTATTTCAAATGCAGATGTTGTAATAGCAGCACAGGATATCAAGGAGTTAAGCAGTACCAGGTACCCTTCACCCTGTAGTTTCAGGAGTGATCACGACCCACACTGCTGTTGTCTCTTCCACTCCCTCAGGTTATTTTGAAGCAAAGTCCTGAAACCACATCACCTTATCCAAAAACTCAGTGTGTATTTCTAAAAAAATAAAACCTTTTATTTCTCCCAGGACGGGACACACTGAGGCTAAATGACGTCAACAAAATGGATGGGAGAGCAGTAGGACGGTGTTACCTGAAGGAACGACCTAACAGTTAAAACACCCTACTTTTGTGTTTTAAGCAACTCAGTTCATCTATTTTGCTGGAATTCTGTTGGGGTTTAGCTAGACCAGTGTCTTAATCAGTCCAGGCCACTAGAAGAATATCACAAAGTCCGTGGCTTCACCAACAGGAAGTTATTTCTTACAGATCTAGAGGCTGAAAATTTGAATTTAGGGAAGGCAGTGTGACCAGGTTATGGGGAGGTTTGCCTCTTAGTTATACACACTGGGGAGAAAAGGGAGGGAGAGAGGGAGACAATTTATTCAAACACATATAACCGCTCCCTTTTTTGTAGATAGGGACTTATTATGTTGCCCTTGCTGGCCTATAACTCACTATATAGGCCAGATTGTCCCTGGAACTCAAAGAGATCCACCTGCCTCTGTCTCCTGAGTGTTAGAATCAAAGGCAGGAGCCACCACACCCCACTCTATTTTTTGTTTGTTTGTTTGTTTGAGACAGGTTTCCTCTGTGTAATGGCCCTGACTGTCCTTGAACTCACAGAGATCCACCTGCCTCTGCCTCCCAAGTGCTGTGATTAAAGGTGTGGGCCACCATGCCCAGCCTCACTCTAGTTTTAACCAAAACATTAATCCTGCCTTTAGGGCCCTACGTCATGACATAATGATGTAAGAATGGATCGAAGTTGGGCACAGATGAGGCTATGTCAAAGCCTGTCTTCAAGTGTCGGGGAAGTAGTGGCCACTGTGGGGCCACACGGAACAGAGCCTGACTGACATTAACTGGTTGTATTTTGTGGACCAGGTGGCCAACAGTTCAGCTTCTTTGTTTGTAAACTGAAAATTTAATGAAGATCGTATCAGACACAGCACTGGCACACACTACATCAGTGGTTCTCAACCTGCGGGTCACGACCATTGGAAAACACATATTTCCGATGGTCTTAGGAACCGAGACACGGCTCAATAGCAAAAATACAGTTGTGAAGTAGCAACAAAAATTAATTTATGGTTGGGGGTTGCTAAGACCATCCGAAATATGTGTTTTGCGATGGTTACGACCCATAGGTTGAGAACCGCTGCACTAGATGCTCAGTATTAGGGAACAGGTGATTATCTTCTACACTCAGGATTTCGTAGGGCTGGGTCCATAGTCTTTGCTGATGTGTCTGGAGATGTACCATGCTGCTGACGATTTGGAGAACATCTGTACTGCAGGCCGCCAATCCTCCCCTAGCGTAGTGTGCGGTCCCTGCCACAGCTGCCTCCCACTCCAGTCTCTACCTCTGTGTCTGGGGCGGGACTGGGACTCTCACCTCCTTTATTCCTGTCTGAGAATAGGCTCACCCTACTCCCTTTCAGTTAGCCTGAGTTCGCTCGCAGGACACGCTTTCCTCAGAGGCTGCATCTTCTTTCAAACACAAGGCAAAGCGTCTTTTTCCTCATCATTTTTTAATTTTATTTTTTTTAAAAGGAGGGAGGTGACATTCACTGGATGAGGGGAAACTGGCACATTTCCTGTGCTGCCTCCCAGGCAGCCGCACCATCAGGACCATCTCTAGACTGCATTAGGCATTCCTCAGCATTTCTCTTGGTTCATTTGAACTTCGGGCATCTCAGCAGATGCGGTCCTCCTTTTACATTGTGAGGGTGAGGACTGTAATTATGCTCTGCTACCCCTCAAAGATTGCCTTCGGCAGCTCTCTCTGCGTCCTCTGAATTTGTTCTTTGTCCAGCCTGAAACTCATTTAAAAACAGCCAGGCTCCCCATTCACAATCTCTTTATCTATTTGTGATTTCAATTCTCTCTTCCCACCTTTCCCAGCAGCGTAGCAACGATGCTTTGAGACAGGGCAGGCAGAAGCAAAACAGCAGCCGCAAGAACACATCTGTTCTGGCGGTCCCTTGGCATGACATCTTGGTCTCTAGAAGATGCAAGACAATGCTTATTCTGACCTGGGACAAACAAGGAGCAAATAATAAAATGTTATCTTCCCTTCTGTCCACAAGCTTCCGATTTTAAAAATGTCACTTCATTGTGGTTCTTTTCTGGTTTGTGAGCTGCAGCTATTTATTTACAAGCCACCCCAAATGGCAATTTATTCTTAACATTTTACAGAAGAGCACTGTGCCATCTTTATTTTAAAGCATTTTCAAGGTCAGCCATCGGCCCAATTATTTGGAAAGGTGATTGGTGAATTGAAATTATGAAATGATTATGACTTTGTCACTTTAAACATGGGCTTTAGAATCTAGAGACTTCCTCTTTTGCATTCAGACACTTGGGTAGCCGTCACCAAGGAGAGTGATGTCTTTGAGCTTTGGCATGGTCCTCAGGGTATCAGGACTAACAAAATACCATGTGTGAAAAGCTCTGAAGACAGTCCCTGACCAGAAGTCTGTATAGCTTCACACATCAATTCCCTTGAATGACTTCTGATTGGATTAAAGCAATTAATTAACTTGACAGGAAGTTAATTTTTACAGATTTATTTGTAAAATTGTGACAACGAAAGGTAAATTTGTTAATTGGGTTAGTATATATTTTACATATATGTTGTATGAATACACATGTATGTATTTGCTGATCATTTCCTAACAAAGCTCATTTTTTCAGTTATAATTTTTTTCAAGACAGGGTTTCTCTGGGTAGCCCTGACTGTCCTGAAACTTGCTCTACAGACCAGGCTGGGATCGGACTCAGAGATCCACCTGGCTCTGCCTTCTGAGTGCTGGAATTAAAGGCGTGCGCCACCACCGCTCAACTTTCTTTTTAAGATTTATTTTATTTTATGTGCTTGAGTGGTTTGCCTGCATGTATGTCTGTGTACCACATGCCTGAGGAAGTGGTGAGCTGCCATGTAGGTACTGGGAATTGAACCCAGGTCCTCTGCAAGAACAACAAATGCTCTTAACCACTGAGCCAACTTTCCAGCTTCCACTTAAACATTTTCTAAAAAAATTATTTATTATTTATTTACTTATTTTTAAAAGAAATGTGTCTTTTAAAAAAAGAGATTATTTATTTATTATGTATACAGTGTTCTGCATGCATGTATGCCTGCACACCAGAAGAGGGCACCAGATCTCATTACAGATGGTTGTGAGCCACCAGGTAGTTGCTGGGAATTGAACTCAGGACCTCTGCAAGAAACAGCCAGTGCTTTTAACAGCTGAGCCATCTCTGTAGTAGCCCCGCTTAAATTTTTTAGATTTAAATTATTATTTTATATGTATGAGTGTTTCTGCATGTATGTCTGTGCAGAGGACAGAAGAGGGCATCAGATCCCAGGGACTGGGATTAGAAATGGCTGTGAGCTGCCATTTAGGTTCTGGGAATCAACCTAGGTCCTCTGGAAGAACAGCCAGCACTCCTAACCACTGAGCCATCTCTGCAGCCTTTAGTGGTTATACTTTATAACATTCCTTCTGGACTATTCGCCTGAGAACTATTCAATCAGCATGTCCTTTGTTGTAACCAACTGTTGTGGTTTGAATGTAAAATGACCACTTGCTATTACCACATGACATCACCTCTGACCAGGGAACCCACTTCACAAAACCCTAAATAAAGCAGGAACCCTAAAGGAAGATGATTGCTAGCTGGCGTGTAGGCCAACTTATATTCAGGTAGCTCTCAGAGCCACCTGTCTATGGATGGTGCCACACACAGTGGGTGGGGTACCCTACTTCAGTTAACAACTGAAACTCTACCTCACTGACATGCCTACAGACCAATTTGACCTAGACGACTCCTCAATCGAGCAGGCTGTCCCCTCAGAACTGTAGGCTGTGTCAAATGAATAGTTACAGCTACCAACCAGGGTGGAAAATACGATGGGAGGTCTCTGGTAAGGACTTTGGGTTTCCTCCACTCATATGGACTTGGCTTAGCAGAGAGGGCTTTGAACAGAAGAGTTCCCTGTCCCGTGAACAGTTAAAGGATTCCCCTGGTTTCTTGGAGGAGCCAAAGATGGGCAGAGGTAGCCAGTCAGGTAGTTGCAGAAAAGCTGGCTAGAGACAATTGTGCTAGTGAGAAGTGGTCATGCTATTTGGGTGTCTTGCAAACAGCACCAACAAAGACTGCTCTGGGCAGTGGTCAGTGCTCACGAGGCAGTGTCTGTGAGATTCAAGCTCCAGGGCTAGGGATGAAGGAAGGTCACGGGAGACCAGGAGGTTTAGAATTCGAAGAGTCATAGGCACATAAGACATATTTAATTCACAGGGACAGCGGCCACTAAGCAGGTAGATGCAGTAGGCATCCAGGCACCCCCTGGCACACACAGGACACACATGCCGAGAGCACCCGGCTGCGCAGACAGAGACACTCATATCTGACCTCAAGGCCATGTTTCTGGAGAACCACAGGAAAGTATCGTTCTACCAGGAATAGTTATGAACAGATTACATCTCTCTTTACTTTTGGGCCCCCTAGATGTCTGGTGTCAGCCATTTTTCTCAGAGGCCCAGCAGTCACCATTGTTACCCATTTAGGAGGTCCATACCACCTGTATTATGTCTGAAAACAGCCTTACTGCTATGGTCTTCTATTCTCTCATTTTTGGTTGTGAACCCAGCCCCTAATGCTGAGCCATCCCTCCAGCTCTTGGCCTTCTCTTCTCTACAGGATCTTTCTTCACAAAAACCCAAGCACTTGACTGGTGTCTCCAACACCACCAAGTTCGTCTTGTTGAACAACACCACAAAGTTCCTTGAAGATGTCTTGTTGAAATGGGAGCTTCCAAAATCTCCTGATTCACAAACATGGCAAACTGTAAAAGAGTTAACCAACTGTCCAGGTTAGAAAAGCAAACACACAAACAAAGCAACCACCACCACCACAACAGAAACCAAAGGACAGTTATTGGTGAGGAGTCGTGAGAGACAGGTGGAGTGTTCCCTCCTGACCTGTCGCTGGATGATGGTTACAAGTAGGAAGAAAAGCAGCAGGTTGCAGAGGATTGTAGAGGCATGTGGAGGGAAACTGGGTATCTCATTTGTTCTGTTGCTGTCTACAGTGACCCTGACTTCATAACTTCCAAGGTCAAGCCTGGCACTGTGCCTGCCTTATACCGCAGGGACCAATTCCAAGGGAGTCCCTGTCTTCATGCGGTCTTGTGCCTATGCCCACAGGGGTCTTCCTAGATGTTCTGCAAGTCACCTCCTCACTTCAGAACCTTTGATGACACTCTAGTGCCAGCAGGTAAGACAACAGCCCATTGGTACCCACTGTTTCAGAGCTGTATGTGTCCTATCTCTGGAGTTTTCTTCCTTAATGTTGTCCTCTCTGAACAATGGTCCCCATACCTGTCCAGTGTCGTCCCCTCTTCCTGCCTTTTCCCTCTGGAGAGGGAAGAAGAGCCCAGATCTCTCTGCCTTGCCAACATCTGGTGTCCTAGATACCCCGAAAACATTTGTTGATGATGATGATGGGTGGGTTCTCTAAGTTCTTGTTATGATTAGATTTTGAATGAATTTCAGGTTTATTACAGCCATAAAACCAAAATTGCTCCCCACCTTGGAAAGCAGAGTTATGATTCAGATGAGTAACCCTCAGAGAAATCCTAAGTGGCTCCCTTCCTTTCCTGGCTTCCTGAGATTTTTGAGTAAATACATACCTAGTATCAGAAGCCTGCGAACACCATGCTTACTGCTCCATGCTTCCAGCAGGCCGCCAAACACTGAACATATATTTTCTTAAGTTCTCTCGTGGGTTCTGGTTTTCTCCTTTCCCCCCACTTAAAGGACACAGGATTTAATGCCCCCCCATCTCTCCCTGATTTTTAAGTATAAACACTGAGAAGAGGCTGGCAGCGGTGGATTTCTACACCCATCCAAGGCGTGTTATTAAAAGTTAATGTATTTCCCTCGCCAGGTTTGGGACTAATGTAGCAATAAATTGAATGAAGATGCCCAGACGGTCTATGTAATGAGAAATCAGCCAACACGGAACTAGAAGACTTCTGGGTTTTCTCGGGGGAAGGACGGGGACTCGGTAAGTCTTGATGTCAGTTTTTAATACACGAATCCAGGGGGGAATTGGGAATGCCACCTTCTGGGTCAAGTCACCCCAGGTTCTCGGCTTGCAGTCTCTCTCAGTTGCTGTGTCCTGGTTTGGGGGTCAGCACCCTCATGAGAAAGCTGAGACTCCTGGGTGCCCATGGAGGTTAGAGAGAAAGCAAACAGCTCCTGGGGCATGGGGGTGTGTGGTGTGTGTGAAATGGAGTCCTCAGGGATGGTTAGAATGCTCGCTGTCATTTGCTGTTTTGTTTTTTATCTGCTGTCTCATGACCTTTCCAGGGGTCAATAGTTACCTGAATCAGAGTTTCAAGGGCCAACTAACAGGTTCCTGCTGAATTGGTGAAAATGAATAAAAAATACTTGGTATCTTTTTCTTCATCTTTCCATCTGTTCCTCTATCCACTGTCTTCCCGTCGAGCTCCAGCTTTTAGAGCAAAGGGACACACTGGAAACAATAAATCGATCCTAATGACAGTGTCACAGGACATCAAAGGATGGGATAAAATTCTGTTATAGGAGACTTCAAATGACTGCCTCCAAGTTCTTCTAGTGCTGATGAAAAGGAAAATGGACTTCCTCCCATGATGCCTTGCCAAATGACAGATTGAACGAGAATGGCCGTGAATGCGTTTTGAACACACTGGGACCTGGAGCAGATCAGGTGTCCCGATGTTCTGCTGGGTTGGTGGATTGTCTGCGTCAGCAGCTTACGGGCACCCTGCGTTCTCAGCAGGGCTGAGAAGTGAGAGGTCCACTTGTAGGACGTTTGCAAGTGAGGTTCCGTTGAATCTGCAGAGGGACAGGTATCGAGGTCACGCTGCTGACCAGCTGAGCAACTAACTGCTGCCTGAGGTCCAAAGAGCCCGGGGTTCACAGGATGGGCTCAGGCAGGCAAGGAGCTGAGCAATAAGAAGGGCCGGTTTGGGGCTGATTAAAAGGAAGTCAGGGGCCCGGTGGCCCACACCTTTAATCTCAGGAAGCAAGTAGATCTCTGAGTTTGAGGCCAGCCTGGTCTACAGAGTGAGTTCCAGGACAGCGAGGGCTACACAGAAAAACCCTGTCTCAAAAAACCAAAATCAGGGTTGGGGATTTAGCTCAGTGGTAGAACATTTGCCTAGCAAGCTCAAGGCCCTGGGTTCGGTCCTCAGCTCTGGAAAAGAAAAAGCAAAAACAAAAACAAACCAAAATCAATCAATCAATCAATCAATCAATCAATCAGAGGGCCATAGGTGATTTACATGTATGCAGTATGCAGATTAAGCAGTTAATTAGGACAGTTGTTGGCTAGCAGATGAATGATCTAAGATGAACTGGGAGCCAGCGTGGAGAGACCAGCTTCCACTCCATCACTGCATGGGCTTGCATCCCATTCTGAAGCTGCTTTCTGACTTTGCAAATGTGCTTCGGTGCTGGGGGGGGGGGGCGCTTGACCTTCTGATTGGCAAAATGGAAATCCCAGGCCCAGCCTCTCAGGGTGCCTGTGAAGATTAGAGGCAGCGTGGGTGGAGCTGTAGGTCAACAGGCAGGCGTGATCGTGATCGTTGTCACTCAAAAAAAAAAAAAAAAAAAAAAAAAAAAGCTGACTCAGCTGTCAATTCGGGAGCCGGCTCATGCTCCTCAGATGCCAGCGCAGCCGACAGTTGTCACCTGGAGAGCCCGTTAAAGGGCTGGATCTAGTTTCCTGGGTTGGCGCGTAGGGGAGCTGAGGCCATGCGGCGCTGACGGACTACCAGCTCAACTTGCTGGACAAGTTGAGTAGCAAGGAGCTACACAGTTAAAACAACCAGACTATGGTGACATTAAACACCTGAGGGATGGCGAAATGACAGAGTGATCACGCTAAGCTTCCAGCCAGCTGTAGCTGCTGAGATCGTGTTCCAGCCTCCAGGCTGGTGTTGCCTCCTTCACATCTGTGGGCGGTCCTAACGGGGGTCCTCACATCTGTGGGCGGGCCTAACATCTGTGAGCGGTCCTAACGGGAGTCCTTCACATCTGTGAGCGGTCCTAACGGGAGTCCTTCACATCTGTGGGCAGTCCTAACGGGGGTCCTCATATCTGTGGGCAGTCCTAACAGGGGTCCTCACACTTGTGGGCGATCCTAACGGGGGTCCTCACATCTGTGGGCAGGCCTAACATCTGTGAGCGGTCCTAACGGGAGTCCTTCACATCTGTGGGCGATCCTAACGGGGGTCCTCACATCTGTGGGCGGGCCTAACATCTGTGAGCGGTCCTAACGGGAGTCCTTCACATATGTGAGCAGTTCTAACGGGAGTCCTTCACATCTGTGAGCGGTCCTAACGGGGGTCCTCACATCTGTGAGCGGTCCTAACGGGGGTCCTTCACATCTGTGGGCAGTCCTAACGGGAGTCCTTCACATCTGTGAGCGGTCCTAACGGGGGTCCTCACATCTGTGAGCGGTCCTAACGGGGGTCCTTCACATCTGTGGGCAGTCCTAACGGGAGTCCTTCACATCTGTGAGCGGTCCTAACGGGGGTCCTCACATCTGTGAGCGGTCCTAATGGGGGTCCTCACATCTGTGGGCGATCCTAATGGGGATCGTTCACATCTGTGGGCAGTCCCTAAAGCCAGCTTCTCAAGGAGGCGAGCTCTTTAGACAGAGCAACTGTGGAGATGTGTCGCTTTAAATTGTGCAGGATGGAGGAGACCCTCCCAGGCGGGCACCAGGGGCTGCTGTCACATTTTAGTTACCAGGGGTGTGGCCAGTTAGTGTGTGGACCTGTGGGGCTTCAGTTATCAGGGACTGAAGGGGTTAAGAGACAGTACCCCCTGAAAGCAGCTCAGAAAGGCCATTGTGGAGAAGCCCAGCCAGAAAGGTGGCCCTCCCTAGTGTTCCCTAAGGAGAGCAGATAGTCCAAAGACGTACAGCATGTTCTCTGTGGGCCCAGGAAGCGCGTCTTCAAGTTTTATGAGAACATTCCGGTACTTCCACGGATATTAAAAATTTACTGCCCATGCCTCGCTCAGCTCAGTGTATTCTTTTAGAAATGGATACCACCTCATCCTTCCTGGGCATCAGCCTGTCCAGAGCCCTGGCAGCCAATGCCCTTCCTCCTTGCCCTGAGCTTGTCTCTGGCTCCTGAGGTGGATGCTCATCTGATACTTTGGTCACACGACTTCACTTGTGGCAGGACACTAGGAAGTTCTTTTCAAAGGTCAACCGTGGGGTCAGTTCTTGGTCCTTCTCGGTGTCCTAATGAAGTTGCCAGTCTGTGGCTGTAATTTCTACTAGTCACAGCGTGACTGGGCGAAGATAATGGCCTTCACATAAATAAGATCGGGTGAGACAAGAAGGGAGGAGGTCCACTGCTTTCCCACCTGTCTGTCTGCCCTTCCTTCATGCTCCCTCACAGCCCACAAGCTTCAAGACTCCTTCAAGCTCATAGCTCTCTTGAGGCTTCTAAGTCTTTCTCTAAATATTGAACAGATGCAGCCTCTGGTGCTATTGAAACTATACTACCATTTTTTTAAAAAATTGTGTGTTGTGTTGTGTTTGTGTGTGTGTGTGTGTGTGTGTTCGTTCGCGCACACGTGCGCATATGGAGGTCAGGGGCACATCAGTGTCTTTCTCCGTCGCTCTCACCCTTCTTTTCTTTTGAGACAAGACCTCTCACTGAACCTTAGGTTTGCCCATTTGTCTAGGCTCGCTGTCCTAGCTTCAGGGATCTTTCAGTTTTCTTACATGGTGGAAGGTTAAAAGTCAAGAAAGTTGGCTGACTTCATCAACAGGTCATTGTTTAATGGTATTAATCCAGTGATAATGCAAACATCCCCCAGAGGGCCCACCTTCCAACACTACTACAGAGGGATTAAGTTCCCCAACATTTGAATTTAGAGGAACACCATTCTGAAAGCCTCCACATAGGTCCCCATCTCAAATACTCCCAAAATATATCCCAAATACTTTTCAGAGCCGATCTGTTCCCAAAATAAGAGGCATTCACTTTGAATTGAGTAGCAAGGACCTACACAGTTAAAACAACTAGACTATGGTGACATTAAACACATGAGTGATGGTTAAATGTAGCAGCTGAGCTCATGTTCCAGCCTCCAGTCCAGTGTTGCCTCCTTCACATCTGTGGGCGGTCCTAACAGGGGTCCTTCACATCTGTGGGCAGTCCACACTTCAATCCTAAAATCAATGGCAGGCAGCACCATGCTGTTACTAGTGATGTTGGGTGGGGTCAGAGCTGGGTCCTGACAGGTCTAATGATGTCATGGATTCCAGAATGACGGTCTCCAACATATATGCCCTGGCTACGACAGGGTAGATGAGGTCACAGCTGTGGCTAAGAGTGTGAAGAAGGTCCTCCTCACTTGTCACTGGCCTGGATTCAGGCTACTGTCCTACAGCATAAATTATCACTTTAATAACCAAAGGGACATTGAGATGGTAATGAGAATATTGTGGCTTTCTAAATGAAAAGCCATGATGTAATACATTTCCCCTTGAGAACGTTAATTCGAAAATCAAGTCCTAGTTAATCTAAATGGAGTTAAGTACAAGGAGCAATGAAAAATCAGTAGCAAAGACTGCTTTTCTATGGATGTGAACATCTACATAGCCCATAATTTATTTCCTAGGAAACCAGGGATGGTTGGCAAGAGATCTGGTGCAAATGAATACTTTCTAGTGATTATAAAATGCACCCAAATAGAAAGAGATAAGAGTATTTAAGTAGGAATGTTGATAATAGGCAAGATTATCCCAGGGGGGGCAGACTAGAATTGGGTTTCAAGATGATCTGAGAACTGGGGACAATGTGGGGACCTTTCAAAGGCCCTGACATCTGCCCCTGCTGATAACTCTCTGTCCTTCACGTTCACTCTGTGCCACTGGCTTGGTAACAGACTCAGTTTCCCTACCTATCATCCTCTACTTCAAAGCCTTGGTCTCAGTGTTATAATGTGTAGCCATTTCCTACATAATCGCGCATGCGCTGTCCAGTAGTCAGGCAAAATGCTTCGTCACCCCAGGGCCTTGTGTCCTACGTAATCCGAGCAACCATAATCTATGCATATGTGTTATGTGTGTGGGTGAACTATAAAAGCAGATTCCACCCGTTCCCTGCTCCCTCTCCAACACTATTCATTTCCAGTAGGCTGCCTATTTACGTTCTTATACTTTCCCCTCCCTTATAGTGGGTTCCATCGCACCTCGTGTTCTCTCGTCCTGTCAATAGTACCGCAAATAAATAACACTCAGAGGATAGGGATTCTGTGATGCAGTATGACCTCATAGATAGGTACTCTGCAGCATCTCCACATAATGTATTTCCCCCACTGCCACGCTGACTCTGAGGTGATGCTACATTCTGCATGGCTTCCTGTATCCTGAAAACACACCAGCCACACAATACATGAACACATTCAGATGCCCAAGAAGTGATGCATGCGAGGCACCTTAGGAAGGGCTTGAGCCTTCCTTCGGGCTGTGTGTTATATCCTAGGGATATGGTTCCACCCGCCTTTTCAGCTTCTATACCCAGAAATGAGTTTCAAAATTTTGAGTCAAAATTACAAAACTCACTTCAGAATATTTTGGCAAACACATCTAGGGTGTAGATCACCTCTATTAAGTAAAAAACAAAAAAAATGATGAATCTCACTCATGTGCTTTGATCATGAGACATACTATGGTGGCCCCTGTGGGATGTTGAGGTGAAAACAGACATCCATCATCTGTAAGCTCTGTCTGCATCAGGCTCATGGAAGACAGTGAAGTAAAAAGACTTTTTCTCTCTTCAGAGCCCTTCAGCTTTGTTCCCACAGCCTTGGGACTTTCACCTCTTTGGGGAAACACAGACTATAAAATTACATTTCCTGCCACTTGGGGTCAGTGTTGTGTTCCTGATTACTGCTGGCAATCTAGGTTTTGTTTTCTGTTTTTTTTTTTTTTTTTTTTTTTTTTTTTTTTTTTTAAGACTGTAAAAATGTTAATTCAGGATTGGGTAGAAATACCTGTATTGTGATAACAATGAGGATCTTGAGTGAATCTGGTGATTTTTCTCCCCAGTTGCCAGCTGCAAAATCACTTGGTAGCAGACTTGTTGGCCAATCCATTATCACTCCCTTGAACACCTTCTGGACAGCTTAGTACGCACTCAACAGGGACTGAGGTTTCGCTCACTGTAAAGGAGATGGACAGTGTTACCCCCAGTGATTTCTCCTCATCATGAGCAGCAGAAGTCACTGAAATTTGGTTATAACTAATTCTTTAATGCAGAAGAGGATAAAAAGAGGGGTTGCTATCCTTGGCAGCACATCAGAGTCTCCTGGGGAGACCCAGTGAAATCTTGCCATTTGGGTCTTAGCAAGAGAAGAGAGGAGAGCAGGGACCTCAAGGTGTGAGCACTTTTTACACTTTTTTATCTTTGAGTTGAGTCGGCTTGAGAAGCCCTGGTGTCAAACACTCAACCTGCCAGAGTCTATAATACAGAATGATTCTAGAAGAATTGTAGGCTGAAGTGAGCCGGTCATCAGAAGAGTTGTGCTCTAGTTCCTTCTCCTCTGGCCACATTAGTGTGACTTTGAACAAGGTACGTCCCTATTTAGGGTTCCTTCCCTGTTAATGCTATAAAGGCCAAAGGTCATGGGATATAACACTTAATTAACATTGGATATTTATTATTACATTTGCCTCTGTGACCACAGTATTAAGTTTCATTGTATTTATGAGGCTTGAGCACCATCGTCTTCAAGTTTTTTGTTTGTTTGTTTTTGTTTTTGGATTTATCTTACATGTTTGAGCATTTGCTTGCTTGCTTGCGTGCGTGCGTGCGTGCGTGCGTGCGTGCGTGTGTGTGTGTGTGTGTGTGTGTGTGTGTGTGTATTTTATGTGTTATGTGTGTACAGTACCAGTGGAGGCCAGAAGAGGGTGCTGAATCCCTTGAAACTGGAGTTAGACAGTTGTGAGTCACCATGTGGGTACTGGGAATTGTACCTGGGTCTTCTGCAAAAGCAGCCAATGTTCTTCACCACTGAGCCATCTCTCCAGACCAGCATTCTTTTCTTTTTTCTTTCTGGGTTTGACACCTGCTGCTAACTACTGCTGTTAACTCCATGCTGAAGTCAAGCCAGACAGTTTGAAAAGGACATCATCCTTCAGGCATTTGAATACTGGTTCCCCAATTGGCAATACTGTTTGGGGAGGCTTAGGAGGCGTGGCCTTGTTGGAGGAAAGATGTCATTGGAGGTGGTGGGCTGTGAAAGTTTAAAGAGTCATGGCATTTTGAGTTTGCTCTCTTTGCTTTATGCTTGTGGTTCAAGGTGTGAGCCCTTGGCTCTCTGCTCCCACCCCCATGCCTTCCCTCCACCATCACAGACCTAACCCTCTGGAAATGGATGCCCAAATAAACTCCTTCTATAATTTGCCTTGGTCATAGTGTTTTATCACAACAATAGAGAATTAGCTAATTTACCATGGCAGCAGAATTACCTAGAAGGGTGGAGGGTAGAATCTGCATTTAAACAATGAACCACGACATCTTCTGTCTTGGCATGGGTTGAGTGCATGTTCCTCATCTTGCTATTAAATGCATCCCAGACCCTGGGCATTGTATATAAGATCAACAGAGCAGTTTCTGAAGTGTGGGGAGAAGGTGGCCCTGTAAGGGACTAACCCTTACGTATAGTTAAACCCTCGACATAATGGCTGATCCATTACAGTAAAGCTTTCTGATAATCAAGACCCTATTCCTGAAAAACACAGGCTGGGGTGGGAAGGAACCAAAGTACACTTTTATACTACTAAAAATGCAAACAGGAAGCCTAGACTTCCTTCCGCCTTGGCTGAAGATAATAAGGCCCTCCTTCCCCTCCTGTGGAGGGTGAGTGGCATTTCTCTCTCTTCCCATGTTGAAGGGCTGTCACTCCTTGGAGTGTGAATGTTCACTACAATGACTTGGTGCTCATGAAGCAGGCTGCTGAATCTGGAGCCAGGACCCCTGCACTCTCCTGGTGGTGAAGTGTTGATGATGTAAGTGCTCATCTTTCACTGTGAGCCCAGCGTCACACACTGAAATAAAAGATGCAAATCATATCTGGAGTCTCCTCAGACCTAAAGCATTGAGAAGTCAATGAAGAATCCCTTATGCCATGAAGAGAGATGATCCCCAGTGAAATGGGAGATACCTGAAGGCCAGGGTATTGTGTCTAGAGTCAATGGTGCTAGATTGGCCAGGTGGCTCAGTGGGTAAGAGCTCATACTACTGTTGCAGAGGACCCGAGTTCAGGTCTTAGCACCCATGCTGGCTGCCTTGTCACTCCAATTTCATGGGATCTGACACCCTCTTCTGGCTTCCACAGGCACCTGCACACACACACACACACACACACACACACACACACACACACACACCACACACACACACACACACACACAACACAAACACACACACACACACATACCACACACACACACACACACACATACACACACACACACACACACACACACACACACACACACACACACACGAGGAAAAAGAGGAGTCCCCTGGAAGGACCTGTAAAGCAGGTCTTTTTTAAAAGGCTTCAGAAAATATTGATGAACATTTCTGAACCCAAGTTCCTCCCGGTGATTTGGATGCCCATAGAGTCACCTCTGGCAGTTTTCAAGGTCACATAGCTGGCCATCTGGGTCTTTGTTTCTTAAATGCTACAAGTTTCTAAGAGGGTCTGAGGCTGCTTAGAGTTAAACACACCCTCTGTGTGTCCAGCTTATTTCTTGGCAGTTTCACTCTGAAGCAAAGCAGGCTGAATCAGGAGCCATGGAATAACTTCTTTTGTCTTTGCAGCTGAAGGTTTGAGGCACCAAGAGGCAGCCCTGCTTTGTATCCTAGGATCTGATATCATTGTCTATGATGAGCCCCTGGCTTCAGCTTCCCCTTAGTGTCTCTTTGTGCTTCTGGAACACCCCTCCCCTGCCCCCAACTTCCCTACTCAGTCTTGGCTTAGTCAGTGGTTCTCAACCTTCCCGACGTTGCGACCCTTTAATACAGTTCCTCATGTTGTGGTGATTCCCAAACATAAACTTATTTTCATTGCTACTTCATAACTGTAATTTTCTTACTGTTATGAACCATAATGTAAATATCTGGTATGCAGGTCTTAGGCAACCCCTGTTGTGGCAGGGTTCTGTGTTGTTGTTCCCTTTGGGGGAGGGGGCCAAGTAGGCACAGAGTCAACAACACAGACTCTGGGAGAATGTTGAAACAACAAACTCAGTTTATTCAGGAAGAGGCAAGCCTTATATACCCTCCACCTCACCCCAGGGGAAGTTTTGATGAATATGCATCTGCTGGTGTGACATGACTGCCTTTCATTGGTCCAGGTCATCTCCAGGTCATGTCTCAGCTGGTGTTGCTAAGGCCCTTAGGCAGACCCAGGTTGGCTCTCAGAAAGTATCTTGTTACTGGTTTGGGCCGGCTGGTCCTAAAGCCTGTTCGGGATGAGTCATCCCACATCCTGTGAAAGGATCATTGGACTACCCCACAAGGGTCTAACCCTTGTTAATAACCACTGGCTTAGGGGCCTGTGGTGGGTAAGTCAGTGACTTCCATGGGAATAATGGGATGCAGAGGGAGGAGAAACAGTGTTCATCCTCTTCTTGGGGCTATTCTTGGTTATGGGGGTCCCAACATAACAGGCCTGGAAGGTTCCCTAGCCTCGCCTTCCCTGTGCCCACCAGAACTCTAGGTCCATTCATGCTGTTCCTTCACAGACCCCAAACTACCCCAAGAAAATGTTCAGGAGAGCTGCAGGGTGGGTTTTCATACCCAGATGTTCTTAACCCACATAGTTATAAGCAGGAGCCATCTGAATGGAACACAGCTGCCATCTGGTTTTCTTCCTCTTTAGGATATGGAAGAAAAGAGCAAAAAGACATTCTTACATTCAGAGGCTTATAGAACCCTGAAAAGGTTCTGACCTCAGGGGCAAAGAAAAATTCCATCACCATGCCTTATAAAATCCCTCTTCCTGGTGAGGGCAGGCCAAAGTCATTATTCTCTGTCTTCTCAGAAGTACCTGAAAATGGAAAAGGTTCTTCCTGCCCAACTTGTCCTGTTAATCAAGAGAACAAGGTCACCTCAAAGCCACACCTAGATAGTCTGAATACTCAACTTCTAGATCTCCTGCCTGGCCAGATTTCTGGGCTTCTGGGGAGTCGTCCTGACAGACAAGGCTATGCTCCAAGCCCCAGCCTTAGCAGCTGCCCTGAGTCCACCAGGGTCCCCACAAGAGGGACAAGGGAAGTTGACCATGAGGTTCCATCCCACCGGAAAACAGACATGTGGTTTTTCAGTCTCTCTTCCCCAACTCCTTTCTGGGTGTATGTGTGGGGGGAGCAGAGAATCACCTGGGAATGCTTTTTCCATTAAACCACACTTTTTCTAATTTGGTCTGATTTGGACTGCTGAGTCTGCAGAGAGTCTTATGAGGTACAAAAACTTTTCAGTCAGAGCTTCTGTGACACCCTCAGGTGGGTCTTGAAGACAAGCAGGCCACAGGAGGATGTTCGTGGTGAGCATTTAGAATAGCATCTGTTGCTACCGAGATGGGATGGTAATGAGTTAGGGGATGTAATGATCCAGGATTTGGTAGGAAATGAGATAATGTTGAGATGTGAGGATACTGTTGGTGCCATGGTCATAGAAGATGAGGGCCTGGATAATGAGCCACATGCGTAAATAAGACTGTGTAATAATAGATTGTTTAAGGAAACGACCTCCACAGTAGAGAGCTTTGAGGTACAGGATGTGGAGGTGACCTGGGGATGCCTAGGATATACCCTAATGAAGCATGATCCTAATTAGTCTTAACAATAAAAACCCCAAGTCAGATACCCAGGGTTTTTACTGAAATCTGAAGATCAGAGAAGCAGATCAGCAGCCACTAGACTTCCTACCTCCATGAAATCTCAGACCAAATAGGGCATCTGATGATTAGGAAATCTAGTAGGGAAAATGGTTAAGAATATTTCTGAATTCTGCAATTAAGTGAAGAAAGAGGCACACGTAGTGTAGAGCAACCTGTGGTCTCAAGCCTCCCTTTTCCGGCGCTGGTTTGGGTTTTGATGATGTAGTCAAAGTTTTTGGTGATAGCTAATGTCTTCTTTAATTCACTGCTGCTGTGCGATTGGTGACAGGAAAGCCAGTTCTGATTACGGCCACACTTTCTCTCATTGTCTTGACTGCAGTTTCTGAGATCACGAGCAAGACCTCATTAGCTGGTGTTGAGAAGGTTATTCACAATATCCACTAATCAGCCTCAGCACCCGTTCTGTTCCTTTAATCTCCCTGGAGAATCTCATCTGACACACTGGAATATCAGCTATGCAGAAAACCACCTTTAAACACATGGGAAAATGTATTTAATTCTAGGAAAACAACCTGATTTAGTCTCTCTCCTTTGCATAATAGTTCAAATGCAGTCGGCATTGCTTATTGTCACTCATGAGAGAAGATGTATTTATGTGCTCACCTAGCCTTCAAATCAACCCCCCTCCCCACACTATTCCAGAGCCTTTGGGTTGCCATAGAAACCGCATGGCCTCTAGCTGAGATTCCTCCGAGACTTAATTGCATTTGGAATTTCATAAACTCTCTATTAACCTTTGCCTGGCAGGGATGGGTGTGAGGCAAAACGAGTTAGATTAATAGCTTAAAGTGATGCGTGTACCCTGGTCCCGTGTGCCTAATGCTCTCTTTCAGTCAATTAAGCATGCGTGTGACTGGTCATTAGAGTGTTACTGTTGATGTGTTTCCTTCTCCTTGGGAATGCAGCCAGATGCAAAGACACGAAGCTAAAAGATGTGTCGTTTTCAAGGAGGATTTGGAAGGGAGGTCTGTCTGTCTCTCTACCTTACATGTTTTGAATGCATCAGTATGTTTGGATGATTCATCTCGACTGGGTTCAAATCACCTAGGGGACACACAGCTGGGCGTGCCTGTGAGGGAGTTACCAGAGAGGGTTTAACTGAGAAGAGAAGACCAACCCTGACCATAGGCACCAACCAAGCCTTGCATCCTCCGCAAGAGCACTACACATCTTAACCCCTGAGCCATCGCCCCAGCCCTGGCCATTCCCTTTTCAATAGCCTTATTTTCATCTGTTAGTCTTCTTCCCTTTATCTATTTTGTGTCTGAGCCTCTTTATCCTTTGGAATTCTCTGGTTGCTTTTTCCTTTTCAACCTCTCATTTCTCTTCCTCTCCATACTTTCTCTCCCCCACCCCATTCCTCATCTCATCCATTTAACACTGCTCGCTCACCTATCGGCTCACACTTTAATAAGACTGGAAGGCAATAGCAAGAAAAGCTACAGAAACTGCACAAGTGCGTGGAGATTGAACAATACACCCCTGAATGACCAGTGGGCCACCGCAGAAATCATGGAGGAAAATAAAAGTTCTTAGAATTAATGACGAGGATACTTATTATTATTATTATTATTTATTTATTTTACAATACTATTCAGTTCTACATAATAGCCACAGATTCCCTTGTTCTCTCCCTTCCTGCCCCCCTCCCCTTGCCCCCAGCTCACTCCCCATTCCTACCTCCTCCAGATCAAGGTCTCCCCCGAGGACTGGGATCAACCTGGTAGACTCAGTCCAGGCAGGTCCAGTCCCCTCCTCCTAGATTGAGCCAAGCGTCCCTGCATAAGTCCCAGGTTTCAAACAGCTAACTCATGCAACGAGCCCAGGACCTGGTACCACTGCCTAGATGCCTCCCAAACAGATCAAGCCAATCGACTGTCTCACCTATTCAGAGGGCCTGATCCAGTTGGGGGCCCCTCAGCCTTTGGTTCATAGTTCATGTGTTTCCTTCCATTCATTTGGTTATTTGTCCTTGTGCTTTATCCAACCTTGGTTTCAACAATTCTCGCTCATATAGACCCTCCTCTTTCTCACTAATTAGACTCCCAGCGCTCCACCAGGGGCATAGCCATGGATGTCTGCATCCAGATTCCTCAGTCCTTGGATGGGGTTTATGGCACAACTATTAGGGTGTTTGGCCATCCCATCACCAGAGTAGGTCAGTCCTGGCTGTCTCTCCACCATTGCCAGCAGTCTTTTGTGGGGGTATCTTTGTGGATTTCTGTGGGCCTCTTTAGCTCTTTGTTTCTTCCTTTTCTCATGTGGTCTTCATTTACCATGGTCTCCTATTCCCTGTTCTCCCTCTCTTTTCTTGATCCAGCTAGGATCTCCTGCTCTCTTTCCCTCGACCCTCACCCTTCATTGCTCCCACTCATGTCCAGGCTGTTCATGTAGATCTCATCCATTTCTCCGCGTCTTTCTTGGGGTCCCATTTTCCAGGTAGCCTCACTGGTGATGTGAGTAGCAGTCCAGTCATCCTTGTTCCACATCTAGCATCTTCCTATGAGTGAGTACCTACCATATTTGTCTTTCTGAGTCTGGGTTACCTCACTCAGGATGATTTTTTTCTAGATCCATCCATTTGCCTGCAAACCTCATGATGTCATTGTTTTTCTCTGCTGCGTGGTATTCCGTTGTGTATATGTGCCACAATTTATTTATCCATTCTTCAGTTGAAGGGCATCTAGGTTGTTTCCAGGTTTTGGCTATTACAAACAATGCTGATATGAACATAGCTGAGCAAGTGCTCTTGTGGTATGATTGAGCATTTCTTGGGTATATGCCCAGGAGTGGTATAGCTGGATCTTGGGGGAGATTGATTCCCAATTTTCTAAGAAAGCACCATATTGATTTCCAAAGTGGTTGTACAAGCTTGCATTCCCACCAGCAGTGGAGGAGAGTTCCCCTAGTTCCACATCCTCTCCAGCATAAAGTGTCTTCAGTGTTTTTGATCTTAGCCATTCTGACAGGCGTAAGGTGGTATCTCAGAGTTGTTTTGATTTGCATTTCCCTGATGATTAGGGATGTTGAGCAATTCCTTAAATGTCTTTCAGCCATTTGAGTTTCCTCTGTTGAGAATTCTCTGTTTAGTTCTAAAGCCCATTTCTCAACTGGACTGTTGGTTGTTTTGATGTCTAATTTCTTGAGTTCCTTATATATTCTGGATATCAGTCCTCTGTCACATGTGGGGTTGGTGAAGATCTTTTCCCATTCTGTAGGATGTCGCTTTGCCTTGTTGACCGTATCCTTTGCTCTACAAAAGCTTCCCAGTTTCAAGAGGTCCCATTGATTGATTGTTTGTCTCAGTGTCTGTGCTACTGGTGTTATATTTAGGAAGTGATCTCCTATGCCAACGCATTCAAGACTACTTCCTACTTCCTCTTCTAGCAGGTTCAGAGTAGCTGGATTTATGTTGAGGTCCTTGATCCACTTGGACTTAAGTTTTGTGCACGGTGACAGATATGGATCTATTTGCAGCCTTCTACACGTTGCTATCCAGTTATGCCAGCACCATTTGTTGAAATGCTTTCTTTTTTCCATTGTACACTTTTGGCTTCTTTGTCAAAAATTATATGTTCATAGGTGTGTGGGTTAATGTCAGGGTCTTCAATTCGATTCCATTGGTCCACATGTCGGTTTTTATGCCAATACCAAGCTGTTTTTATTACTGTAGCTCTATATATAGTAGAGCTTGAAGTCAGTGATTTTGATGCCTCCAGAGGTTGTTTTATTGTACAGGATTCTTTTGGCTATCCTGGGTTTTTTGTTTTTCCATATGAAGTTGAGTATTATTCTTTCCAGGTCTGTAAAGAATTGTGTTGGTATTTTGATGGGGATTGCATTGAATCTGCAGATTGCTTTTGGTAAGATTGCCATTTTTACTATGTTAACCCTGCCTATCCATGAGCATGGGAGATCATTCCATTTTCTGACATCTTCTTCAATTTCTTTTTCCAGGGACTTAAAGTTCTTGTCATGTAGGTCCTTCACTTGCTTGGTTAGTGTTACCCCAAGGTATTTTATGTCATTTGTGGCTATTGTAAAGAGTGATGTATCTCTAATTGCCTTCTCAGCTTCTTTGTCCATTGTATATAGGAGGGCTACTGATTTTTTTGAGTTGACCTTGTATCCTGCTATGTTGCTGAAGGTGTTTATAAGCTTTATCAGTTCCTGGGTGGAATCTTTGGGGTCACTCAAGTATACTATCATGTCATCTGCAAATAGGGAAAGCTTGACTTCTTCCTTTCCAATTTGGGGGATACTTATTATTAACTATGAAAGTTCGGCCTTAGCTTAGGCTTGTTCCTAACTAGTTCTGATAACTTACAACATATCTTTTAATCTGTGTTCTTTTATATGACTCAGTTACCTTCACTCTGTAATGCCCATCCTGCTTCCTCTGCATCTGGCTGGTGACTCTGCCTTTCTTCTTCCCAGAGTTCTCTCTGTCTTGCCTAACCTCTTCCTGCCGAACTATTGGCCATTCAGCTCGTTATTAAACCAATCAGAAGATGCCTGAGCAAAGACACATCATCACAATGTAAACAAATATTCCACAACAATGTAACCTTGACTTGTAGCCTTCCCATGTAGAACAGGCTGACCTTGAAGTCATAGAGATCTGCCTACCTTGCTTGGTCTTTGTGGTGCCACCCTGTTTCATGCTCCTATAACTAGAGTAAAATCTGGAAATCACTGTTAATCTTCTTCATTTTTTTTTATCAGGTCTTCTTGTTGGAGTGACACCTAATTGATTAACTACATGAAAACCCTAACTTACTAGGGAAGCAGTTATCAATTCTAAAGCTTCCAAGAGACACAGTGAAACCTGAAGAACTGCCAAGACTCAATGTTCTGTCCTGTTCTTGGATCATTTCCTCCTGTCTACCTCAAAAGCCAAGTGAAAGCCATTATCATCGTCCATTTCTGCTCCCTCAAACATTTCTTGACCTCTGGGTACATGGAGGGAAACACAGTAATATTTTATAGGACTGTACATATATACTGTATAATTCCACTTATACAAAGCTATAGAATAAACAAAACTAATATCTGCTAGAAATGATCAAAAAATAATTTCACACTTTAGTTGTGGAGATAATTGTACCAAACCAGATGGTATTCCCTCAAATGCATTGGAAATTCAGAATATAAGCATACTAGGAAACAAGGCTATCAAAGTTGCAACTGGATAAGAGGCTGTATACACTAAGCGGATCACCCTTAATTCCATAGGACTGGTGTTCTTCCTTATGGGAAAAGGAGAGAAGATACAGGGCAGGAACCATGAGAAGACCATGCAGAGATGAAAACAGAGGTAGGCACAGAACCCCAGAGTTGATTGGATATGCAATTGTGTTTGGAAGAGTACAGGATTTCCTCAGAGCCTGGACAGAACACGATTCAGCCATCCATGCCCCGATTTCAGACTGTGGGCTCAGAACTGTGAGGAAATAAATTTTTCTTGTCTTAAGCCTCTCTAGATCAAGTACTTTATTATCCTAGCTCCAGGGAAGAGATGCCATACTTAGAATAAGACGACCTCTAACACGACCTTCGAGATCAGCCATGGTCTAGGTCCCTGTCTCTGTGTTATCACTCTTATCCCCCCCAAAATAATCTAAAATCAGAGACTCCTGATGACTTCTGATGACTTCCTCAGTGTCACTTGGCAAGCTGCTCCCACCCTTGGCAGTCTGACTCCACTGGCTGACACCATCACCGTGGTAGGAAGAGCATGCAAGTGGCCATCTTGAACAGGCAAGACAGGACCTGCCCTTCCCCCAGCTGGACAGCAGGATAGAGAAACAATCTGCAGTGTTTCCAGAGAGGGCGCCATGCAGCAGCCCAAATAAATAAATTATTAAAATACATAACATCTCAGTAAGGTTCAGATGTGCCATGATGGGCATGAGAGAAGCCAGCCCCACCACAAGAACATGCGCAGAAGGATTCCATTCATACCAAGTTGCAGAGTAGGCCCAACTGATCTAGGGATTAAGACCAAAACAAAACAAAAATCCAGAATTTTCCTGCAGTGTGGTAAATGCCCTCCTCCAAACTGGGTGCAGAGGAAGACTGCTGACCTTTGCTGGTGAGATCTGGTGTGGCAGATGCCAGGGCAGCTTCCTGGACAAGCCCATCTGAGGCCCAAGGTCAGGGGTCAGCGAAGGAACCAGTCTTCCTTTTGTTTAACCTGCTCAATAAACACACGTGAAACTGGAGAATCTCCTCACAAGCCTGGCGTATCTACGTGCTTATATTCATTATCTCTAAATTCCTGCAATTTGTGCCACATAGTTTGGCACCTGATTATATGCCATATGGTAATGTGGTCTAATGGGTGCCATCTTATCACTCCAATCACACACGAGAACACAGCAAGCAAGTGACCAAGAGAGTGGGAGAGCGGATGGATGTGAGACTTGAGAGCCTTGGAATGATTTCGGAAATCCTGCAGTAGACGAGTACCCGGGGTCTGCAAATTTTGCAGCCATGGTTCCAAACTGCAGGAGGTTAGTGATAACAGTTAAGACAGGTGAACGAATGCACCCAACAGCATGCTGGGCTCTGGGGAGGACACAGTTCACTGGGCCACATGGGTCACCCTCATCTGAGGACACATGTTCTGAGTCCTGATGATGGTGTGAAAGCGTGGATAGTCTGATTCTTACACATGTTATGTTCTTTCCTGTACACATGTGCACCTATGATAGAGTTTAGTACAGAAAGCGAGCCCACTAGAGGTTGACAACTAGGAATAAAATAGGACAACCATAATAATATATGCACTATAATAAAAGTCACATGGAAATGGTCTCTCTTTCAATGTTATACCACACTGACTTTTTCTGTGACACTGTGAATTCTAAAGCCTATGTCAGGTGATGGAGGCAGGTGAATGATCCGTTCCTGGGAATAACACCCAAGGAGACGTGAATTAACACCGTCCACACTGTTACAGAGTTCGACACACTGTGGTCTTGTCAGGCACCAGCAACAGACCAATGGGATGACTGCACCCAAATCTAGCAGGGTGAGGCTGCCAGCTGGATTTCCTTACAGGAGCACAGGTGATTCAGTGTCAGCTGCATGATTGCAAAACTCACCCCAGCTCAGGTGATGACTCACAAAAGCCTGTACATAGCTCCTGAACAGGACGGCAGGCAGGTCAGCTGGCTGGAGAGTCTCCTCCCCGAAGCATTTCTTCCTGCTTGTGTTGCCTTCGGGGAGGGGCCTTGGGACTCCTCTGTTTCAGGAGTTTCCTGAGACTTGTGAGTTTTACTCAGTTTCTGAACCTTGAGGAGACTCCCTCCAGGAGAGAATGCTTCAGTTAGGAGGGAATCGCTACCAAGATGTGGGCACCATGAGAAGGATTATGTAATGTTACTGTGGAAGGATTTCCCAATAATGGTGGGGCTACAGCATTTGAACTTACCACTCAAGGCAGTGATTCTCAACTTGTGGGTCACAACTCCAAACAATCTTTTCACGGGGGTTGCCTAAGACAATCAGGAAGCACAGATATTTATATTACAATTCCTAACAGTAGCAAAACTACAGTTATGAAGTAGCAATGAAAATAATCTTATGGTTGGGGGGTCACCACAACATGAAGAACTGTATTAAAGGGTCACAGTATTAGGAAGGTTGAGAACCACTGATCCAGAGGGTGACCAGGTGACTGTGATCTGGGTGCTACATACAACAAGCAGTGACCTGGATAAAGGATAGTTTGTGGTGATGGGGTGGTGGCTCCTGGTGGGATGGAGCAGGATGGTACGAGATGCCTTCAAGCTGCTCAAAATAATGCATAGTTTAAAAGGGATGAATTGCTTCTTTTTGGAATTTTTCCATTAATATTGTCAGACAGTGCTTGTCCTGGACAATGGAAACTGCCGCTCAGGGAGTGCCACGGACTTTGAGCTGAAGGAGTTCATTTCCCCACTGAGAAGAAAAGACAGTGTAACCAGAACATTGCCAGGAGACAAGGCTGGATCATCGTTGTTTTGGTTTGTTGTGGGGGAAAGCTGAGGCCAAGGCTTTGAGGGGGGTTAACTGTTTTTATCAGGCCAGAGCTATACGGTTTGTATTTTTGTTTATTTGTTTGTTTTTGTTTTTACAAGACATGATTTCTCTTTGTAGCTTTGAGCCTGCACTAGAACTCGCTCTATAGACCAGGCTGACCAACTCACAGACATCTGCCTACTCTGCCTCCTGAGTGTTGGGATCATAGGTTTGCACCACCACTGCCCAGCTGAATCATACAGTTTTAATAAAGAATTACTGATATGAGCAGAGACAGAATGGACAACATCTCAGAGAAAGAGTGTGACAGGGCTGGACGGTGCGGACACTCTTCCATCTTGTGTTCCTGCTGAGGCCATTTCCAGGTTACCTAGAATTCTGATCTCCTTGATGGAGAATCCCATGGCAAACTACCCAACTCTCCTAGGAACCAAAGGTCAGGATGTTCTAGCTAACCAATCTTAGCCTTTATTAAAACTGCTTGCTTGTGTGGTATTTCCTCCAACTAACCGTCCATCTTAGCTGCCTGTTTGTACAGAGCCTCCTCCAGCTGGCTAACATTTACCTTAGCTTCCATTAAAACCTGCTTGCTTCAAACTGCTTACTCAGCAAAGCCCCCCACCCCAACCCTCAGCTGCTGAACAAGATGCCTTGACAAGGTCTCTGCCTTTAAAAACTCTATGTTCTAGACCCTCGGGTCCACACCTAGGTCCCGAATACTTGGATATGGTCCCAACTGGCTGGAATAAAGACTTTCAAGAGGCTATAAACTGAATGTTCATTTCCAGTGGGCTACCTGTAACAAAAGGAAGAGAAAAGTGTCCCTGGGAGGGAATGGGGTCCTTTGTGGCACCCAGGAAAAGTTACCTGGCCCTACTACCCTGGGCCACTCAGGTGGGGTCATATCTGCAGAGGTCAAGAGGTCAGCTCATGACCTCCTTGTCCTCCCAGAGACCAGCCATTAGCAGCCAGGTTTTCATTGCTGGTTAAAGGCATCCCCAGTCACCAGGGCAAACTCTAAGCCTTTAGAATCTGTCTGCTGGGAGGGGGGTGCTTTTGATTTGGTTGGGGGGCGGGGCTTGTCTATCTTTGGTCTCTGTGTTTCTACAGCTTCCTGTATGCAGGGCATGCATCGCTGGTCCATGGTGGTGTCGTGACACCATGGCATTCCCTCTTATGAAGTACCAACTACCTCATGATGTTGTCCCCTGCTCCTCCAGACTGCCACCAGCCAATAGTCTCCACCTGGCTCTGAGGGTATGACCTCAAGCCCTTCACAGAATGAAGGATGTCTGAACAACTAAAAGACTTGATCCCACTCTCTGTCTACTGGGTTTGAACAGTGGTGACAGCACCTGTGGTGTCCCAATCTCACAGACTGCTAGGGCGACGATGAGGAGTCACCTTGACTTGGCCTCTGAGATGGCCACCTTCACTCCCTTCTACGTGGGGCGGTATTTTGTACTGAAAAAAAAAAAAAGAAAAAAGAAAAAAAAATTCCATCCATTCTCTGCAGTAAAGCTTCCCACAACTTCTTTCCCGACTTAATGGGTTTTTCCAGAACGAAAGACAGATGACGCCAGAGAACAGTCTGCCCACGAAGGACATATTGATCGCATCAAATTTGCCAGGACAAAGTGCCGCGGAAAGTTTTTGAAAAGTGATAAAAGAATTCAAGGTTTGGCCAAAGTAATTGCTTGGCCAGCCATCTCTCGGCTGCTTGATTTCAATTCTTTCCTTTTGCATTTTAGTAAGCGTCTCTCAAATGCAAAAAGATAGATGGTGTTTTCTATGAATTCTGATTTTATTTTTTAATCTCCAGTGAGGGATCACAGCCAGTTTCATACATGACAGTAATTTATGTACCAAAGAGATGCAGATTGGATCAGGTCAGAGAGGCAAATTGAAGTAAAGAAAAAGACCTTAGAAAGTACCTAGTTAAACCCTTCCCTTCAAGGACCAGAGAGGGTGCACTTCTTGCCTGATAGCACACAGCAGGGTGAGTGTGCAGAGAGGATCACCAGCTACATTCCCGACCTCTGCGAGTGCCTCTTTCCAGGTCTCTCTACCGGCCCCTTCGCCATTATTCATTCAGAAATGCAGCATGGATATTTCATTCCTAGAACTGAGAACAAAACCAATAATATTAATTATTATTATTGAATAATCCTGTACATGTGTGTCACAAGCAGGGAGGAGGGACTCTGCTGAAACTCGAAGGCTAGAGAGGGGTTTGAAGCCTCTTCCTGGTGTCTCCAGTGGTTGTACATTTGGAAAAATGATTTTTTTTTTATTTTTGCATGGCATGGGAAACCTACATGAACAGGCACAAGCGATGAGCCTAGAGGACGCCTCTCTCAGAAGAAAGCATGCTGCCAGGGTTTGAATGTGGAACAACCCTCTCAGGCTCGTGAGTGGGAACACCCTATATCCAGCAGGTGGCGCCCGTTCGAGAAGGTCGTGGAGCCCCTGTGAATTGGAGACTCGATGGAGGAAGTGGGCCGTTGGGAACAGACATTCCGGTTTCCTAGCAGGGCCCCACTTCCTGTTTACTTTCTGCTTCCGGACCGTGAACACAATGTGACCAGCTGCTTCATCTCACCTTCCCTCTGTGATGGACAGATCCCTCAAACCATGAGCCAGAGCCAACCCTTTCTCTCTTACGGCGCTTCCTAGGTGTGTAGCAGCAAGAGAAGTAACTCATTCACGTGGTTATGGTGTTGATATCATACCGACAAACCCAAGAAGTAAGCCTTCCAAACTGGGGTGATGTGAAGTGACCTTAGTAGGGTGTGTCCCAGAGTCCTGCATTGAACTGAGTTTCTCTGAGGCCACCAGCTGCAACTTGTTCCTACCCTGTCACCTGGGAAGGACGGACAGTATGTGGTCAGGACACAACTAGTGATCTTCCTTCTGGACTGGTCTGACGTTCAGCATAGAAATCTAGCCAAGGCAGGGACTAGAATGTTGCAAGCCACACAGTCCCACTCTCATTTGCATTGGGGTAGGCGAGATTGCCTCCTAAGCGTTATGCTAGAACATACCTGCTGTGTTTCACTGTTTATCGTTAAGGCTCACACTGGAACAAGTCGAAAGCTCAGACTTCCTTGTCCATCACCCAGGGAGTCACCCAGCTGGACAGAAACCCAGATCTGCTTCCACAATGACTCACTGATGCTACCTGTTGTCAGGGAAGCTGAACCTCGTCCAGCCTGTTGATATGTCTCAGTGGCCAATGTTGGTTACCATATCCCACTGGGGAGAAAAAAAAAAAAAAAGAGTTGGCGTCTTCTCCTGAGGCCCTTGACATTTAACAAAGAAGATAGGTCATTGCTGTGGGATACAAATTCTCAATGTTTTTGAAAAGGTTAAAGGCTGGTGACGGATTGTTCTCTTGCTAACACCATTATGTTGCATTGGGAGGGGCTTCAGGTCTTCAAAATACTTGACAGACTTCACGAAGATCATTTCATGGTGGCCCCTAAGTCCCAACCTCCAAGTCAGACTGAGGTTTCCATTTTATATATTGAGTGATTCTTTTTTTTATAAAATTGTTTATCATTATTATTATTATTTTATTATTATTATTTACAGCCCAACCACAGTTTCCCCTCCCTCCTCTCTTTCAAGTCCCTTTTCAACCTCTCCTCTGCCCCCATCCACTCCTCCTCTGTGTCTATTCAGGAAAGGGCAGGCCTCCTATGGTTATCAACCAAACTTGGCATATCAAGTTGCAGTAAGACTAGGCACCTCCTTTCATATTAAGGCTCGGCAAGGTAACTCAATATGAGAAGTAGAGTCCCAAAAGCAGGCAACAGAGTCAAAGACGGCCCTGCTCCTGCTGTTAGGACCCACAAGAAGACCATGCTACATAACTATAACATCTATGAAGAGAGAGTGCCTAGGTCAGACCCACGCAGGCTCCCTGATTGTCGGTTCAGTCTCTGTGATCCCCTATGAGCCCATTAGTTGATTCTGTGAGTTTTCCTGTGGGGTCCTTGACCCCCATTGAATGATTTTTTTCATCTAAAAGAGTATCAGCACAGTTTCATCAAGGAATAATTCAGTATCTTAAAATATCTTCATTTATGTGTACCACGAATGGTACACTTACAGAGCTGCTCATCAACGTGCTGAATACTAGCAATCAGCATCCCTTCACTTCCTCACTGGATCCAGCCCTAGGTGATCCTTAGCCCCATCTCTGTCTTTGTGGCTCTGCCTGCCTGGTCTGAGCTCTATATACATTATGCAATGTGACCCTTTGTGACCAGCTCTTTTCACTTAGCACACATAAGTTCTGGATTTCTTCATGTCACAGTGCTACAGTTGTTTTGAGAGCTGGATGTTATCCCCCTGTACAGGCGTACCACATTTTGTTTACAGATCCTCTATTGATGCCGTGCACCGTTCATGCACAAGTCTTTGCATGGAGAGATGCTTATGCCTGGGAGTACAGTGGCTAAGTCATAACATTGTGGAATGCTATCGTCTGGGCTGTTACCATCTTGTTAAGAGAAGCTGGGGTGAGTCATGAGTGTAGCAGGAATCTTAAAAGTACTTATTAATAAAATCAAACCCGAGGCCAGTTATTGGGGTGAATACTGGAAGGTCAGAGAGACAGAACAAGCCACAGCTATCTCACCTTCGCCGGATCCTCAGCTGGTCTTGTCTCCTCAGACTGGAGGCCTTTGAGTCCTCATCCGGAATGGGTCTCAGCTGAACTGCTGCTCAAAAGCCTGAATGCTTAACCAGCCAAAATACTTACCCAGCCAAATGCTTAACCAGCCAAATGCTTCTAGTTTCTGGTCCTCACGCCTTATATATCTTTCTGCTTTCTACCACCACTCCCTGGGATTAAAGGCTGGCTTTCTGGGATTAAAGGTGTGTGTCACTATGCTTGGCTATTTCCAATGTGGCCTTGAACTCACAGAGATCCAGAGGGATTTCTGTCTCTGGAATGCTAGGATTAAAGGTGTGAGTGCCACCATTTTCTAGCCTTTGTATTTAGTGGCTGTCTGTTCTCTGACCCCAGATAAATTTATTAGAGTACACAATATTTTGGGGAACACAATACCACCACACATGAGACCCTCAAATGATGGGGCTTGTTGATGTTCCCTCACTGGGGAGTATCACTGCACTTTCACTTGAGACAGAGCCGTTCCCTCTCTCCTGTTCCCACACCTCCATTCCCAGCAGTGTGTAACTCTGCCCAGCTTCACTGGTCTCAGGTGGTGCTAGAGTATGTAAGAAGTGGAAGGTTAACTGAAGAGGGGACTCCATCTGTACAGCTGTGGGGAAGTCATCATCCATGCTAGGTGTGTGGTGGTTTGAATAAAAAACGGCCCCCAGGGACTCATAGGGAGTGGCATTATTGGAGATGTGGCCTTGGAGGAAGTGTGTCACTGGGGGTGGGGGTGGGGTGGGCTTTGGGGTTTCAGAAGCTCAAGCCAGGCCTAGTGGCTCTCCATCTCTTCCTGCTGCCTGTGGATCCAGCTGTAACACTCTCAGCTCCTTCTCTAGCACCATGCCTGCCTGCATGCCACCATGTTTCCTGCCATGACTATAATGGACTAAACCTCTGAATTGTAAGCCAGCCCCAGTTAAATGCTTTTCTTTATAAGAGTTGCTTTGGTTATGGTGTCTCATCATACCAATAAAACCCTAAGACACTAGGACAGGACGTTTTGGTAGTGCAGCTGCTTGGGGTGGGGTCACTCATGCTCCTATAAGGAAACCCAATAAATAAGCTCACTGGTTCACTGAGATGGACTTGGGGTTAGGTGGAAGCACTACTGTGGTCAGTTGGAGTCCTGTCGAAGGAGAGGGGATGCTTGCAAACATCTCCCCAGGGAAGCTTGGACAGCATGCAAATACTTGGGAACTCCACATTTAAGTTTTTGAGAAGCGGGCCAACTATTTTCCAAATGAGACCTACCAGGGGACATTCTCAGCTGCAGTGTGCGAAGATTCTAGTTTCGTCACATGCTTTTCAATAGTTTTAAAGTCTGTCTTGATCGGTGCCCTCCTCTGGGGGGTGCAATGGTCAAAGCTTCTTCAATCTGTATTTGACGGACTGTCGTTAAGTGGTTGTAATGTTCTTGAGTCCAGATGGAGTCTATGTCAGGGGTAAAGGGAAGCAGGATGCTCCAGGCTGGCACAGGATTCCACTGAAGGTGTAGGAAACAGAGCCTCCTCATTGCTCTGTCTTTGGTGCTCAGGATTAGACCAAGCACATAGTAGGCATGTCAGATACTTGAAGAAAAAAAAATGGCTAAGTTAATTCATGGAAAACCTACTGTGTGCCTGCATGGATGTCAATGTGGAGGTAGCAAAGACATTGCAGCCTGTGCCCAAGACACAAGTCTAGACACACCTAGGAGCTCTCAGTTAAGGAACTGCCTCCATCAGATTGTCCTGTGGGCATGTCTTTAGGGACATTTTCTTGATTATTGATTGATGTAGGAGGGCCCACCCCACTGTAGGTGGGACATCCCTGGGCATGTGGTCCTGGCTATTTAAGAAAACTAGCTGAGCAAGCCAATACGCAGGGCTCCTCCATGGTCTCTGCTTCAGTGCCTGCTACTGGGTTCCTGCCCTGCTTACATTCCTGCTTTTGACTTCCCTCAGTGATGGAATGTGATCAGATGTGCAAGCCAAATAAACCCTTCACCCTCCTCCTCCCCCAAAGTTGTTTTGGGTCGTTGTTTTATTGAGGCAACAGCCCTCTACCTAGGACACTAATGAAGACTAGAAAATGGCACTCCTGATGGAAGAGAGGTCATTGATGGAGAGGGACACACACAGTTGAGCCCAGTGCTCACATTCCTCAGACACTGAAGTGTGGAATGTGGGACTTCATTCTCGGCAGGGTCTGACTTTAAAGAAATGGTGGGCATAAAACCACTAGTCTCCCCAACTCCAGGAGACAGAAAGCCTGCCTCATAATGGCTATGTTAGTTACCTTTCTGTTATTGTGATAAAAATACTGTGACCAAAAGCAACTCAAGGAAGAAGGAACTTACTTGGTTTATGGTTGTAGAGAACTAGAATCCATATGGTGAGGAAAGCCTGGCGGCAATTGGTAGGGGCCAAAAGCTGGCTGATCACACTTATCCTCACACCAGGAATCAAAGAAAGCGGGGAGACTGGGGCCAGGCTATAAAACCCCAAAGCCCACCTCCAGGGACGTACTTCCTCCCTACCCTTCTCAAACAGCGCCACCAACTGGGGATCAAGTGCAACACACCAGCCTATGTGGATATTTCCCATCCAGAACACCACAGAGCTGAAGTGGTGTTTTCCCAGGTTCTGTGAGCACTTAATCCCTTGCTCTATGTGTGTGTGTGGTAAATGCATGTGTATATGTGCATATGTGCACGCATGTGCCCATGTTGCAGAGTGTGTGATTCTTTTCTGAAGTTCATCTACTAATAGTCCATCCTATGCATGCAGGCAGGCATCCCTCCTCCTCCCTATCTGTCTACCTGTCTGTCCCCACCACCTCTCCAACAACAATCTCTCCAGCTTCGAGACATGTTTTCCTGAACATACTCTTGAACATGGTACTGTGTGACAGAAGGACATTTCATACAGGCATGTATTGAATGAAATGTATTGTATGTATGTATTCCCCCTGTGCCCCCTCCTCTGTTCTCATCCCTCTCTCTCCTGTTGGTCCTCTGGGGACTTCTATTTCATGTTACGTGAATAAAGCCCGTAACAGAAAGATAAATAGCATGTTTTTTTCCACATGTGGCTCATAGACTTTTAAACAGATACATGAAATTTTTTATGTCTATATGACTTGAAAGTAGAAGCCAAATTTTTATTTTTTTGAAAAATGCTTTTTCATTTATTTATTGTGTGTAAACGTATGGGTGCACACACATGCCATAGTGTGTGCGTGTGCACATGTGTGTGCGTGTGCGTGCGTGCGTGCGTGCGTGTGTGTGTGTGTGTGTGTGTGTGTGTGTGTAGGCTGGGGGCAGTTTTCAGCAGTGAGTTCTCTTCTTCCACTAGGTGGGTTCTTGGGATCAGACTCAGGTCCTCAGGGTTTCAGGTACGCATGCTCAGAATGGTCTGTAAGATACCTTACCAGCTGAGTCATTTTGCTGGCCCCGAGTCTGTATTTTTAGAAGTTAACAATTCCGAGTTCTCAGACCTTGGGGTTTTCCTCTCTAGTGAGTGTCCAAACCAAGACCCTTCCTTCTGTGGGTTTCTTCCCTATTGTGGACTTTGCTTCCAGCAAACAGAAGGGGACTGAGCATTTTGCTCATTTGCCATGTTGTCTGGATGTGGCAGACACTCTGCTGGGTGCTAGGAGGAGTCTCTTCTGATTAACATGTGATTGATGGGAACTTGTCATGTGGCCCCACATAGATGGGAGAGGCAGCAACACCTGCAAATAAGCCCCAAAGGGGACCATGAATTTTGGGAGAATGATGAATCCTCACTATAGTAGAATCCCTAGCAATTTTGATGATAATTAATTATGCCTAATACCCCTCATCCCAATTGAAATAATTTCATTTTATTTATGATTATGAAAGAAGAGAGATATTCAATCCTTATCAGTCAACTTCTATAATTCTTTTTAACATGTTTTGTCTACTCTATGCAGAACCAATGTGGCTATTATTTGAAGTTTATTTTCCTTGGGTGAATCCTACTTGTAACTTTTTGGTTTAATGCTTATTAAGACCCTGGTTTTGACTTCCGTGGAGACTTTATCACTTGTGGCAAGTGAAATAGCAAGGCAAGTTTGTTTCGATTGGTTTTGAAAAGATTAAAAGGCAGCTGATAACTAAAGAAATTGGTTTTCTTCCATAGAAACTGCAGAACTTCAAAGACATCTCAGCTCAACCACAGAGTCTCATTCAAAGTAAAACCCGACTTAGTGTTATCTGCAAATATGTTCTTTTGTCTTTTCTTCTTATTCCTAAGCTTATCTTTTTTATTTCTGTTGTTGTGTCAAAGATAGTTAGAATCAAGATTGCATTCTTTCTAGAATAATTTTGGAGCTTTTTTTTTTTAAGTTTCTGAGATAAGCATTGATGTAAAATACTTGCCTCCATCTCTGCCACCCTCCTCTCAAATCTGAGCAACAACATACGATCCCACACAAGGGTTTAAAAATATTAATGATACTTTCATCAGGCTTTTAAAAAATAGGAAACATTTGCTCAGACAAAATGAGTCTCAGTTCCAGTTGACCCAACCTTTATTATTTTCCCTTGGGAAATTAAAGTGAATAATAAAGCTTAATAAATAATGAAGACATTTTGAGTCAACCATAGACACATAATTGTAATATCCCCTAAGTGACTGACTGGGAAGTGTTATGGTTTTTTGTTTGTTTGTTTTTGTTTTTGTTTTCTCAAGACAGGGTTTCTCTGTGTAGCTTTGGTGCCTGTCCTAGATCTTGCTTTGTAGGTCAGGCTGGCCTTGAACTCACAGAGATCTGCCTGGGATTAAAGGTGTGCACCTCCACTGCCCGGCCTTTGGTATTAACAAGGGAAATTGATGAAGCCAAGTTAGAAACCAGGCAAGGCTAACCATTTGTTCACCATGTCCATTTGATAAATGTTGAGTCACTCACCATGCGCGCAACACTGTTCTAAGTGGGGTCTAGCTGGATGTATTTAGGATTTATAAGCCTTTGCTTTGGGATGCACCAAGGCCATGCAAAGCTGCCTGCCTTTGCAAGATCAACATCATGATGGACTGTGTCAGTAAGAGTCATAGGTAAATTGCATAGTAATGTGAAGTGCAATAAATATGAAGAGGGTATTGTTAGCGTGCTCTTATTTTACAATGGGTCATGTCTGTGAAGACAGGCTGAGACACTGAAATGTTAAAGGATGTAGTGAAGGTAGGCTTGAGAAGGGATATTGAAACTTCGAAGGACAGGAATAAGCCAGGCACAAACCTGAGAACATTGATAAAGGAGTCACTGCAAAGGACTTGAGGCTGGGTGCATCCATGACCCACAGAAGAGCAAGAAGGTGAACTCCTGGAGGCAGACTTAGGGCTTGAACTGAAATGCCCCCAAGACACATGTTTTGAAAGCTGGCTCCTCAGTTGGTGGTGCTGTTTGTAAGTCTGTGGAACCCTGAGGAGGTGGGATCTGGCTGGAGAGAGTCGGTCACTATCTTCGGGTTTCTATTGCTGCGACAGAACACCATGACCAGAGAGCAACTCAGGGAGGAAAGGGTTTATTTGGCTCACAATTCCACATCACAGCTCATCATTGAAGAAAGTCAGGACAGGAACTCAAACAGGACAGGAACCTGGAGGCAGGAGCTGATGCAGAGGCCATGAAGGGGTGCTAATCACTGGCTTGCTATGGCTTGCTTACTCAGCCTGCTTTCTTATAGAACTCAGGACCATCAGCCCAGGGATGGCCCCACCCACTGTAAACTGAGCCCTTCCCCATCAAAACCTAATTAAGAAAATGCCTAACAGGCCTGCCTACAACCCAGTCTTATGGAGGCATTTTCTCAATTGAGGTTCCCTCCTCTCAGATGACTTTAGCTTTTGTCAAGTTGACTTAAAACTACCCAGCACAGTCACTCAGGGTAGAGCTTTGGAGATTTTAGCCTTGCATCCTTGATGTAAGCCTCTGGGATCTTGGGGGATTTTATTGTAGCACAATTCAGTGAAAACCCAGGGATATAGATAGATACCCTCGAGAACTTTGTCTTCAGTAACTGGAAGAATAGAGTTTTGAAAACAGCAGGAGGAGCAGGCTCCAGAGGGAAGATACGAAGAGTTCAGTTTTGAACGTGTTAAGTTGAAATGTCGATCGGGTCCATCGAGGCAGGAATACCGAGCAGGCAATCTTAAGTAAGCATCTAATGTCAGAAGGAAAGGCTCAGCTGGAGACAGACCTAAGTGCCAGCAGTGAGGAGCTGATCACTTCAGAGGCCAAAGATCCCAGGCTAGGGACAAAAAGGCTTCTATCAGTTCCCTTCTAGCGGGGGCGGGGTGGGGTGGGTGGGTGGAGCTCATTGCATTAAACTTGAGAACAGATATGGGGAGAGAAGCTGGCTTCAACCAGGATAACTAACTCTTTGCCTCTTTGCTCTAAGGCAGTGGTTCTCAACCTTCCTAACGCTGCGGCCCTTTAATAAGTTCCTCATGTTGTGGTGACCACCCCCGACCATAACATTATTTTCGTTGCCACTTCATAACTTGTAATTTTGCTACTGTTATGAATCATAGTGTAAACATCTGAAATTTCCGATGGTCTCAGGAGACCCTGTAAAAGGGTTGTTTGCCCCAAAGGGGTCGCAACCCACAGGTTGAGGACCACTGCTCCAAGCGGATGCTAACAAATGAGCAGTGATCAGGCACTCCTTCCACCATGTGAGTCCTGGGGGTGGAGCTCAGGTTGTAACTCCCCAGCAAGTGCCTTTGCCCACCGAGCCATCTCAATGGCTCTAATTTTAGGGTAAGTTTAAAACTTTCTAACAAATCCCACTTTGGTGCAGATAGACTCCTCTTGGCTCCTCGACTTTGCTCGTGTTCACATCCTCTTTGGCCTCATGATGAGGATGTTATTAATAATTTCTTGCCCCATTATAAATGTGTTGTCTGCAAGGTCAGGTTTGATGGATGCGCTCTCTCAAGGTTAAGGTCCTGCCAGCTGGCTTCTCGCTTGAGCAAAGGAATGCGTGATGTGGAATGTCATTTAAAATTGGCTGCGACTTTCTGGCTTTAAGTTAAAAAAAGAGAGAGACAGAGAGAGAGAAAGGCAACTGAAGTGTCCAAGTGTTTTGAAAACAATCAATAATAGACGACATCATACTCCAAACAAACTTAAAAAGGTGTAATCTCCGTTGACGAATGAAAGGACAGAAGAAAGAATAAAGACAGTGTGGTGGTTTGAACGAGAGTGTCTCCCATGTTCTCAGTCATTTGAACACTTGGCTCATAGTTGCCGGCACTGTTTGGGAAGGTTAAGGAGGCACAGCCTTGCCGGAGGAAATATGTCACTTGGGGCGGGCTGAGAGATTAAAATGCCTCTACCATTTCCAATTGCTCTCTCTGCTTTATGACTGTGGTTCAAGAGGTGAGTTCTCAGCTCTCTGCTCTGTGAGGAGCTCTCATCCCTCTGAGACTGGGAACCCACACAAACCCTTCCTTCTGTAATTGCCTTGACTGTGGTGTTTTGTCAAAGCAGCAGAAAAGTAACTAATACAGATGGTTTTCTCGGTTTAGGGAGCTCTTAGTAGGATCTGTGTTCCTTTCCCAAGACAGAACGGTGTGGGATGATGCATCGGGCTAACTTGTCATCCCCTTTCTCACAGAGATGAAGTGAAGTGAGTTGCCTTCCAGTGAACTGTCAAACTAACAACTCAAGTATCATAGGGAGAGAGGAAGGTGAGGGGTATTGCCAAGGAGGAGGAGGAGGAGGAGGTGCAGGCCAGGGGTGCACAATGCTGGACACATGGGGATTTCTT